>NC_087238.1:5711773-6053076 GCF_034640455.1 Diachasmimorpha longicaudata | reverse complement strand
TTATTGGGGGTATAATCAACATATTAATTAATGTAATTGAATTTTATGCGCTGCAGGGATACACGGAGAGAAATTATTAATTAGGAAATTTTTAATCCGATTGTTTTTCTTGCATTATTACATTATTAATAATAAATTGTTGTGGAGGGTAAGGGACAATCGATCTGTGTTCCCTACCTACTCTTACTTTAACAATTAATTTTTTTTCTCTCTCATGGATTAATTAATGATTAAATAATTAATTATTTTATATGATAATTCGATCTGTCTCGTCAGAGGCTGTCACAAGCCTCACAGGGGCCGAATTTGGTTTGTTAATTTTTTTATTTGTCATAAAATTGGTCCGTCATTATCTGGGATTGTTCATTTCTCTTAAATCACTCCCTAAATCCCTTAAATTTCAATTAATTTCGAAAATCAACGGCAAAAGACATTCAATCTGTTCCATCGCGTCTGTCCGTCCATCCACATTTTTCCATCCAATTTAATTTGTACCAAGTCCAGTTTCACCTCGATCCTCATTCATACATACACCGAGGGTCGGCTGTAACAGTCGGTGAGAGTATCCTAGTGAAGCCCTGAAAGATCACACGAAAAATGGTGAGGTCTTTCCTCACCGCAAATGCCTCTCTCGTCAACCAACTCGGTGCTGTCCTTTCTCGAACAGGACACAGGTACACGTCTCTTCACTTCTCCCTCATTCTCTCTCTCGACGAATTAGAAATTTTACTAACTCGGATAGTAGTATTTAATTTTAAGCCCGAAACCCTAGGAGTCATTACAGTCTCCAGTTCCGTTGCGTGTATTAAATTACAGAACACCCAACGAATCGTATAGTTGAGGGCTCTGGCTTTCTTCCTCGCACGAGGGTCGACGAGGGGCATTACGATATATATGGGTGTCCGAGGCGGATTATCCGTCTGTCCATGGAACGTGGACAAGGTGGATGTTTAATCTCGTCTCCCATTGACGAGAATAATTGTGATAATTTTTTTTTTTCATTTTTAACTTTGATATTTCAACTGGGGGTGACTTCAAGTCTTGACTCATTCGTCAGGACAATGGAAAATGTAAAAATATTTTTTTGATTCAAATTCTCCAATTCGTGAATTCTGTTCTTCCTCAAAACTTCATACACCTGAACACCAGAATTTCCCCGATTCATTATCAAACCAAAACAATAAATGCGCTCATTAACTCACTGACGAAGAAAAAAAAAACTCTCGAATTCTTTGATGAAAAAAGAGAAAAAAAAAGCCTCACGTCGAAATTCTAATTAGCACCAACGCTGAGAAATAATTATTGACCTGTTTTTTTCATTTATCCTTCACCGGAAGTTTTACGAGTACCTCATTATGATTCTCCTCCACGTTATCAAGCGGCCGATTATAGCCAATTATTTATGCACTTCTGAATGATATAGGCGAATGCATGCAAGAACTTTTTTTTTTCTCTATTTTCTCACTAATTAGATTCTTCGATCGTCAAGGTTTATATTGTTTCATCGTCCTCATTCTTTTTTTTTTTCTCTCATTTGAGTCCCTAATTTGGCGTAGCAGCTGCCCAGTATCCAGTGAGTACTAATTAAAACACCTAATTGTGGCCATTAACGCGAGAGGAGCGACGCGGCACGTCGACGTTTGTATGTTGTTCGACTTGGAAACTACTATCTACTCAACTCACCTCTTTTCCCATTAACCCCCCTCCCTTGTACCCCTCTCCAATAAACTCTAGACACTATGTATTAATAAAGATGAATAAATATATAAATATATTTTTTTAATTAACGCTCAATTCAAATTTTACCCTCCACTGAAGAAAAAAAAAATTCTCCACAGGATTTCGCGATATTACCGCACCCCCTCCCCTCCCCCTCCTTTCAAATGATTCCTCTATTGCATCCAATGAGAAAAACATTAGAGAATCGATAGAAACGGATAAACACATCCATTACAATTGACTACAATTGATTATTGACAGGAGTCACAGAGAGTTCAGCCGGTGTCATCGGAATTCACGTCAGCCCTATACATATCCCCTGAACCGAGACATCAGGGCCATGTGGGGGGGTCAGGGATGGGGGAGAATCCATAAGGGGGGTAGTATTGAGACGGAGTAGGGGTAGGTATAGCAGTGGAGCGAGAGCAATTGGAATCTAAATTCCTCCTCGCCTCCTATATCCCGGAATTCAACTCTACCTCCCCCTCATCCCTCCTTCCCCCCTTCCCCGAGCACCTTCTACACCCCTCTCAGGTCCATCTCTTCACCACGTGGTTAATCGGAGTTGTAGTGGATGGAGAATGGTAAATTTCTCCTGCCATTAATTATCCTTGATTTTTTTTTAATTGTTATTTTAGATTAATTAATTGAAAGTCATGTCGCAAAATTTCCCCTTCATAATTATGCATTTACGGTGCAATTCATCAAAATACGAGACACCAAAAATTTTCGAGTGACTTCGTGACCCATCGGGGATTACTAATTAAATAATTCAGAGGTTATGATGGAACTTCACAACTGTCAAACTTCAAGAGATAATTTGCGACAGGATACACCGGATAATTTGGTAAAAATACCGATGATAATATTGCCCCGCAGACAAATATTCCTTTATATTTCCATTTTTAATATCAATTCAATGATTGAAGATGAACTACAATTTTTTAGATGAAAAGTTTGAATATAACAACTACTCTGCTTCCTCACAATCAATATTTAAGTGACGGTAGTGAATATTTCCCGGAAAATTCCGATAAAAATAACGAAATGATCGGAAAATATTCCGTTAATCACGGAAAAATTGCGTAATTTTAACTGATTATTTTTCACCGTGTAATTGAATGATTAATACACTTCTCAACTTCCAGCTCCGCATTCTCCCTCCCACACACCCTCTCTCCCACCATAGACCAACAACACTATTCTCATCTAATCCGACCGTTGCTTACGCGAGCATTATGCGGCTATCCCAGGTAGGAAATGCCAATGTCCACGAAACGGGCCAGGTCTGGCACGAGACTGGCTTGCCAGATCTGGGCCACCAAGCTTGGCCCGAGGCATGGCCAGACCGGCAAAGAGCATGGCTTGCCAGGCTTGGGTCACTAAGCTTGGCCCGTGGTATGGCCAGACTGGCAAAGAGCACGGTTTGCCGGGCTTGGGCAACCACGCTTGACCCGAGGTATGGCCAGACTGGTAAAGAGCATGGCTTGCCAGGCTTGGGTCACCAAGCTTGCCCCGAGACATGGCCAGGCAGACAAGGGGCATGGTTTGCCAGGCTTGGGTCCCATATGGAACAGCATTCCAAAAATTGAATTCTCATGGGGAATGTTTTTGCAAACTCCCCATTGCAGACACCTAACAACCATGAGAGGAGTTCATGAGATTCCAGGTGAATTCATTTATTTGGGAATCGCCTCGGGACTCAGAAAAATAATTTCAACTCAAATTTATCGAGAAAACGACATTTCTCTTCTGGTTCATATTGACGGTATGCAGGTATACCGGAATGCTAAGAAGGAAATTTGGCCAATTTCAATAAAAATACAGCATCCAAATTACACTACCAAACCCTTTGCTGCCGCGATTTATTGTGGGGATGGGAAACCATTATCAGCCACAGAATTCATGACTGATTTTGTTGAAGAGGCCAATGAACTCCAAGAAAATGGTTTGCGCATTGATGACAAGGTTTTTGAGGTGAAAATTGTAGCAATAGTGGCTGATTCGCCAGCTCGAGCATTCATTTGCTGCCACAAAGCTCCTGGAGCCTTCTATGCCTGTGGAAGGTGTTTCACCAAGGGCATTACAGTAGGTTGTGGAAGACGAGGAAAACGCATATATCCAGTGACCAATGCAAATTTACGCACTAAAGTATCCTACGAGACGCGAGTTCAACCAGAACATCATTATGAAGGTTCTGTGTCCCCGCTGCTCTCTTTGGATAGATTCGATCTGACAAAACAAGTGCCATTAGATTTAATGCATTTATTCTATTCTGGTAATATGAAATGGCTGCTGGATAAATGGCTAACGAGAAGTTCAGCCCAGAGGATCAAATTAGCTGATGTTCGTCGGCTTGATGGTATTATGAGGTCATTAAAAGCCGATATCCCTATTGAATTTCAAAGGAAAGAATTTGATGTGAATAATATCTCAAGATGGAAAGCATCACAATTCAAGTTTTTCCTTAATTATTGTGGTATCGTCGTGTTACAAGATTTCTTACCGAAACCTTTACGTTGTCATTTCTCATTATTTGTCTTTGCTAGCAGAATTTTAAACAGTAAGGAATTCGTTAAGGATTTGAGTGAATATGCTGGATCTCTGCTAAAAATTTGTTTCGAGACGTTACCTGATGTTTATAATGATGAAGGGGCTCAAGTTCTCAGTTGGCATAGTATCATCCACGTTGCTAATGATGCCCAATACTTTAAAATTCCTCTGAATGAGCTCTCAGCGTTTTGGGGAGAGAGTTACATTGGTTTATTTAAAAAACTCGTTCATTCTTCGATAAAACCACTCACACAAATTATCAACAGACTAACTGAGATGGAGTCTGGAGGAACCATGGTAATTAATCAGAAACACATACTGAGTGATTGGGTTATCGCGAGAAAGCCTACAACGATGATAATTGATGGGGAAATTCATTTAACATCAAATATGATCAACATCAATGGTCTAACCTTGACGACAAGTCATCCAAATAACGTGGTACTCCTAGATATTGAGAAAGTTTTCGTAATTTCACAAATTCTCGTTAAATCAGGAAAATCCAAAATTTGTGATGATCTTACTGGTATATATATTTTCGGACACCAGGAAAGTAGTAGGGAAGAGGCGTTTAGTTATCCAGACTTTTCCAGTCGAGTAGGAATATTCTACATTAAGTCCTGGGCAGCTGAAATGACATGTAAGAAGGCACACAAAATTAAACACAAATGTGCTTTATTAAATGTAACTGGACGACAATACGCCATATCCCTCCTCCACTAGAAAATAACGTAAAAATTGTTCGCATTGTGAAATGCAGTTTTTTTTTGGTAAGAGGGTATATGAATGAGGGTATATGTTTTAGTTGAACTCGTGATTAAAATTGTGGAAGAAACAAACAATTTTATGTTTTAAATCAACAATCGACATGAAAATCCGATCATCGAGGTCGTTAGAAAATTTCAATAGTGGAGTCGTTACATGCAAGTGGGACATAAATCGGTTAGATCTGGCGTCCGTGTACATAACCTTTCATAATTGCTCGTATCATCCGTTTATCGGGCTTTTTGTCTCAAATTCGGATTTCACCAACTAAGTTGACGGTAAATTACAAGAAGTGAGAATTTAATGTGAATTAAATGTGTGTTAAGTGTTTGACAGATATTTGTGATATAATCGTTTTGAAGGAATAGTGGCGCTAAAAAAGAAGCATCAGTGGGGTGATGACAAAAAACCGTTCAAAACACATGGAAATAGAAACGCAATTTTTTCTGTTAAATAATAAGCTATATGCATCATTCTGCAAAGTTATCAGTTTATATGAAACTACTCGAAAACACCAGGTTCAATTGTACGAATCGTGATTTTTTTTCATAACCTAAAATGTCGGAAACCTCACATCCATCTCGCGATCCAAAAAATCTCAGCGAACCATTCGCAGTCATCGAATTTCTCGAGAAAAACGAAAAAGGGCTACCATGCATTGATTTGGTGCCGAAAAAATGGTTTAATAGTGCAGAAGAAGACACCTGTAAATTCCCACCGACAACTGAATATCATCTACTTGACGACTACTTGGAAAAATTGCACTCGCCCAAGGACTCTTGGCAAAGTTATCCATTTTGCTTCATCACCGGAGCAGGTACAAAAATTGAAATGACTCCACTTATAACTTGATGAATTGCTCGATGGGTTCATTTCAATATTAAAGGATCATATGTTGATTGTGTTCAGCTGATTTGGATCAGGGTCGCAGAAGATTAAAAAAGGCCCAAGTAACTCTCAACTGTGAGACAACCGATGGTGAAAATGATCGAAAGGGGGGGAGGTCCGAAACTTCCTCGAAAGCAAAAATTTCAGCAAAACCCTTAACTGCATCAAAGTCTCAACTAAACAACATCTTTAGTACTAAAATCCCGATTCCACCTAGAAATCAAACTCCAAAGTCTGGTAAGTCCTGTTAATATGAAGTAAAAGTCAATTATCAACAATTATAACCACTCTTAACCCCAATTATTCATCCCCAATTTATTCAACTCTCGTATTTAACATCAAAAGACCCATCGTTCCCTAAATTGGGAATTAGATTGACCGAATTTTTGAAATCTTTTACAAAATAAATATTAATTATGTATCTGTGCAGTCATTACATGTGTATTTGTCTCGAAACATCGTTTTAAGAGAGAATCGCATTGAATGATTTTATAAGAAAATTTTTATTATGTTGTGGTCGAAAAATATTAGGTTATTTTTTTTTATTGCAATTCTTTACTCATCAAAAAATTGAGTCGCTAACAGAAATCACTACGTGCGAACAAGATAAAGTGGAAAATTTATGATTTACACTTGATATGATTGTTTATACATAAAAGCATTGGAATGTTGAGGGGACGAGAAACGTTCCATTTTTCCCCACCATCTCTTATGTAGGAAAGCATTATAATTCTGTTGTGAAGAGGTAAATCAAAGTGAACATCTACGGAAAATGGTAAAATTTTGATAGAAACCTTTTTTGTAGGAGCGATAGGTTCTACAAAAAAAATATTTTTTCAAATGCATGCATTCTTTCCCCACTTTGAAATAGCTATAAAAAACAAAGGCTGGAGACAACTTACGTTGTGTTACTACTTCACTACAAACTTGTAAAATTTCGTAGGTATACAAGCAAAACCAAAGACAAGATTTCAAAGCATTTACCAGAGTGGATCTGACTCTGAAGACGAAAATCATGATTGTCTTATAGCTAATCCTGAGGAGATTCGAGCCTCAAAGGCTCAAAATAATTCTGGCTTTTTGCAAATGTCGAGTAAATCGCGATCTGTACCAACAGGTAATAAATCAATTTTGAGGTAATATGGGACTGTAGCACGTAATTCTAAGTTCGTGTTAATTAAATGATCCGGTCAGGGATAAATCATCATTTTCAATAATTTCCAGGTGCATGTTTATCATTTAAACAGCGGTCAAGGAAGAATATTACTTTGCTTAAAGACGTCGAAACTGATGAATCTGAGAGCAATGATTCCTCCGATGGAATTCTGCAGTCACCTACAAAATCGATGGACTCAGCGAGAAATACAAGAAAAGAACTTCATTTGACACCTCCTTCACCACTAGTCCATAACGCTTCAGGTAAAATCGGCTCGGATATTCCATGACCAATCATCGGCCAAGTTCCTCCCGCATGAAAAAATTTATATTTATAAATATTTGAAAATGGTCCAATTTATATTTTGAACATTCTTTACAAAATTCGGAACTTATATAGAATTAGATTATATTATATATTTTTGGTGGGGGCTTGGGTAGTTTTTTTTTCATCTGATGCTGCTACCCATCAATTTATATCGTTTGGTCCTCCTTTAATTTCATAAGGTAACCGAAAAAGGCGTGCATCGTCTACTACACGCGCTGAAGACGGATTGAATTCGATTGTGAGCCCAGGAACTCCAAAAACTTCACGATCAATGATGGTACCCCCTGCTAAGATGCCAAAAATGCTGGGACCACAAAACCAGTTGTCATCTAGTCATTATGCTGATAATGAACGTCGAATCCTGAACTCCCTTCGAGATTACTTTGATCAGCAATTAGATGAAAAGCTCGAAAATTTAAGACGCAGGATGGCTTACGATTTAAAGCAGTCTATGAATGAGCTCAAGACCACAATCATTGGCACTAATCTAGCCCCAGCTTCTGGTCCTAGCTTGCTTGAAATACAGAAGCAGATGTCTACGCCACTACTATTTGAAATGGATGATAAGTTCCAGGAATACGAAGCGATATTGACAACGGACCCAAATCTCGTAGAAACACTGGTAATATATCTGAAATTGATCGTTTTTCTTCTTTTTTATGTAAAATCAATAAATTGGGCGGTGACACATGCACTGGGTTCGTTTTCTGGTGATGAAAAAATCTTTCATCACCGGGACTCAAGTCTACGTCACTGGAACGCTTTGGTTATAGAACCAACCCGCTGGCGATGAGCCCAAAGATGTCTTCTCATGTTCATAAATTCAAAAAAATTTCCCTTCTTTTATTTTTAGCGATTATTCATGAGAGTTTTGATAAGCAATAAAAAAGAGATGAAAATATGTGTTTCCACTATCCTATCTGCGGTTCTGAGGAAGACAGTGTCACTGCACTATTCTGGTTACGGAAAGGAAGCTGGCGGAAAGAAAAAGAAAAATTTTTATAACACTACAGTATGCAAAGTACTGATTGATGTGATAATTGAGGTAATAGGATCCAGCACTGATGAGAAGAAGATAATGTCAGAAGTAAGTACTTGGTTGTCACGTTCTGGCGATCGAGAGGGTGGGCGTAAGGAACGACAACGCGGGTCAAGTCATCATAACGAGAATAATTCAGTTTGTTCCTTTGATACCAATCGATAATACTTCATTTTTCCGGGATAAATGGAATTGTAAAATCACTGTGTTAATATGACTCCATTAGTTCATTTTCGTAATTGTATTAGTTGTGATATTCTTGATAAAAGGTACGATTAATAGGAAAAGTTTATATTATCAATATATTTTTATCGCGAGGCGTTTCATTGGGCAGAATATATATTAATATATGAATATTGTTTAGTATTCGGCTGTCATTGAAGTATTAATTATATTTATTATATTTCTCCTGGCGAGGTCGGAAATCCAGAAGATGGAAATAACAATTGGAAAATGTGATGTATCTTAGCATAATAAAGTATTTTCTATGTCATTTCCTCATAAGTTAGATCACGGGAATAAATATCCGTTGTTGGTTCAGGGATTAAATATTATGTCCAAAAGTTTAAAGGGAAAAATAATAAGTGGATTTTTAATTTTTAAGAAAAATTCTAATGAAAGTAATTTCAGCCATTGAGAGCTGTTTTCAGTATTTGGTGATTCAAGTCAAATAATATTTATAAGGTTGAAGTTTCACAATCGGACTGCGTCCATATTCCCCAAAGATTTCAAATTTAAGGGTTGAAATTAATTAGTTATATGTAATCCTATCCAAGACTTTTTTATATTTCTAAGTTTGTTTGAAAGAGTGAATATAATAAGCAATATTATATAGAACTAGCACACAATCAATGCAACTAAATATCATTCTGTGTTCCGGAGTTGCAGATGGAGAAGACATTATTGTAAAAAAAGGACGTCTTTCCGAGATGAAAAAATAATTCTTATCAGGATAATTCGTATCAGCAATTGTCTATGGATATAAGAATTAATTCTTATCATCCATAGCGGAATAAATTATCCATAATATTGCTATTATAATGACTGTTTTCATGCTTGAATTGAAGCACGATAATTTATCAATTCTAAACTACTAATTTAAAAAATAACATTGGTGCGTTATTTTGTTGGATATTTTGTTAATACAATCTTCGAATTCTGAAGACTGACTGCTAATATTATTAGATTGTAAGAGAGAGTTTATTAAGACTTAATATGGTATGTCGTATTAAATTTCGGATTCAAATGATCTACGTAGATTATTTATTTTAAAAGCGGATGAAAATAATCCACAAAAGATTTTTCTACAATTTATACCTGCAATCATTTTTTTGAGTTTTCATATTCTGTTCGCGGAAAAATCTCATAGTTGTGATTATCTTTCATGAAAATTGGAGATACAAACACTGCATATCTTTAACTGTTCAACCAAAATCGGATGAAAACATGTACTATGTCGATAGGAGGAAAAAAGTTTTTGATTGGCTGAGTTTTTTTGTCAATAGATTTAATAAATTTAAATATAAGTTTTGTCACATAATAAAACTGTTTTCTGTATAATGTTGAAGGTAATAAATACATGTCTGCTTATCAGATATACCGTTCATATATTTATTGGTGATTCTGAACCCAATACAGGCAACGGTTGGAGCCTGGCCACAGCTCTGGTCGTAAATCTGGGCCAATTTCGGGCCGAATGGTCAGCCCAGAATGCGGCCAAAGTTCGGCAATAGGTCTGGGCCAATTTCGGGCCGAATGGTAAGCCCAGAGTGCGGCCAAAGTTCGGCAACAGGCCTGGGCCAATTTCGGGCCGAATGGTAAGCCCAGAGTGCGGCCAAAGTACGGCGACCGAAGTCTGGCCAAAGTTCGGTCCCAGGCCTGGCCCCGTGTTATCATCCCAGGGTCTAGCCAAGTTCGGCGCGAGTTTGGCTGGAGCCCGGGTGCCGAGCTACGGCAGCTCGGCGGCCGTGCTTGTACCAAGGTTGGCCCATTCGTTTTTTCCTACCTGGGATAGAAATTTTGCGGTAGCCGCACGGGTGTGGCATGTGATCGCATGTCGGTTGGACGTTTAACACGTACAGCCAACACTGGGGCAAAAGAGAGAGAGAGAGAGAGAGAGAGAGAGAGAGAGAGAGAGAGAGAGAGAGAGAGAGAGAGAGAGAGAGAGAGAGAGTCGGTGGTGTGGGTTCAAAGCAGAGGAGGGAGTTCTCTGGAACACAAGCCATCGTTTTCAACTATATACGATACGACGTCGTGGCCAAGTTGTATGCCAACACAATGACGCTATAATGACTAATGATCATATCATTTAATTAACATCGTACCTAACTAGACTGGCTTCATTAGCTTGGAAAGCACCCGTATACCTCTAGACGCTGTATAACGCCTCCCCTTCCCCTCCCTTCCAGGCCCCACCAGCCCCCTCAGCCCCCGCTCCACTCGCTGTCGCCCCTCGCAAAACCATACGCTTATTATGTATCCATCGTACCGTCGATTGTCTCTATACTCGTGTTAAAGCCTTGGGTATTATATGACCAACATGGTTACACTCAGCCCAGTATGACCCGCTTCTGCTCGTAGACCATACCCTAATACTAAATCACCTTCATTTTCGTATGTAGTTAGGATCGGTGAGTATGGGACTCACGAGGCGCGTTAAATTCCGTAGTCCATCGTTGACGAACACGAGAGTTCTGAATAATCGGTGGGGAGGGGGGTGAAATAGGGGTGACGGGGGATTTGAGAATTTAGGGGGAATGGAGAGAAAGCGGGGAAAAAATAGCGACAAAAGGAACCACTGGGGGTGCGAATTTTTTTTTCTTGACCTACAAAATATTTTCACTTGATCTCGAGGGGTAAAATTCTTATGTGTGTGTGAATTTAATTATGATAATAATAGAAATAAAATTCCTCAGGCCAATGAAAATTGAAAGTCACTTCTATCCTTCACGTCTCGATGATTCGATGATTCGATAATTCGTCACGGGCTCGCGATTTGACAGGGTAAATCAAATGTACCAAATCGCTCCGTTAATGATATCCGCAATTGAAACGCAAAAAAAAAATTTGATCGAACAATAAAAATAGGAGCGACTAGCGAGGTTATCAGCGATCTCTGTTCAACTGTAATGCATATCCTCGTCAAGGTCATGAGGCGGTAATTTTAGTTTCTCGTTCTGGATCATTCACGGTTGGATATTTCATGCTGAATTAAATGTAAATAAATGGCTCACTGTGGCCCCCACATCAGTCCCTTCTATTTCCGGATATTCAAGTGATTTTTATCCCCCTCCAACTATTTATCGAAATGTCTTTTATGAAAATAGGATAACGAACAGTGAATGACAATGTTGAACTTCACTGTATCCAATACAACGAGTATCCACGTAGATGGATACGTCATCGTATCGATTTTACCTGTTTACTTATGATAATCCAGCAATTACGGGATTTATCGACTACCGTTGGCGAAGCTGCTGATTTATTTCAACATTAATCACATTAATGATACGCCTCTACACCCCCTACTAACGGGTTTCAGTCGCTCTTTTACCCCCCTCGCTTTCCCTCCCCTTTTACAACCCCACTCATCGCCTCTGAGGTTCGTATTTTCAGATGAGGAAGAGGACGAACGGGAAACGAGGCAGTTCGATCAAGATCGATTGTTACAATTACTAATGCCCGTTTCAGGGGAACTGCGCCGGTATTTTCCGTGACAGATGGAGTTTATGAATTATCGGATGTTTGACGTTCGAACGAGTTTTTAGTCGATGAAATATTTGGGATGCAAACTCCCCGATGAAGGGATGAATTTTGAGAAGTTGATTAAATTGAGGGAACACACGAAATGCACCATTTAAATATTTCGTTGAATATTATGATGACGTAATAAATTTATCAATTTATTTTTACCTCATCATTGATGAAAATAACCCAAAGAATTGTCCCTCATTTTGACATCACGACAATTAAACCAGCATAAATTGAAGGAACAATGTTAACGTCAGAAGGGTAAAGGCAAACGACCTAGAACCAATGGTAGAAAGCGGTCACTAATGAGATCCTTCGTTTTGCATTGTAAGAACGTCAGAAGTGGAAGTGGAGGGGGGGGAAAGCTGAAACTTGGCGTTGATTTTAATCGCATTATTGATCAACCATTTATTCTTTCAGTCCTCAGCAGTAAAAAATATACCGCAGGCCATTATCTCCACAACTTCTGTCTAACTCAATTCAAATAATGCAAATGATCGATTAAAACCATCTCCCCGCTATCGTTACAATCCGATCATTAAAAAAAATTCAAACAAATTCGTTTCCAACTGTCAAACACGAATTCAGAAGATTCCAGAATTTTTTTTATCTCGAGATGCGCTAGAAGAACTGTATTTTTACCCCCTCGATAACAATAATTTTTTCCATCATTACAAACTTAATTAACTTCCCGTCCCGTCTCCCCGCCCCCCTAAATTCCGATTTTTCCAATCAAATCGTGAGGAAAAAAAACAATGAAACAAATTCGTTGTGACCGATGATCGGCAGGTTATCAAAAAAAAAGTCGTCTGTTTTAATATCTTTTTGAAATAACGAATTATTACACTGAGAATTGCACAGGAGGGTGCAGATACCAGTGAGGGTTGAGGGAGGAGGGAGAGGGAGGGCATATCCGGCATTTCGATTTGTGTCAGAACAGCGTGAAATAAAATAGTGCTGTGGAAATGGAAAAAATCGCTCCGTTCAGCTTAAAATTACAGTCGCTGGGGATTTTTTTTTTTTTTTTTTCGATGAGTAAAAAAAAGAGTGAGTGCATGCAGGGGGTGGATGGGTGGTTGGTGCATTTTTGCAGGTATTGGCGGGTGTACAAGAGGCGAACGGGGGTAAAACGCGCGGCAAACGATCACTGAAGGATAGAGGATGATGGGACGCGAGAGGGAGAGGATTTGGGGAAAAAAGGGGTGGTGCGAGACGAGGAACGGGGGAAGGACAGGAGATGGTACCCCCGGTTGGGGAAAAAAAATCCATACAATCCGATCAGGAACAATGTATACGTGCGAATGGCCGATTGTCTGTGTTTGCCACGTATGTACGGACATTGATACGGAAGCCAGATCTCCCGGAGCCTGTGCAACTGATAAATGTATGGCTGGAAAAAAAATTGGGGATGGGAATGAGAGGAGTGAAGGGAAGGGATGAGTTTCAGATGATTTTTTTTCCCCACGATTCGAAGCGAATGGTGAAACTATCGAGTGTATGGATATTTGAGGGGAATTTTTTTAAGGATTTAAATTTTCTAGGTCGAAGGGATTCATTGGTTTTGCACTCCAGTCAAATTGAAACTTCTGACGTAGACAGAAAAATTGATATAAAATAATTTGTTCGATTGTTGAATAACTGAAGTCTTTAATTGATATAAGTGAGATGGGGGATGACGTGAGGGGGTGGGGAAATGAGTGAGTGAGTCCCTCATTTCGGAAAAATTCGTTATAAATTCAGAAATCCACAAGCACCGGATAGAAATGAAATAGATCGACCGATTCTCCACCTACTGACGGTGGGTGGGATTTTTCGATCGAGGGAGAGCACAGCCCCGAGAAATGGATGAGAGATTTATGCAGAAGAGGGAAAAGTGACCAGGGGGGTGATAAAGGGTGAGGGGGTACCTTTACCTCTACGTGCTTGACCAATCTACCAATCAACTGCCTCCAATACTCATCAGTTTTTTTTTTCGATATTTTTTATCCACCCCCTACCAGCTCCTCTGTACAACCCGACATTCACACTGGGTCCCCTGCCACCCCCGCACTCTTCTCACTACCTCTTTTCCTCCTCCCCCCTGTCCAACAGGCCAACAGCAGCAGCCGCACCACTGGGTCCATTTTTTTCGTCCAGAAACTCGAACTCGTGATGCAATTATAATCCAGCTTTATAAAAAAAAAATGCATCGCAAATGTGATTGAGCACCGATACGCCGGTGAGAGATTGTCGATGGATAAAGGGGGTGGGAGTGAGGGGGGGTTGAGAGGAGATTGAGGGAACGGGGGTAGATGGGAAAGAGGGGGTAAAAAAATTGGGAAAGGGGTGAGAAGTGGTGTATATGAGGGATTGGTCAAAGCACTCTCATGCTCTGGTGCTGATAAAAAATTACTGGATGGGTACAGGGGGTGGGAGGGCGGTGGTTGAAGGGAGGTGAGGGGAAAAAGAGAATTATGGAGTTGACGAATGTACTGGTCGAAATGTAATCTTCGACTTGGGAAACAGATACGATATTTTACAAGCTTTGTCAGGAATTTTTTTTTATTTTCGATTTTTCGTGATTAATGGAATGGGGTGAGGGGAAGGGGGTTAATTGGTTGATGAATTTTGGGAGGTTTGGGGATTTTATGAGGCTTTTGAAATTATTTTTTTAGGGAAATCATTATTTGTTTATGATGTAATGAGGAATTTGTTGGTTTAAAATCTTGTAGAATTTTTTGAAAATTTGTTGTTGGGTAAATACAATGTTAGTTATTAAATAAATACAATGGGCAGTGGGGTTTCCCAGATATTACCAATTCAGCGAGTGAATTTTAGTTGAAGCATTTTACATTTTAATCCGGCTAAAAAATTGATATTGGAACGAATAATAACTCATTAATTTTCAAATGATAAATTTTTAAATTTGAATTGATGGACGAAATATCGTTTTTTCATTACATTTACGAAAAATAGTGTAATAATTTTTACCGAAAGTCACTCTACGGATCATTGTGATACGTTCATGAAGACGTCAATATCTCTTCCATTTAATTTTCGCAAAAGCTACTATTGACTATTCAATCAAAAATTTCAATAAGTGCCATTCAATGTCAACTCATGCACGTTAAAATTAAAAATAATCTCAACTAAAATTTAATCAAAAACTGAGTCCCTGCAGTGCCCATGAGCATTAAAAATTCGATAATTGTCTCATAATTTCAGGTTCACCAGAAATTCAAACCTACCCCAAGTATCGCATGTCTCGTAACAACAATTGTTATTAGAATAAGTCGCAGTTGAACTTTCAACCCCTTTTGTTCGGTCACACGATGGACAACCCGAACACATATACATCACTGCGATATAACGTTGAGTTTCAAAACTTGCTAAATAAAACCATTGAAAATTCTATTGAACAATGAACGTGTGCTCGGTTTATAATTACACCGAGTCGAGTCCCTATCGTTCTTCGAATGAATTTTCAAGAAAAGACCAAGTCCACGTGTACATCAGGCTTTTTTTTAAACTATAAATTCATGAAACATCATCCCCTTGATGCTTGACCCTCGTATCGCTCACATCGATACTAAACTTTATACTATTCGCGAAGTTATAATTATCACGTTTTTATTTAACACTCGGAGCCAAGATATCATGTGATATATTTTTAAAACAACTAATGAATTTACTTAGAATTGAGGGAAAAATTTGAAGGATTCAATTAAAAATTTAAAGTCTGTATTAATTTTGCGCGAAATTCCGTACAACAAAAAGAAAAAAAAATGAATAAACTTCTGATCAAAGGTGACATAACCGCAGAATAAAGACGTAAAACTTTACCACAATTCTTTCTCTCATAACAATTTAATAGTTCGCCACGACAACGACATTACCTCGTTTCTTTTCTAATTAGTAACGGGATCCCGCCCCGTTGTTTCTTTCTCTCAATTTATCCTTTTTTTAAAAAATTCTTCTCTATTTTATTTCAACGTCTAATGAGGAAGGAAATGCGAGGGCACCTTTCGCAAGCCATATACATATCTCCATGTATTTTTTTTTTTTAACTCTGTTGTACGGTCAGTACGTATAATTGTTGCCGGGAAAATTTTCCTGGGATCTTTCCAGCGGACGCACGTGCGGCTGGAAGAGACTTCGGGATAACATGCGGACACCTCCAAAGGGATGCATTATTCAAGTGAAGAGATACCCACCAGGGCACCCATACAACTTAATGAAAATGTTTCGTGCGGACAACTCATTATTCATTATTTTTATTTTCAACTATTCACAGAATTTCTATCCTCCGTAAAAATATTAATCCTTTCCCTTCTCTAATTTGTCCAAAAATAAAAATAAAAGTAATAATTAACCCACTAAATATTGATACCAAGAAAATAATTTTATTTTTGTTCAAAAAATTCTTTTCCCATTCAAATAATTTTGAAATTATTGTGATATGATAATCGTAAACGTCCCACGGCCATAAATATTCTGATAAATATTTTATGAGATTTAATATTATAAGAAAATAATAAGAAGTAAAAGTTTGTGACTCGGAATTTTTTGAGTTTTGCATATTATTTCCTCCCGTCCATCTGAAGACGAAGAAAAATTTAATTTAACGCTATATCCGAGACAGACAGCGGTGCATTCACCTCCACATGTCCTTACCCAGTGCAGACGCCCATGACACAACCTCATAAATAAGCGCTTGTATTTTTTTCTTTTATCTCCCAGTAATTGCACAAGACTTTTACATTACGATAACACGGTATTATGCAGTATGTCTCTATTTATTCCGCATTATCGAGGTAATGAATCGTGGTTGTATTCGGGTGATTATGATAATTGCAAATACGAGGTGTTTTCTTTTTAAAATAACAAATGACAATTTTATGCCAATGCTAATAAGTACCAGACATCGGCAATCAATGGATTTGCACCGGCACCAACCGATTTGCGGTAAATTTTTGCCTTAACCACGAATAAAATTACAATGATGGACGTATCCAGGTGAAAACAATTGAGCAAGACATCTCAAAGACCTCAAATGTCCCAGGAAAATTCCGAAATGAAAATTTTTTTTGACTGAAAATTGCTTCGCAGCCCTCTTGGCCCTACGCCAACTATTATATCAAGGAAAAAAAAAATAATTCGTATTCCGCGAGGTGCCCGAGGTGCTTAGCATCCCGTCGCAGTCACTGGTAATTGTAATAATTGTTATTATTCGGTGTATAATTAACGCGAGACTGGAAGCCCTCACCGGCCCCACTCCTCGACCATCCAAAGAGTAAGAAGAGAAAAGAAAGATGGGAGGAAAATCCGGTTGTGAGTGGGACGAGAAAGAAGAACCAACGGGAGGTGAGGATGGCACGAGAGAAGGTCTCAGACGAAAAGTTTAAAGCATAGAAGACCCGGAGGCCATTTGCATAATTAATTAAAGAAGGAGTAGAGTTCTCAACAGATTTTCATTCTACAGTTGCGACCTGGACCAAATTCCTTTCTACCCCTGCCCTGTCCCATTCCTATTTCCACTTGCGTTATGTACCGAATACTAAAATCAAGTGAAATAAAAGAAAAAATGATAAACGATGGGGGAGATCGTGTGAACGCAACGAAAAATAAGGCGGGATATTTGAATTCGAGAATAGCGATAAACTCCAGTCATTTTTTAAAATAAATGACAGAGAAAAGGGAGTAGTGGCACAACTTGAGATCGCAGGCTACAATGCAATAAAAACAATGGGCTCACATGCTAAAAATGACACGAAGAATGAAGGGTTGAAGGGAAGGAACTGGGTGGGGAGAAAAAAAAAATGAAAGAAAAAACGATCCAATTTTTTATCGTATAATAACGTGCCGATGAAAACGATGAGAATCTCATCATCGGTGTTCGATACGGCTTTTTCCCTTCCTCATTCTGTCCTCCTTCCTCCACCACTCCATCAATTCAGTATTTTTTTTCCATTGATTCGTTTCACTGTTATAGCACTGGTCTAAAAACCCTCTCGTCGATGTGCTGTACACGTAGTCCCCAGTCAGGAGATGAGAATGAAGGGAGGAACGGCGCAAATTCAGGGTTGGAGAATTGACGGTGGGAAGGAGTCCGGGGGGGGGGGGTGAGTGGGTGAGGACGAAGGGAGATCGGAGGGGAGTAAATGTAATTAATTATCCCAGTAATGACTCTGACTGATGAGCGGCTGGACAAGTCCAGCCGGAGTAGGAGAGACGGTGGTGATGGGTTTGAATCGAGATTATTCTGTACAATAATGTGCAGAGGAAGAAAAATGTTAATTAATTTTTTTTCCTTAGACATTACGATAATGAAAATTTATTTGAAATAATAGAAAAATAATTGCGGTAGAATAGGAACGATTTTCCCGAAAATAATGTCTCGTCTAATCACTCGCGATATCGAATAATTTGTCAGGGATCGACTGGTCAGGAGGTAATTGGATAAAATATAATAATTGTTTACATTATCACCGGTGTTTTAATCCAATCCTAGCGTTTGAGAAATAGTGAGACAACAGGCGGAATGAGGGATACGAGTTAGAGGGTCTGTGCATGACAAGGGAAATATATATTTTTTTTCTTTTCACACTGTATCGTCATCTCTCTCTTTCGCCACTCTACAAAACCCGTAACCACTACGACGCGACTCCCCGGGGCTCGACGAGGTGTTTTAATATTTTAATAGGACGATGGAATGGACGCTTTCGTGACTCGGCGTTTTATAATGATATTCTCCCGGGCGTTTCTGTTTTCGATATAAAACGCGTGTTATACCTTGGGTTTGGTAACACCATTTCGTGTTAACGCTTCTGAAAAATAAAAATCATCATTCTTCACACCCTATGGTAAAGGTCTCACCCCTTTTCATCCACCATCAGGTAGTTCATGTCACCAGTGTATATCAGTATTAATGAGTGATAGTGTATGTTGGGGAGTTAATTATTGATGATTTTTCAAAGGTGCGGGCGACATATCTTATGGGGAAATCTATGTCGCAATGGGGGTTTTAGCCAGTCTCTCTCATCTCCGTGGCTTATTCTAGTCTCTAATTTTATCCGTCACCTCCTACTAGCCGGTGAATTTACTGTCCCTATTCCTAGATTGCCACTGTGAAGTCCCTTTCGAGTCTTGACTGCACGAAACGACTAGTTGAAATTCTAATTTACTGCATGCTTTCAATGTTAACATCGTGCACGTGACGGCAAGTGTATTTGTGTGGTGTAAGGGGAGGGGAGGAGGGGTGGATTTGGTGGGTGGATCGATGGTTACTATCATGAGTATTACTGAGAAAATATAGAAATACAAAAGAGACAATTAATGTCTTTTTCCGGAAATTGTCGGGAGGAAATTTCGGGAAAAATCGAGGGTTGAACTGGTGAGGGTAAAATACCCTCTGAATGAACAAGTCCACGTTCTATTGAATATTCGCAAAATTATATTTTCATTGTTTATCTATTCTATTTTTTATCCTAAATTTTCCCACATTTTTTTCACCAAAATAAAGAAAAGTTGATGAGTCAACGTTTTACCCTTTTCTATTGAACGAAATCGAAAAAAAAATAGTTGAAAAAACCATAATTTTGCGACCGCTCGTGTCACCCCGTAATTGAACCTCACCAGCCGTGATTTTATTCGCAAGGCATTTAAAAAAATCCTGAAAGCTGTGAAAATCCATCGGATAATGCGACACTGGGCGCCAGAGAATGGTTTTTTGATCACTGGGGCTATGGATTTTTTTTTTTCTACCTCTACCCATCAACTGGACACTGATTTTCCGACCAATGGGTGGCGATCCTCTGTGTACACACATTGCCCCCGAAAAAAGAAATAAAAAGAGGGAGCGAACGAAAAAAAAAAAAGCACAGACACACGCATGAAATAGTGAAACAAAAACAGGGAGAATAAAAAAAAAAATGTGAACGTGTGCAGCCGGTGGGACAAAAGAACTTGGGCTCTCAATTCGCAGGGTCGAGAGAGCTTCAGCATACCGCGCATACCATGCCTTCTACCCAACCCCCCCCCTCACCCCCTTTACCAACCCCCCTGCACCGACTTTCTCCCATCCAATACCGCAGATTGTGTACCCGGTGTATGTGTAGAGTTGGGTAGGTACGCGTCAAGCGTTTCCCGTCGATGTAAACTGAGAGGGAAATTCTGTGATGCATTACTGAATCAACAACTGGATACGATCAACGCAAGACTGCACATTGTAATAATTTAATTCACTTGTTGCAATATTGTAATATTATTTGTTATTTACTAATTTTTTTTTTTCATGTTTTCCGCCAATGTCGCATGAATTTTTGATTGTTTACACGCTGCACTATCATCTAAACCCTTTCTCTCCGAAAGTGTAAAAAAAAAGTAGCGGAAGCCGTGGAGAGAGCGCGAAAATTTGAATCGCAGTTAATTTTACAATTCAATGACAATTTTTGTTGCTTCGATATTTTTTAATGAGTGGAACAGCTATCATTTTTCATCGATGCAAGACCCAATTAAGGTGCATATTATAAAATCAGAATATACTTAGTATGCAGCGATATCCAATCTACACCATACGATACGAAACAAGGGAGTTGAAAACTTTGAAATTAGTGTAGTATAATGAGGTATGCTGTTGTATATCACATTACCCTTATCGATCAACACCAGCGCCTGGTAATCATGTACCCTTGGTATTAGGTAGTAGGAAGAGGGGAGGATAGGGCTGATGGAGTGAGACAGGGAGATTGATTTTAGAGCGGGACGA
Organism: Diachasmimorpha longicaudata; assembly: GCF_034640455.1. Classification (NCBI taxonomy): domain Eukaryota; kingdom Metazoa; phylum Arthropoda; class Insecta; order Hymenoptera; family Braconidae; genus Diachasmimorpha; species Diachasmimorpha longicaudata. The sequence continues at coordinate 6,032,133 of NC_087238.1, read as the reverse complement.
CTCTTTCGGCAAAGGGTGTCTCGGACAAAAAAAAATCAATAAGTTCCACGAGGTCAATTAGCGTCGACGGACAATTATCGAGTGAATGCATGTGTGTGAGTCACGAGGGGGAGAATACTTTCGTGCAGCTGCAATCTGTTCAATAAAGTTTCCTTAGAACACAATTTTAATTATGAGGTAAATTGAGTTTTAATTCGTCAGATGAGAAGAAAAATTTACTTCAACGAAAGAATATTTGGTGTGAAAATATTTGATTAAAAATTCGACAAAACTCAAAACAAAAATCGTTATTGTCAATTTAATTTAATTCGGAGGAGGGGAGGGGGCAATTAATCGATGAATAAATTTGTGGAGAGGTTAGGAAGCACTCTTTTCCTCCCACATCCGACACTGGGTGAATGGAAGTGAACGAGTTGAACTTGGCCGTTTAGAGTTTCAAGTTTTCTTGTTGGGAAAAGCCGCGCGGCCTCCGTTGAGAGCGAAATCCATCCCCGACGCGCGCCTTCGTACTCCCATTCTATTTTCAGACATCCATCGTGTGTGATATATCTCCCTCTCCCTCCCACCCTCAAATGAGAGACATATATATGTATAAAACCCCAAACGTCAAATGAAAAATCAAAATTTTCCCCGAATTATCACCTCGAGTATCAATTTATCAATTTATTTAAAATTTGACCTAAAAATATTACGACAATTTTCTGAAGAATTTGTTTCATCAAGGATTGAAGAATATTTAATTCACGTTGAATGACACATCCTGTTAGTGTAAAAATTTCTCATGCACAACATCCGGAAAGTCAAATGCTCCTTTAAAAATAAATGACTGAACTCTGAGGAATAATTGGAGGAAATTCCTAATTCATTTTCCCCTCCCCTCTCGTGACGACAGAGTTATCAGTTTTCCCTCACCCAAAAAAAAAAAAAAATCCCGAGGGGAGAAATATAGATGGCGCTGTACTCGCGCCTCGCAGCGGAAAACATGAATATGCAGTTTTCATCGTTAAGTATGCGGAGATTGCATTGCGATACAGTCACAGGGGCCGTTCATTATTGTCCGTCGCCGTGTACACTCCACTCCTCATCCCTCTCCATACAGACCACCACTGGCTTTCCTGAACACTCTCACTCACTCATTGATCACACTGTCTGTGTATGTATGAAGTGACAGAGGAGGGCAACTGCCAACACTGGCAAACTCGCATAACTAGTATTGTAAATTTCCGACACCACGTGCATTACTGGATATGGATTGCGAAAATTTGCTCTTGGAATTATTGCCAGTGGTTCAATTGACGGGTGTTGATTCGTTAATTTTCTCGTAAATGTTTTTTCAACTGTCAGTCTCCACTTTCTCACAAATTTCCTAATCAAAACCTGACATTTACCAAATGAAAACTGCTTTTCAATTCAAATTTTCCCGCCTCACCAAGTGTGTATCATACCGCAGCGCCACGCGCGGCAAATTCGAATTGTGACTTCGATTACAATGAAATTATCGTTCCAATATTCTCCTAGTTAAAATAATCTCGTTATTCAATCTCTAATTGCCTCCCAACCTTATCTCAGTGTTCATCAACATTTAACCAGTCATTTTCTGATTTTCCCACGATAAAAAAAAAAAAATCTCAAGCGTATGAATACGAAAAAGATTGATATGACGAGAGTTAAACGTCGACATTCATTTGAGATTCAATAGGGGTAAAGAGAGTTGAATCTCTGGATGGGCGGACGAACAGAGGGGGAGGTAGAAGGGGTTACGGCCTCGGGGGGTTATCACCGATGACAATCACTACGAGGATGATAACGTTTCGACGTTAGTGGCAGTGACGAGGGGGGAGGTGGGAGGATGAGGGGGGTGAATAAGTAGTTTAGTTCCGAGTGCATTTACGGGTGTGGATGGAAACCTCTGGGATGTCCGTATAGACAAATAGTGGGTGGATGAGGATGTGGGAGTGAGTAGAAGGGAAGAGGATGATAGAACAGCTGAAGGGTAGATGGAAAGGAATAGCCAAAGCTCGTCAGGCACGTCGATGAGACATCGTGTGGCGGGCAAATCCCAGAGACAGGAAAGAGAAGGGCAAAGGAGAATGATGTGGGATGAGAAGGGGATGGTTTAGGGGTAGAGCAAGAGACTACGTATTAAGGGGGTATACTCGCCGTTCGCCCAGTATCCCACACCAACCCTCATCTCTCTCGTCATTGTGCAAACAATGCTGCATATCGTCTCCATAATGAACGCCAGTAGCATACATGCAAGTCGAGTCCCCATCAGAGTTCTAGTCTAGTAATAATGAGCACGCAGATTATGCGTAGTGATTGGTGCTCGATGTATACCGATGGGGTTGTGAAACGACAAGGGAGAAATTAATTCAAGAGAAAGCTGATTCAACTACTGTTAAAAGTGTCTTTGACTCGGAAGAATTGTTGGATTTTGTCAAATTTTTTTTTATATCCGACGATTTAACATAAAATTTTTATATTTTTGAAATTTCAGAGGGGGTTGGGGGAGTCATTATGGGGTAGTAAAGTGTTCTATTGACTGGAGAAAAATTACTGATGATAATGATAAAAATTGAATTTAAATAAATTATTTAGTTAGTGATTATCATTTGAAATCCGCGGAACTTTTGAAATATCCGTAATATCAGGGAATTCGGGGGATCCCCTGCATTGCAATAGACAAAATTGTGGATAGTTAAGTGCCCAGGGGGGATACATGTATCGAGACAATCCACCCTCCGCCCCTCTCTCTTCTCACTCCGCCATTTCACCCGAACCCTTAACGTTCGTATAACGGTGAAGTTGAATGCGCCAATTAGAGGTCGCTGGGATTTTGTGGGGCAAACCTCGGAAACTCCAGAGATTCCTGTGAAGGACCTCGTCGAAGGCATTTGTCCGGTAGCATCTACTATAGTGGACTTCTCCCTCACTTCCCAATGTGGGATAACGATTCGATTCGAATCGACGATTTTCGAATTAATGGGGGATAAGAGGTAAGTGAGCACTGGACACTTTGAAACTTCGATTTGAATGATTTATCCGGAAAATTTGATTAGAGAGAATTCCTCACTCAATTATTTATAATTTTTCATTTGCAAGAAAACGAAACAAACGCTCCTGAGGTGCATTACGAATTGTTTCACCCCGCAGCCCTTTACCAGGCCTTCACCGCAATTTTTTCCTGAATTTTACCCCCAAAAATTTCGACACTTTCCCCTGTGAATTCTCCACCGGAGAATCTAAACAATAATCGAACCCTCTCTCGAGTACAACCAACAAGTGAAAATTCCATAACCCATGATTGCTGACGCAAGCTTACACACCACCAACGCTACCACCACCGATCCTCACTCATTAACCCCCTACTCCTCCCAACCCCCATTTTACCCCTCCCTCTCAAGCTTTCATCGTTCAATCCATCCCCGGGTTTAGTTCAGTTTAACGTAGTTGCTATTATCCAGGCTAGGTTAGTAAACAATAATCGACGGGTTTTACAGGGTTGTTGACTGCTCCAACGAGCTTATCGACACGGAAAATTAAATACCATTATTAGGTGGACAAAAGAATCACGATATAGCGATTGGCATTATCACAAAGAATCTACTCATATATTCCATATTTCCATATACCAATTTTATCGCATCATACGGAGAGAAATATTTCCGAAAAATGACGAATCTTTCTCGTCGTACAGTGGGGAAGTAGAGAAAATAAATAAATGATTTACCGTTGAATATTTCAATATCGTTATTAATCATAGACAACGTTAGAAAATGTAATTACGAAGGCTTTTGTATTTAACATTAGCAAACTGGACAATAGCCATTTGTACTTAATGCTCGGAGCGGTTATCCGTGGGAAAGTACACATGGCTTTCAACGTCGTTTATGCACGAGTATTAAGAGAATTTTCATTACGTTTCGATTCACTTTGCCAACGATGGAAGGGGAAATTTAATGAATCTTATGGTTTCAATTGAGGTTTCAGAGAGTTGTTTCAATATTCTTTATGACAAATTCATTAATTTGTCACGCAAGAACTTTACGACGCGAGAATAATCGTTTTTGCATTATATGAAAACCTTAACTTCACGTGGAATTAATTGGCCGTCTGCTTTTTTTTTAATTTACGATAAATGTTCTGTGTTTTCAAAACAAAGTCTATAGTTTCTAGAACTCCACAGGCACTTGCAAATTTTCCAAATGACTCCAATTGTTTAATTTTCAAATATATTAAATTCTCCTCCTAAAAAAAATTTGAAAAAACCTCAAATACAATTGTCAATCTTCAACAAATGTAGACCACTTTCCTGCCACCCCATACCCCTCAAAAAATCTCCATTAAAAAAATCAGAACAACCCCCGGAATACATTCTGTTCCGTTAAAAAAGAAAATCCACAAAAACGTGGAACAAAAGTGGAGATTCAATCCAAATAATATTTTCATCGTCACACAATCAGACAAATTCCCTTCCTCCTCCTCCCCCCAATCCCCTGTCCATCCTCGCCGCTCTCCCTCTGTGATCATTATTTATTTTCATGTTTCACGGGGCACCTCGTTGGCACGGGACGGTGTGAAAGGGTGAGAAAATGGAAAATAAAAAAGAAAAAAAAAAGGAAATAAAAATGTCGCGAGACGGTGGGATGATGCGAGCGACGAGTCGACTAAAAAAGGACAGAATTGTGGGTGGGGAAGGGTGAGGGGTGGATAAAAAAAAAAAGAGTGGGCGGAGGGGCTGAGGGGAGCGTAGATGCGGAGATAGAGGATACTTCGGTAACCGTCGCTCGAGTAATTATTACGGATTTTCCGGATCTAATTCTCCGGACGGTAACACGACACAATTCACTCACGCAGATTGCTCACGAGAGGATGTAAATTCCTGTCAGTGTCGGACGGTCCATTTTGTACCTTCTCATTCTTCTCTCCCTCTCTCCCTTTTTTTTTTGTATCATTTTTTTTGTTCTCCTCCTGTCCCCGGCATTCTTCCACTAGTGCCCATCTGTCTGCCTCACTCGCTACCATTTCCACCGGGTTTTTCACTCGTGTCAACGTGTCCTGGAGGAGGGGAAAAAAAGGAGACGAGGAAAGGGGGTGGAGGGAGAACGACGACGGCTCAGCGTCAGACGATTATTCGCTTTTCCACTCTCTTTCCACCTGAGCCTTTAACCACGATTAAGGGAGAAAAGCCCGTGGGACCATTTCAATGGTGATCAAAGTATAGCGTTAGACTCAGATGCCACTTGTAATACCTTTTATTCTGGGATTCGAGTTCTTTTTTTTTTTATTTCCTCGATTTTGGGATGGGTGAATGTCTTTATCCTACCAACCGGCAGCTTGTAATCGCTTTCAAAGGGGAATTCTTTCGCTGGGGGATGGCACTGATTTTTTGAGGGTAATAAAAGGTTTGTAAGTTATGGAGAAAATTATAGTTTTATTTTTTCATTGGAAAAATAAAGGGTTGATGTGGTGTAGATATACAGACGCCTTCAATTTTCGCGAAAATTCAATTGTGGAGAGGAATTCAGTGTTAACAAAGGGTTGAAGTGACTCTAAATAATTTAATTATATACAGAAGGAAATTTTAGGTATAAATTAGACCTCCAAAATTTATTTCCGTGTGAATTAAAAAAATTTGACATTTGAAAAACAAAAAAATACTTCTCTGAAGTAAATAAATCTCTAGCAGAAGTAATTTTCATTTTCTCAGTGAAGTATCAATTTGACCGGTGAGAATGATGAAATTAGAAGGTAATTTATGCCAAATTTTTTATTCCACAAAGGAGAAAAGATGAATGAAACGAGAAGGTGAGAGACTGATGAGATTATATTCCACCAACGCATATAATGCGCAATATACATCAGCAGTAGACACTCGTACTGGGTCATTAAGGAGCCCAAGGGCTACTAATCGTCATCAGAGTCACATTCATCGTTGGCATATCATACGGAATATAAAATTGGCCCCTTCGTATGCGCTCAATAGCACCGTAATGATTATTTTCTCTTGGGGGGATACATAATGAGTAACAGTGATAGTGAACGTCTCTTATTCCGAAGTTAACGTGTGTTATAATGTTGAAATAGACACTGATGCATGAATTTTATCGTAGAAAATACACCGTGTCGATGTCACGTGTGTATTTGTGTTTATAACAATGGTATAATCCACTGCTCATTTGCCATAGACGAGTCATGAATGATTCAGGTCAATAGTAGGGTAATGATGGCTGAGGTATCTCGAATTTTCATACCCTTTTCACACCTTGGTAATAATATTGATTATTAGTGTCATATGAGATAAACATGAAGGAATTTACCACAACTCTGACGATTTTTCCCTACAGCATTTCGTTGTTTTTATCGAATTTCTCATGATTAATTTCCCTCATCACTTCCGCAATCGATAAGCCAATTCGACTATCGTTAGTTTTACTATCATTCAATAACGTGTTAAGAAATATTATTCATCAACAACAAAATACCACATATACGTATCACTGAATATCATCAAAATAAATAATCCATCCACCACTAATCGAATCGTTAATTAATTTTTTTCACTGATATTGACAAGATACGTAACTAGGTCCTTATTAAAGCACCGTACCACAATTCATTGTGAATGGTGGTCTGTTTCGGTCTGCCACAAAAGCAATTATTGGAATCCGGTGAGGATAATAATTATGTTGCTCATCATTGCATCACCAAAATCCATCCAACGATATTTGTCATGCACTCAAAACCGCACAAATATTTTTACCACCATTTATTCCATCCACAATACACACACACATTTCACAAATTCACGTCAACCAAATACAATCGAGTCAACTCGAATTTCATTGATTCTTACAGCAAAGGAAATCAATAACAATAATAAAAGGATTATTTATACCCCGTTGCGCCTACTGCTGTGCCATATTTTTATTTACGATAATGAGCAGCATTCCAACTGCTATGCGTGCGCCCAACCACAGGCCGAAATGTCAAGCCTTTAATGACCACCAGTGGTAGGGGCCCCGTTGGGGTGAGGTGGGGGGGTAAAGGGGGTTACACACCTTTAGCCAGTAGTTCTCGCCCGGGCGATTTTATGCCTCGTATTTTTAACCGGCTTTCCTACACCATTATTCCCCTTCCTCCTCCTCACCCCCCCCCCCACCTCTTTTTTTTTTCATTCCGCTGAAACGATCGAGAGTCATTCAATTCCCCTCCTACGACATTTGCCGTTGTACTGCATATTTTTGCGACGCGCGAACGCGAGGGTGGGAGGAGAAAAGGGGGGGAAGGGGTCCAGTATATAACCCCAGTTGGAAAACTCTCTCCCACCGGTCTTTTGTATTTACGAGGCAATTTTTATGACACCTCGGATGATCCTTTTTTGTAATGGGAACGCGCTGGGTGAGAACTTTGATGTTTAATTGCCGGAAGGAGTGATAAAAACATTTTTCGAGGTTAAGGGGAAATTACTGGAGTAAAGAACTGAGAGGGAATGAAAGTGGATGATTTTTCAAATATTCGATTCGCGAAAATAAATTCCGGTATCTTTGGATTTTTTTTTTCGCTAGAATAGATTGATCCCGTCGATGTGTCAATAAATTGTACGATGAGAAGGGCATTATGACTCATCGATGTCGTTGAAACCGGTGCACACCCCCCCACTTATTCTCGTTGAAAGGTATCCACCATATGGAGATAAAGTACCCCGAGGTACTCGAAAACTGGTAAGGGTGGGTGAATGGAACGAAGAGGGGTTTAGCAACGTAGCCGGATTTAAATAAGTTTGTAACAACTTTGGCAATTATGACGATAATTGCGACATACATTATGCTAATGCAAGACGCCCATTCATTTGGGAGTTGGCGAAGTACTCCTAGCTCCCTTCGGCAGTTGGGTTGCATAGGGGGTGAGGATGGGGAGTGCCTTTATTCGCACAAAAGCGAGTTTCAAAAGCTCCTTCACTACCACACACAAACATTCGCGATAATTGCCCGCACTGCTTACACTTCTTAATTTTTTATCTATTCAATTTTTTATATCTCCTCAGTTCAGTTGATTTGCATCGTGTGAAAGAATTTTCGTTTTATAAATACGTCTGCTTTTCCAGTGACGAAGAAAAACTCCTTAGAGAATTGCGAATTGAAAAATTATCACCAAAAAGGGCAAGAAAAAATTCCGGAAAAATTATGGTACATAAATATTCGAGTTCTCTCATGGAATTTATGGACTTTGATCGAATTGAATTGTCATATCGTATATTGATCAGATCGGAAAAACAATATATTTCTGTCAATTAATACCCAATTAATTCGGAGAAGTATTTATTCTTTAACCAATCAAGTTATCACTGGGTAATGAGCCCATTATATTACTCAAGAAGATGATCATATTAGTTATGACCTTAAGTGAACATCGTCAATGTTTATGAACATTAAAAAATCATTAAAATTCTTCCTTTTCGAAAATATGAAATTTTAAAAAATAATCATAATTCTCAGTAACTGAATATGTGACTAAGAAAATTTCTTCTCAAGGCAGTGCCTGAGGGATGTCTGATCAATATTCTCCCACGAACACTTCCACTGAGAGAAATGAATAAATTGAGAATTCTATGCCATATTGATATTCAATTCCCTTTCATCTCTCCACATTGAATCAGACAATAATCTGTAATCACGGGACAGCAAAAGTATTATTCAATAACTGATCTTCAATTGAAAAACGTCAAATCGATATGGAACTCATGCATGAAGTAAACTAACACGAGAGTCCCCATCTAAAAAAAAAAAGTTCCCTTAAAAAACAGGAGAATCGATTCAATTGTAGTCGTCGGATAGGAGAGTGCATATTTTTCCATCCATACTCTTTATTCCCTATTATTTTTTGCACACCCAGGATCAACGTGAAAATGCCAGTGGTACGAGAAAGAGACAGCACAGACCAATGCAGAAATCCCCGAATCCATTAAAATAGAAATGGGGAAACTCAGCCTTTCCCCAATTCCCGTATAATATTGTGATTACGATAGGTGGAATCATATGCATATGTACATGTATAGAGGCTCTTTTCATGTTTAATGTATTCAGTGCGAATTTTATTGTAAAAAAATTACAATCCTCCCGTTTTTTCGATTCAATGATTCAACTCAATCATGTCGACGCTTTGTAATTTTCATTTCCCCCTCCCTTAATCCCTTGAAAAAAAAACCTAAATGAAATATGAACGAACGACAACGGGAGGAATGTAGGGGTGGGAGTGTAGAGAGAGGAGGGGGTGGCATAATTCAAAAATTGTTGGGATCAATGTTCCTCCCTTTTACCCTTCTGTACACAGGGAAAACATTAGTTATAAAAATTCTCGAATGAATTTGTAAAGAAAAAAAATGTCAATCCCTCTACCGCATTAATAAAATTTATCGCAAAGATATAAAATAAATAAATGCTAAACTAAACCACCGGCCCAACATAATTGCAATCCCTTTTTACATATCAATTAAAATCCAAGCGAATCGATACCTCGTATCCCCTCAAAAAAATATCCCATTCATTGAACTATCAGAAAAATCAAAAACTCCCCTCTTCATCCCACCAAAATTCAATCAACCATCACTCATTCAAAAACAGCCAATCAACTGTCCATGAACGATTGATTCTCCTTCACAGTATCCCTTCATAATTCACATCAACATATGCAAATAAAAATTCACATCCCCCAAAATGTCTCTCTCCCCACTTCAACGCATTTAAAAATCATTTTCACCGATGCACTATCACATACATTTTGTAGATGGCTCGGTGTAAATAAGAGGAGGGAGTTCGAATGGGGGGTGAAGGGGTGGAAGGGAGGGATGTACTAGCGGGGGAAGAGAAACAAAACTACCATAGCATATACCCGTACACACGGTATCTCCATAAATTCCCCTCCTCTTCCAACTCCTCTACCACCCTCACCTCTCCCCCCCTGCCACCCTTCTAGGCACCTCGCCGAGTGTATGGGCTACGTAGGTCGTATTCGCGCGTGAGATAGTGCCCAGTGTAGAGAATGTATCAAAATCAGGCGCGAGGTTGCTTTATGGACGGGAACGCTCGTAAATACGCACTTCTGGTGCTCCTACTCTCAACTCTACGAAATGCTATTGCTACAGCTACCGCTTTCGGACGTCGAGTAGGGGGGTGAAAGGGTGGATGGGAGAGAGGGTGGTATGATGTGGGAGGGGTGGAGGGAGCAGTGGGAGAGAAGATGGGGGAGGAAGAGAGCTGAGTGTAGAGTTGAAGGACTCGTGATACTCCAGGGGTGAGAGGATGAGTGAGGGGGAGGGATGATATGGTCTGGAGGGGATGAAATAGATTCAACGGGATGCTAATAAAAGATAGAGCCTCCGGGGAAGATAGGCTACGTAATGGAGATGGCCTAGGTTGTTTGGAGGGTGAAAGGGAGAGTAAAACGGCGTCTCTCTCCACCCCCCCTTTTCCATCCACCCACCCCAGTCACCACTGCAGCTATTGTCTTCACTGGCAGTTCATCGTTGGACGGAATTGGAATGCGCTTGAATTTATCACCGAAAATGATACGAAAATGCAAAATAGTCTTATTGGATATGCAATTGTAACAGGTCGTCGGGGGTTGATGGAATAGGTTCTTCGTGGTGTTTAGATGGTTTTGAGATTTTCTGATGGGATCGTTAAACATTTGGCGATGTTTCAATCTGTCAGGTTTCATAGGTCTCGTGAATTGAATAATTTTATTTATTAAATATAGTGACAACAGAATTTTTGTAACAAAATTTTCTGAAGTACTCAATCTAAAAGCTTTTCAGCATAAAATTCTTTCGCCAATACTCAAGTTGATATGTTTATAGATAAATTGGAAGATATTCTATTTTTGTTAGATCCAGTGGCAAAAAATAGAAGTTAAATTTTCCCTGATAACGAAATTACCAATCGATTAATATAATCGTATCATCATATCATAGTTTTGGTGCCCGGTTGGGGTGCAATTATCAGATAAGACCCAATCGAATTCATCCATCCCGAATCATTTCCAGAATCGTCTGACGTGATTATAGAGCAATCGAATCGTTGAATTAGTAAAAAGTAGAATGCCGATTCGACATATCGGGAAATGTTCAATGATACAGAGTATATTCGATTCCACTCACGATTTTGTCAGTGGTTTCGCTAGAAATGCTTGAGTAAAATTAGATTCTTTTGATTAACGTCACAGGTAACTTTCGAGTTTCCAACAATCAGAGGATTCATCGTATGTGGATCACTGACGGAAATATCTAATATTAGTCCTGACGAAAATAGACGTAAAAATTGATGAAATATTTTGGTTTTTACCGTTACACCCAATCGACGACAATTGAGTGATAACTTGGAGATTTTTATGAAATCAGCTATTAAGTCACACGGTAGATGGTCCTATTGTTATGTAATCCAGACAAGGCAATAAATGATCAAACAACCCCATCAACATTGTTGAATAATTCCACCCCAGAAGTAACCGCATTTTACCCACGAGAGCCACTGGAATTCATTCAATTAGAATTTTATCTATTTGCTGGCGTAATTGGTGAAAATACATAAATAATGAAATCAAGTGTGTGTGTCTATAAAAGCATCAAATTGACCGAAAATTGGTAGCAATTAATGCCAGTGAATGAGTGTATGCAAATAAGCCATCCCCTTACACTCTCACTCTGCGTAAGTTGAGCACACACTCGGATATGGTTATACGTATTTCAACGCAAACGCAAATTCACATATAGCAATGAAAAACAATTTGTGTGAAAGTAACAGAGAGTGAAAATGATAGTATATACCCGGGGTATGAACGCAAATCCGAGAGAGGAATGACGGTGGGGCTTCGTCATCCATGATAATACCCAGTGTATCAACGTTCACCGCTGTGAAATGACTGCACCACGTGAAATTTGTCGTCATTTGTAATTGACCATACTTTTCATATCACAGGGTGTTCATTCATTACCAGTGAGAAATTCATCAGAACCATAAAATTATAGTTTATTCATTTATTTGTTCATTTTTTTTTCCACAAAAGATGAATGAGATTTTATTTCGATAATTAGTGGAGAATACAATTGGATTGTGAGTTGAAAAGATGATTAATTAATCCTTTGATTGCAATACGCAATTCAGTTATTTGGTTGAAGAATTTTATCACACGAAATTCCCTTTTTCGGATTAGTGATTCAACAGATTAAAATTAATTTGTGAAATTATATTTGTCTCATTCGAAATAAAAGTGAGTGCAATAAAATGGATTTTTTTGCAATTATTCAATGGAATTCTGGTACATCATAACATGATATGATTTATGCTCAAGATACCACTGTCTTGAGAGTGAAAAATTAACAATAATTATATAATTATCAATTACTGATTCTTCTCTTCTAAAAAATGTGCACTTCACCCTCACGATTCATCCAGTTAATATTCTTCAAAATATTCATTCCACCTCACCCCTATCTAGACTACCCCCCTGTTTGATCAAATGACCATCCGCTTACCCAGCTTAAAACGAGTTGATCCAGTAGTGGAGAGTCTTGGTGGATAGTTTCCTGCAACGAAAGCGCGAGTTCGCTGACCGTACCCAAGGTAGATTGCCACAGTTGCCCACTACCTTGCAATTTCCACTCACTCCCCCCCATTCCAGTATCACCTATTACCGATGAACTTGGCAAATTTTGAATCCAAAAGTGAGAAACCCAACCATAGACCCGAGACACGCAAGCTGACCATGTGCAAAATCGTTCGAGAGAAGTTGTCTAATCTCAGTGGTCAGTTGATATTCAAACACAGGTATAAGCTTTTGGATAAAGTAGTTATAACTCAAGCCACGGACTTGGATGATCATGGAGTATATCCATGTACACATGTACATCTACAAGGTAGATGGACAAGAGAGAGAGAGAGAGAGATAGATAGAGATAGAGATAGAGAAGGACTTGGATAGTACGAGCAAACATTAATACCCGAGCATCGTGCTTTTGTGTGCCCTGGGATTATCTTATTCTTGGACACTGGCTACATTCAACAGTGGTAACTATAACGACGTTTGTGTCCTTCGGGATGGGAATGGTAAATACACGATACGAGTATCCCCAGTGTGGTTTTAATGTTGACTATCGTGTCCAGTACAGCATCAACCTTTGATAGTAGTCGATGAACCAATTTTTAACAATTCCCCTGTTCGTCTGTTCAATTATCAAATTGATGGGTCTGAAAATAATGGGAATCTAGACGATTTAATGATGTGACAGTTTTTTCTCAGACTAAAATCACTCCATAAATCATGATTATCACGTCTGAATCACATTACAATAAGAACAGCTCTTTCTCTGATTCGCTGGGTATAGACGTCATCTAAATACTTCAGGAATTCTCACCTAGAATTTTTTTTCTGTCCAATATGTGTCAATATTGGAGATTGGGGACTATAAAATTTCCATATCCCGAGAAATCATCAGAAATTTTCCAGTTTCACCATCAAAATATCTCTGATTTATTATTAATGTGTGTCCAGACAATTTCATCCCTCTACTCGACCGTCTCATTTATACGTGAAATAGGTAAAGGGGTGGGAGGAGGACGGGGGGGGGGAGGTAGATGAAGGTAGAGTAGCAGTTCAGTTTGTTTGTCGAGCAAACGTTTGCCGACGACACCGCGGACACTGGTGCCTAGAACTGCGCTTGGGGCACCAGTTACAAGTCTGTCCGAACCACTGGAGGCGAAGAGAGAAAGAGAGAGGTACGAATAGGTGGACATAGATGATGTAGTGGTGAGGGGTTGAAGGTACAAGGGAGAAGGAAAATTTAATACCATCTCCCAGGATGAACAGTGGTGGTCAAATAAGTTCACCAAGTAATTCTATCCTGAAAATTCAGTGGTGAATGTCGTTCAAGGTTTCCCTTCCTCCTTCAATTCAGTGAATAACGGATAACTCTGCTTAATTCTGAACGGATCTTAATTATACAGTCGTCCTCGTGGATTATTGGAGTGATTCGATATCTCCCTAGATTGATACGAGATGCTCCATGGGTGTGGGTGATATGAAATATGAAATACTTCTGAATCTAATAAAAATTGTATTTTTTTTTTCCATTCAAATTTCCCTTATCCAAAATCAGACCAATTTTTTTAACTTTAAAAGTTGATATTCGAAGGTCTACAGCCGAACTAGGGAAATAATTCCTCAATTTTCAACGAATCTTAAGAACTCTTTTAAATTTTGAGTTGAAAGTGGCGCTTACACGTTACTTTAAGCCACTTATCGGTTTCGATCTATCTTAAGATCGACATGAGCGATATGAAATATTAATTCAGTTCTATCTTTACGAAGATCGTTAAAGGATTACACATGAGACCATTTGCAAGGTTAAAATCATCGATTATGATTAATAATCGATACCTCATTTATTCAAAGTACCTTCCCCCGTCTCGGAGATTCTCTCCATCAAAAAAAAAAAGCTGATAAATATTTTTGATAGACGATCAAGTTAACGACAACGATTATTTCCAACCCGTCAAATTTTCACCCCCCCAAAAACCGGAGAGACCCATAAATCTATCAATAAATCCAAGCACCTCAGAGCTCTGACCACATTTGCTCAGGGATAAGAAGCAAAGACAAGTGAACGGTTGTTACCGAGAGACAGGAGGTCGACGACTAACGCTTGTGTTGGAGTTGCTAGTGAAACTGGGTTTAGTGTGGACGGTGCATAGGTCCGTGTGGCATGGCTGAGGAATAGCCTGGTTGGGTGAGCCTTTAGCTGGGGCTTAACATGTACTGGGAAACACCATCCCCTATCCTTCGTGTTTCGGCCAAGTTATACCCGCAAACAGTCGTACATTAGTGCCTTGCAGGAGTCCTAGAGGATTTATAAGGGAGGTAGCATGGCGTGAACGCGAACGCCTCGCCATGTCCAAGGGTCCAGTGGTTTTTGACGAAAATATCAACCTCAGATTGTCAAGAATATCAAGGCAAATGAATCAACAAAATTATCTCACGGCCACAACCTCAGTGATTTAAAAATTCTAGTCTAACCTGATACGAGACAGATGGATTAAGAAATCATACAAGTCAATCACAAATTATCAACGACACTCGATGTGACAGGTCCACTTGGTCGAGCCTCTAACGAGCAATTCGCTGGACAGTGTCCGAAACCTCGTGAACGAGTGGCCAAATGGGATATGGAATGGGGGGGGGGGGGGGGATTTTAGATGGTGTCAGAAGGACTAACGTTGGTGGATGGAGGTGAGGCCCTAGGTTCTCTAAGAGTTTGGTTTTGGTGTACGAGCACGTTGCCAGAGGGAGAGAAACCATGTAACAGCTAGGAGGTTACAGGGAGTTGAAGGGAGAATTGTTGGGAAAAGGGGTTGGAGAAGTGAGAGAGAGAGGGGGGGGATAGGGCTGATGGTAGCCAGTGGTCAGCACACTTGGCCGACCCTACTTCGCTAACTAGTTTAATGATATATGTTGAGCTACAAGCGCCTTGATTAATCGTTAACTAATGTTGGACCTTACAGTGCACCCCCCCCCGCCCCCTCACCCCTTTCACCCCCATCCACTAACGGCTGGTGGAGGACGAGAAACGATGGAGGAACTAGACCCCAAGAGAAGGATACCAAGTGTTTGGGTGGGTGGTTTAAGCTCGAGTTGGTGGAGAAGGGGGGGGGGGTGAAAACGGTTTCGTCCGCAGTCTCCGCAGTGCCCTTACACCCCTCCTGTAGACGATTCTACAGGGCACACCAAACTACCCTGGACTGTACGGTATAGCCAAACAGAAATCTAATCTCTACGGGTAATTTGATTTATGATTCGCCGCATGGACGACCACCGTTCCCACTCCAGTTTCTCGTCTCAACGCATCGAAGGAAAAACTTTTACCCATGGGTTTTGGGTAACCCTCCATCCACCCATCGTATCTCCCTTGGTCTCCAGAAGGTCCAACTTGTCGTCGATGCAATTTGTCGGAGTGTCCATCGCCCTTTGGTCATCGTTGGTAAATTTACGTTTGTCGAGACGAATGGGGTTTGAATGATTTTCGATAAGTAAATTCTAACCATAACATCGGTGAACAATTTCTTTGGATCGACCACCCCTTGACCATTCATCATTGTTAACTCATTTAAAATAGTTGAATAAATCAAGTGATTCGTTGATATTTTTCGAAGGGAGATCCTGGTAGCAGAAGAGAATTTATCAAAGTGACCAAACCCATAAAGAAATTGTATTTCTATCAGTACCAAGGTACGATGCTTTTTCCACATATTAATATTCACAGAGTTTATAACAGGATTGAACAATCAATCTGAAGATACAGAAATTTGATTGATGGTGATATAACTTATGAATAGCTCTCTGAATAATTTGATATATGAGTGAGAATACCGAAAATTGTATCGATTGAATAATTTTGGGAATTCCCCCACTTTCAGTCAGTTATGATGTCAATCCCTGAATTCATACAATAACGACCAGCTGAATGCAAAGTACATCACCAAATTGGTTATTTACGTTGGTGAAATCCTTCATCAACAGATGAATTTTCCAATTGTTTCAGGAAAGTGGCAACAACATATGGAGATACACAACACATACGATATATAATTAATTTGTCCAAGTGGTGGCCATAATGTGGGATCAGTGGAAATACACAGTGGTGAATGGATTGTGTATGGCATTGTACCTAAGGGTTGAGGAGATAGTCGAGATGAGAATGACGAAGGTGGTAGAATAGAAAGTGGAGTAGGGGAATCGAGAAACTAGGAAGGGTGTTGGCCAGGGGTTAGCTCAGGGATGCAAGACACCGTGAAATTACCACCAGAGTCTCTCATACCCGAGTAGATGGATAAGGGGATGGAAAGGAGGTGAGAGGAGAGAGGGAGATAGGTTAGTGGGTGGTGGAACGGACTCTGTCCACTCGGTACGAGCCCAAGGGCCAAACGGACCAACGGGTATTTGTCTTGTCTCCTTGTTTATGAGATCCAACATTGTTATTTGGCACCGCCTGGGAGTTTCTGACCCAACCACGTATACAATTTAACGTTTGGATGTATTATATCCTTGTTTAGTGCATGGTACTTTGCAGTTTTACGTTGGAGTTGTTGGAGACAACCTCTTTGATGAAAGGAGATAGGTGAAGAAGACCAGAATGTCCGGGTACACTAACGAAAAATTCTCAAAATATTCAACAAACTTCACAACTGTTAATGACATGACCCCATCATTCACCTACAGATTTCATTGAATTTGTCAAATAATTTTATGGAAATGTTTTATGACAACACTCTGAATTACCCTACGCATATCTACAGATTCAATCATGTAATTTACCTATGTCACGATACATTTCAAAACAACTTATGAATTTTTCAAACGACACTGATGAAATCTTATGATTCTCTCAACATCTTTGCTCCTGCAAAACATAAGACGTGATGTAATCAGTAAAGCAAGCTGCGCAGTTACTAGTGTATCGAAGTGAATGAACACTTAATTGCTGCTATTTGAAATGAAATTCTCCGAACCTCGTTAAGAAACAAACTGAAATTAAATTAGTAACGATCGAGCGACTGCTAGCCTGTCCGTCATCTCATATCTTGTTATTAATCCAGCGTATAAAACACGTACGAGTGAATATGCCAACAAACTGGGTGGTACTGAATCACATTTGCTTAGATGTATTTGGGGCGGTATAAAAAAAATCTTCAGGGTCTTAAAGTCACATACGATTAACGTTTAGATCATACGGATATTGAGGGATGACTCTGGAATAATGTGAACTGATCAGAATATTATGTGGTTTATTCTATACCAAACTTATTAACCATTAAAGCATGTGATTAATCCAACGAATAGGACAATTTTTCCAAGTGCAACAATTGCTTGATGAACAATGAGGTCGACTTTTAAAATTCAGTGATGCATGCACAATCATATTTCCACATTTTTTTAATGGAAAATCTCGATCTACTGATCAATATGCATCATCCTCGCATATCAGAAATCTTCAATTCTGTCCTGTCATCGCTGGCTATTTCCCCCACAGCCCCCTCCCCCGTTCCTCATTTACCCCCGATTTCTCAAACAAATTAAATTGGAATGAACCAATGACTCTAACGATCACCACCGCCTGGTGATTAATTCATTGGAATAAAAAAAGTGCAGTGTAAAAATATTGAAAAGAATATTCAAACGTCGCTATCCACCCCCACCCCCCTCCCATCTAGAGGGATATGAGGGGTTATCTAGATGACTCGTCGGGCCAGCAAAATTCCCTACCGCACTCGTCATCGCATATAATGTTCGATGTCAATATAAGCCATTGGATGTTTTTTTTTTTCACCCTCCTCTGTACCATTCCCCACCACATATGGCTACTATGTGCCCTGCCAAATTGACAGGTTTTCAATTTAATCAAGTTTCAATCTAATGGGAAAAATACCCAACGATCTATTGATGTATCAGTGGATGGAAGATGATGAGTGGTAGAGGGAAAGGGAGGAGGAGGTGATGGGGGTTGGTAGAGAGGGATGAAAGAGGCTGGTTATACACACAATGTGTAAACTAAAATCACAAACCGCGAATTGAGAACAAGCCAATGATGATGGCTTGTTTGTCCGTGATGTAGATTGAAATGTATTTGGCAGAATTTAAATTGCACAAAGAAAAATCACTGTCTCGGGTTATAAACATTTGGAATTTATTTATTTTCAGTTTTTCTCTTTAGCGGTGTAGGGATATTAATTGATATTGTTGATATTTATTGGTGATTTTTTTTTTTTCCATCACGATGAGTAAGGGATGAGGGTGAGGGAGGGAAAGGGGTTGATGGTGCTGGAGGCGTCGATAGAAATATACGAGAATGACCCAACCACCCCCGGACTATTGCTTTTTTCCTGATTTCCATTATGGGCAGCCACTCATCGTACCCTTCATATGCGCAATCGGTTGTCAACTTCCCTCTGGATGCCCTTTTCTATTGTCAATATTCTTTTAGAAAATATGAGTATTGGGATGTTGATGAGATGTTTGGGTTATGACTTTTGGTTTGATTGGAAACTATTTGACGTCAATTTTACGATTTCATTTGCATTCCACTGTATTTTTCATGTATGCAATATATTTTTGAATTATCCGAACCGATCAAATTCACTGATAAGAAAAAATCTCAATGCAAGTACTGGCCGGTGGCGGTATATTTGAACCGACAATTGCCATTTGTTATCTGATATTTGTCAAGTTTTACAACTCATTGAGGAATAAAAAGAATTCGATTAAAATTACGAAATAATGAAGTTGAAATTATTCTCAAGGTCATGATAAAATCATACTTCCAATCAATAATGCGGATGGTATCAATTACACACGTGGCAGTCATTATGATATCTCACAATGGAATTTGATAACCAAAATATGAAGAAATACACCTGCATTGATTGAAAATAAATACAGAATTATGGAATTTTCTACCCGTCAGTTGCTAGGCCGATGATTAATAATCAAATAATTGTGTTGTAATACGATAGAAACGTAATTGAGGTACTCGAAATAAGCTTCACATAGGTAATGAGATACTCCTACCGCAATGAAACACAACTCCAACGTATTTGGTGTTCACAACGCCCTGATCGTTTGCCTTCAATCACTCCTTGACAGATGCACTTTGCGGGTTGGAACTCCAAAGCCATCAAGAAGGAATGTGCCGGAGGGGGTATACAACCTCCCTGAAAACTAGGCACTCGATGCGTCAAAAGCGAGACGAACGTTTAACAAAAAATAAAAATAAAAAATAATGTTGAACGAGAAATAAAAAAAAAAAAACCTCAAGGCGATTAGTCGTCGTCGTGATTTTCGTGAGATTTTGCAGAGTGATCCCTATGCCATTAAAAACCATCAGAGTCAACCTTCCATATTCATTTTCTTGAGCATAAATTATCATAGCTCGTGTACGTTTCAACGTCATGTTTTTCTTCCTTCAATGTGCTTTACTTTTTTTTTTTGCAAACAAGTCTAGTCTGATATGCAAGTAGACACTGGAACCGGTCGTTGTCCACACCAAAGGTGGGTACATATAAACCACGTGCAAATAACCACCATTCACTATTGGAGTTGTTATAATCTCCAGACAGTAGTAAATCCCAGTAATGAAATATCATTTGTTATGCATCAAACTCCCCCTCCACATTCGGTAATTTCCTCCTTTTTAATTGTTCATTATGCACCGGTAGAGAAACTCATTTACAGTTGACGTAATCATTGTACAGCTGGTTACTTCAAGGGCCATTTGTCGATAATTAACGAGTCATTACTATGATTTCAAATTATCCGAAACTTACAATGGGACAATACAATGGGTTCATTCGTTGACGAATTTGCGTATATGTATCAAACTTTTGTCTAGGTATAGAAACAGTTGCTCCCAATAAACGAATAGGAATTTTATATCCAACTCTATCAGTTATTGATTATCGACAACAGGAAATTTCAGTCATAATCGAGAAATCCCTACAGTGAATAATTATGTTGAAGATATTCAAGAATACATCCATTGGACATACAACTACATAAGACTGGTCTTATCAATTGAATGTTATTGGCTGATGTACCAGTCCAATCAATGCCTACACTTTCCATGAATCCATTGATTATTGATCAAGAATTCCATCTCCAAGAAATTTTCGAAAAGTAATTTATCATCTTATCTACTCTACATTTTCTAGAATTTATTCCCTCCCCTCTCGCACCCGGAGAACATTGTAAAAATTAACGGAATAACCGTAGAACGATTCTGATTAACGAATCCTATGATTAACGATTGAAAAATCAATGAGTTCTACAAGCGCTCTCGAATATCGAAACATCTCACAAATTTTATCCCAAAAAATGGTAGTGCTCCACTTCCTAGTTCATTGAACCCGTCACGTACGGTACAACTCCCTTTACGCCGAGTCATTGCAACGCAGATTTACAACGGAGATCGATAATCGATCTACAGCCATGATGGCGTCAATATCGAAATAAACGTGGGGCATTTGTGGCCTTTAACTTGACGCGGCAATGATCTTGGGGAATGCAAAAAAATTATAATCTCTACCACAACAAAAACGATAATAATTTTAATCTCAGTCAATGATTCACACGATAGTAATTCACGAGGTGTATTGAACACTGAATAATTCATTGCTGAATCCACGTTAATTTATGGGGGAGGAGGAGAAAAAAAATTATGTCGGCTTTTGAAGTAACTGAAAAGTTGCGCAAGACTCTCAATAAGGTATAGCCTAAATACCAACGATCATTGACCCCATGATACGAAACCCGTGCTGGTATCCTTTGTTTTCAGCATTAATCATATACAGGTCAGCGAGACCATTGTACGATTTGGGTTGAGATAGAGTAGTAGGGGGCATCTACTTGACCGCAACAATTGATTGTCATTGACACACAAAGACGCGGGAAGAGTGAAGCGAAATACAATTCAGGATAATGTACAAAGGTCGTTGTACTTATGCCTTATCTCAGTTGACGATCAACAGACACTTGTCATGCGCAATTCAATGGTATGCAATGAGATAAAATAAGACTCAACCCTTAATGTTCATCAATAGCTATAAAATAATTTTTCCATTTTCTACAGTCAATTTTCAAAATGAAAAAATGTCTATATTCATCGGAAAAAATGGTAAATTTGAAGAAAATTGATTTAAAAAAATGAAAAAAATTATCTTTGAGGTATCAAGTTTGATATCTGTAGGCTTATAATTAGGACTTACCTCGCTCTTGAGATTCAGTGGAACATCGCAGGGGGCGTCCATATCGGTCTCAGTTTTTATGTGATGAGAGAGGAGGCCACTGTGGCTATGACGTGGTGGAGCTGCGGTTGCCAACATGTTAGGATGCTGTCTATAGGGCAATTGACGTGGCTGCAGACGTCTGTGATGATAAGGTGATGTTGACAGGTGTGTTGTCTGGGTGCGTAAGTCAGCTGGGGGTGATGCTGGCGCAGCGGTACTGCTCTGTTCCTCCTCGGCTGAGCCCTCCGCCATGTCAACCGAGCATCCCGATGAATCGTTTTCTGAAAGCCAAATAAACACATGAATTATCACATTATATTTACCAAAATGATACAACAATATATCCACCAAATTTCAGATTGATAAATAAAATTGTTTATCCCATGATTTTACTCAGAGCAAGCCAATTGTATCTCACACAATGTCACTAAATTTATCCTCGTACTAAAATAAATCAATAACATTTGCTAATTTAATCAGAAATACCACAATCCATCTATCCAGTTAATTAAATTTGGGGAATCCCACAATGATAGGAGAACGAGCAAGTGCAGCTGTCAAGTGAATTCCCGGACAGTGAAAATTAGAAGGTTCATTTTATCCCTCTTCCGTAAATGGTAAAGAATAAATGAACGACAAAACATCAAAGGGAAAAACCGTATCGTTGGCACTTTACGGGATGCCACGTGTATTATAGTTGTATGCTAGTTTGTGATGCCAATATTCCTCCATCCACCACTCTGAAGCCATAAATGTCTGCTCCAGTGGGCTTTGGCGCCATGACACATTGAAAATGTATAATTATTTTTATCTCAATGCGAGTTCACTCACTACTTTTGGAGATACAGTGAAATTCAAGGGCAATGAAATCACGCCTCAAGCCACGAAGTTTGTGACCTCGTTGTCTTACAGATCTCAATCTTTTTTTTTTTTTTTTTTTTTTAATTCAACATTCTATCTCACTTCTTTCTATGGGTTATAATCCAGCGTTCGTCTGACACCCGAGGAAGATGTGAGAAGAAGAAATGAGAGAAGAGGGGCAGGGGGGAGGGAGAGGGGGCTTTTCAAACGCAACTTAACAACATCTGCTTCTATTTTTGCGTTGGCCCGAGTCCAATCCTTAAAATTTTTTAAACTGTCTGGGTATATGGGCTTATGACGAACGAGCCCTGGACGGATCATTGAGCGTGTGTTTCAAGTAGAAAAGGTCATAAGTCCAGATCACACGCGAGAATACACACAGCATGATAATTTTCATTTGATTTTTTTTGACTTATTAATTTTCCCTGTTTTTGGCTACTGTATTTAGCTGTTAAACGAGGAGGAAATCATACGCGCCAGTGGCTAATAT
Organism: Diachasmimorpha longicaudata; assembly: GCF_034640455.1. NCBI lineage: Eukaryota > Metazoa > Arthropoda > Insecta > Hymenoptera > Braconidae > Diachasmimorpha > Diachasmimorpha longicaudata. The sequence goes on along the minus strand of NC_087238.1, from coordinate 6,008,955 downwards.
TCACATACAAACATGTAGCTAATGGATAAACAAATGGGACCTCTGGTGGAAAAATATAAACGATAGTTCATTGATTCTATAATTCCCATATCTTTTGATGTTTTTCAGCCACTTTTCTGTGCGAATTCTCCCTTTAATTGTAAAACTAACACAGGTGGCATTTGATTACTTGAAAATTTCCCGCGCTGTGGAAAACTTCCGCTACCGACTGTCTCAAAAGTATAATCTCATATATGTGAGTACGACTGCGCAGGGGATCCAGACGATACGACACTTTGAAGTGGTCGTTTCGTTTTAAAAAAAATAACATGAAAATTTTCGACTCTGGACAATAAAAAATCCGGAGATAATTTTGACTCTGAGTTCACCCCCAGCGTTGTGAAAATAAGTTCATGCCGTTTTTCAGTGTGAATGTACGTATTTAATTTATTCGGAAATAAAATACAACGAGTGGAGTGCAAACTGACGCTGATATAGTGTCAAAATGAACATATTAATCAACACAGCGAGGTGTGTTGGTTTTTCCGAAATTTACCCGACTACAAAATTCACACTTTCCTCGACTTTAAAAATTTTCGTTATGGATTATTATATTGACATTACTTTAAAATAATTCTCCAGATGAAATCCCACTGTCAAACATTATTTTCCAACTCATCAAAATTACCGATCAATCACCATAAAACTTACCGAGCACGACGTAAATTTTACTAGAAAAAAGTGAGGGGAAAAAAAATTAGTTCACGCGATAATTAATGAGGGAAAAAATGAGCAAAACAAGACGAGTCGATTCGTTTAACGAAAAATGAAAAATATGGAATTTAAATCCCAACAAGCTGAATCATTTCATTGTAGTCGTCATCTCATTCGGCCAACAAACGATCATCAATCCAGTGTCGAGGAATTGCATTAATTGCCACGCGCGTGTGTTTCGCAAGACCGAAAATTATTGTATGCTTTAACCACCAGCTGTCGGCATCATGGGAGGAGTGAGACGAATGAAGTGAGGATGAAGGTGGGGTTATAGCCCTAGGAAAGTTAGATGTGTTTCAAGCGATTGTGTTGGCCTGAAATCATCTCTTTCTCGGTGTATAATAGCGGTTATTTCGGAAACTGGATCAATTAGCAGACTCCATTTAGATGCAATAATGAGTAGGGATTGAGGTAGAAATGAAAGGGGGGAAGAAGGGAGTTTATTATAGGAACCATGCAAGAATAAATGTTGGACCTGTATAACAATGTGATACGTCAAAAAGTTCGGACAGCTTCGGGTGAAATAGTGGATATGTGAGCATCAGAAAATTATATAGGACTTTGAGATTTCAGGGAAAAATAATCGTCTATACCTGCACATCAACCGAAATAGGTGGAATTTATAAAATAAGATGAGTATTTGATAATTAAACAACCTGAGAATTATTAGATATTCGATCCTGAATTCCATTAGAAGTTTTAATCATAAATGACATGTTGAAATCGTGGTATTGTAGATATCATATGACTATTTAGTTATCGATATTTACTTATTCAATAAGTCGAGTATCTAAAGACGGAAAGGGTGAATAAAGTGAAATCATATTTCCAATATGTCGGTCCTTTACGGTCTAAATTTACAAACCTGATGGACTAATAAAATTTTAACTCAATCGAACTAATGAAAAAATTCTGCAATTCCACATTTCAATTAAAAATACGAGAATCAATTTTTTTAATCGATTTATGAAGACAATTCTCCTGTTCCCATACGAACATACATTAAAAATCGATAATAAATCGATACCATAAATTTTTTTTATCCTCATTTTTCATTGATTCCCAGTAGTCATAGGTGGATAATTTGAATTCACAATTAATTTATCATCAGATTTTAAGTCATGATTTTTATAATTATAGCCCACCGTAATCCACGTTCAGTTTCACAACCTCAAATCTCCGGAAGATCTGCTAATTCCATCACAAGAAATCAACCTCCTTTCTCCGTTATCATCTCACAAAATCCTCCATAACTTCTACCGATACCCTAGTCAACTGATAGGTGCGTATATTCTATCTAACAAACTTCCCATCACCAAAGACGCACGGGGCATTGAGCAGCAGCCGCCATTACCAATAACCGACGACCATGGATAGACTCTCCAAGCCATGTAATTAAGGGGGAGAGAGAGAGAGAGCGAGGGAGGGGGGGAGAGGAGAGGAGGCTTGATTGATGTTAATTCAAAGGGTAATTAAGAATGTTGCGCATAAAAATCCCGTAATTTATGGTCATTGGGTATAATTATATGTTGACCAGTCTTGTAATTGCAAACGACTCCAGTCGCCTCAACAGCAGCACCAACCTCACTCGACAAGATAAAATTCTAGTTTGTGACTATGGTAAATACTCAATATATAGTCTCAAATCGAAGCCATCATTATACCTAGAGATATGAAGTTTTGGAAAATAAGTATTTACTACTGGGATTTTGCCTGGAGGCTAAACCTCATCCTCAATCATACGGGAGTGGCCGTAGAGTTGAATTTATCGATGTCTACGAGGTCTACCATTTTATAATAAAAAAAAAATATTCTGACTTTATTCATTATTTCGATAATAAAAGTCGGAAAACCCAAAAATTATTGCATTAAAAAAATTAACTATTTCATTATATACTACATATTCTATAGATAAATACTACTCATCCCCCAAAATATGATACGAAATCGTTCCGTTCATTCTTTATTAAACGAATACATTTTTTTATCGAATAATTTACCAAAATTTGTTGAACAATGTGCGCTAATTAAAGGGTTGATTATAAGCCTCTACTACTGGGATTTCACCTAGAGGCTGAGACCTCATCCTCAATCATTCATGAGTGCCCCTCGGGTAAAATTTATGAGTGTCTACGACGTCTGCCGTTTTAGACTAAAAAACATTTACTTTTTTAAAAAATCCTTCAAACTTATACTTTGTGAGAGCCAATAAATAATAACAACCGGATAATCACCGAGTCGTTAAAAAAGATATTTCAAAGGATGAAGGGAGGAATAAAAAAAAAAAGTGAATGAAATGCTAACCAAAAGATCTTTATTCTTTCGAGTGAGGGTGAAGAGATTGGGGGTTAGTTTAGAATTTGATAATGAAAATCAAACCGATTGCTTCCGTTAGCAATGAAGGTGGAGAAGGTACCTTAGGGTTGTAAAGAGAGTGAGAGAGAGAGATGGCGGGGGCCGGGAGGGGGGATAATACAAGAGGTAAAGGCGCAGATGCCTTTCACGATTGATCGGAAAAGCGAACGATAGACGTGTACAGGAATAATCGAAGACCCTTCAATATTGACGAAATGCATTTAATTATTCTACGTGGCAGCTGAAATGAAAGGTATATTCGCATTCGGGTTTCAAGCACAGGATGAGGTACAGATCATAACTCGTTTGATGCTGAATTCTGTATACCTATATTTTCATGTACTTGAGAGACAGCCAATGAAAGCGCGATTCCCAGCGGGACCAGTTGGCAACCGCCCATCGTGACATTGTCCATATTGGGGGAGGGGAGGGAGGGTCATATTTTTTTTTAAGCTCAATTCAGTGTTCTCGGGTACCACAAGTAATTATTATCGGTTTTATTATATTTTTGAGACAAAGGTAGAGAAATTTTTCAGAATAATTCCCCCTTCTACTGCGGTAAAACAGACGCAAAGTGAAATTTTCTCAAAATTTCACTTTCACAACCCTCATCCACAATTATTTTACCTAAGAAAATTAATTCTCAAGTGAAATAAATTTTTTTTCATACATTTCCATCCTTATAACATCACTTTTTTTTTTTCTCACGGATGTATTTCAAATCCTTAACCAACGAAATAACCCCAAACTCGGGCATCAATGTACGTTAATTTAACCAACACATTGCACAAACGTTAAGGTAAGTACCGGGGAGGTAATGCTCGTTTCGTGCGATACCATTCTGTCAGAAATCCACCGGGCTTTGTCGGGAGTCACGAAACGCAAGGATTAAACCGAACACCGGAGCCAACACCGTTAATGCGAGACTCTGTGAACGGTCAGGAGTGAGAGGAGAGGACCAACATGATGGGTTGGGTGGTAAGGGGAGTGAATAAGGGGATGATGGGGGGAGGGGAGGATGAAGAGGAGGAGGAGAGGGTGAGGAGGTGAGAGAGGCATTGACTACGGTGTATATTCCAAATGCTTCTTGCTGTGCGTGCAGCCGACGCCCGTTTGTACCATTATATCCCATGTATATATACTACTGAGGGCTTGGGAGGCCGTATCCATAAATCGGCCCCTCGAAAAGGAATACGATAAAGGGGGGGGGGGTTAAAGGGGGATGGAAAGGAGGTGGGGGTGGAGAGAGGGGAGACTCTTCAAAGCGCGAATCGTTTAGGTCCCAGGAGGGAAGAGAGAAGAGGTACGACAGACTGGGGAGTTTGAGCTACAAACGCACTTACACTAGTTGTGATACAGAGCTGGGAGAAATTGGAGAATTGAAAAGGGGCTTTTCCATGAATTTATGTCATGTTTTTGATTCATGGAAAATTTGTATTGCTATCTTGGTGAGACACGTGTGAAATTCCCTGGTATTTGTCATTAATTTTGATCGAGTTTTCATTTGGCTCTTGATAATTTTTTCATGAAATATTTTCAAATAATTTGAAAAATTTATTAATACGTTATAATTACAATTAAATTATTAAATATTGAATATTAAATGAAATGAGAATAAATTTTTAAATGAATTTTAACCTCAGTAAGTGCATCAATTATCACAATTCTTACAAAAGTCAAACAACTGTAAAGTATCGGATTTAATACCTCGGCAAAACCGGCTGATCAACCGCTCATTCTACCCCTCCCTCTCCTTCCCTCCCTAGCCCCCCCTCCCCTCTTCCGCCCTCATCGTCATGCCGTATGGGTTATAAAACCAAACGCAGGAAGAACATTTTATCTTTTACGACGCGGCCGACTGGGCTTAAACCCCTGTCTAAAAATTGTAATTCTGCTGGGTAGTCGGGACGGGAGTGCATTAAACCCCGAATTACCACAAATAGAACTTTAAGCGCACGCAACCATTATAATGGTACTCACCTCCCCTCCCCCCCGGCCCCGCACTCTTGGCCTTTTTCTCCGGACAAGCCACTCCTGAAATCTTTCTCCCTCTTGCCTCACCCCCCCTGCTGAGAATATATTTATACTGAAACTATGCCTATGCCTTTTAGTCTTTACCACTGCGGGAAACTGACAAAACATGACATATGGCCCCGATATACTCCGTCGAGAGTCTATTCTGCGATTGAGACAATGAAATTCAAAAATTACGCACAATTAAAAGCAGCGAAATTACGATGGAAAAAAAAAATTAGTCAGCGTTTCTATCACAATATTTTAAATAAATTACGGGATTACAGACCAAAGTCGTTATTGTAAAAGCAATCCTATGGTTGTTAATCACTGAACAAAAATACGATTGAAATATTTGACTAAAAGTGAATTAAAAATTCACTTAATAATTAATTCATCCCTATTTCATCAATTCCTGTTTAAATTATCAAAGCATTCCATGCGTTCGCGAAAATATCGCAAATAATTATCCGATTGTCATGCTATAAGTATCACTCAGCTGATTTCGTGTTCAAAATTGAGGTGATCGATACAGAAATGAATTAAAAATATTGACAATATTTTTTTTTCATTTTTACTATACTTTTAATTAATATTATTCATTAATATGCACATATAATATATATAATATAACAACCAATTGTTCCATCAAACTGAACAATTACTACCTCATTATTATACAGACATATTAACAATAAATCAGAAGAAAAAAATACTTGGTCTCCACTTCTCGTATGTCATCACCAATTCCCTCCAAAAATTATCATAACCAATTTCATTATTCCCAGCATCGAAAATTATAATTGGAGTGAGCGAAACGCGAGAATCTTCAACATCGAGCGAGGGACCCTCTGGCTTTTGCCACGCAAATTAGAACCATTAGACATACCCTACGTACAAAAAAAAAAACCCTCGACACTGTCACCGAGCCGCGGGTCTTACGTTATAACCCTTTTTTTTTCGGCAGAGAAATGAGAAGGAGGTGGAGGGCGTTACGCACGTGCGTGCTTCTTTATAAATTATCAGAATTAATGACGACGCACGCTTCATAGGGCCCCCAACTAAGTGTCACGTCCTTCCAATTGTGAATCATCCCCACGTACCCATTAAATAGTACAAATAATTCGGGGATCGATAAAGAGAAGAATAAAATGAAAGGATTCCATTGAATTACACGATTTTGACTCCTTTACGAGGAATTATTATGCCGTGTATTTGATGAGTGAAAGGAAAGGGATGAAAAGAAATCGCTCGGATCATTTTCCATGAGTGGATTTTGCCACGCGTACGATTATTATTTCAATGGGTAATTCTATGTGTGGACCTGTAGAAAAGTGGATAATTTGTCGTGACGAAATGTTCACATCGAATGAAGGGAATCGGCTACCAGGGATTTAAAATAATTATTTTCATATTTCCAGACTATTCCAACGGTACAAAAATTGTTCTGACACACTACCCCCACTCCCTCGATCAACGGGGATGTTGAATTACTAGTGAGAAAAAAAAAATACCGAGGACGATGTGGAGGAAGATTTGCGGCGGGTCGGGTTGAATCGATCGTCTTTCTTGACCTCGAGAATATCGCTATCGCGCTTTTATTGGACTTTCAAGGCCATTACGAGAACCATTACATTTTTAGTTTCATAATTCCGACGTTCGTTGAGATGTGATTCCAAAGTGAATTCCAAAATCTCAAATTGAATAATTTTTTTTCCATGAAAATTCTATTTAAAATTCAAATCCATTTTTCCAGTTATAAATGATACATCAAAAATTCTCCCTGCGTGGATTTTATCGGCAAAATATGAAAACAATGACACGATTTCTCGGATCAAGTTCCAGAGGTCCGAAAAAAAAAATATCCCTCTCTCGACGAAGCTTTGATAAACCGTCGTTTCTTTTGTGACCACTTTTGAAGTGCCTATCCCAACAATATCGTGAGTCGAGTATACCGCCTTTAGGATTCTCTATCGCCTGTGTATTCCCTCCTTTCTACGTCGTGAAACCACCCCTTACCCCAACCCCCACAGTCGACGTTCCATCTCCCCCTTTTTTTTTTTATTCTCCTCTGCACCCCTCATTCTGTTCTCGATCGTGCGCCCGAGAGACGGAGTAAAGAACCCTTTCAGATTTACCACCCCATCTATCTCTCCCGACCACCCCCCACCCCCTCACTCACTCACTCTCTCTCTCTCTCACTTCCTCTTTCGCTTCCCCCGCTTTCCAGTCACGCCGTAGACACGTGTTCGTGTTTACCTTGCCGCTGGGTAAAACGGTCACATGGTCTAGATTTATGCACCAAATTGTATTACTCGGGACACAAAAAAGAAAATTAATTCATCCTAATTAGCAATATTTTTTCATCGTTTCCTAATATTTTATTAAAAATCAATATATCATATGGCTATACCGAATAAAAGCTGATACATCTGACTTATGAATATAAATAATAAAAAAATATTTTATCTCAGAAGTATTATATTTGATAAGACGTAGTTATCTCGTCAACATTTAATTTGAAATCAACATTTTTGAATCAAAACTCATTAGAAACTATTAATTCTCCTTCATATAAAATTCCGTGACCTCCAAGAAACATCTCAATTAATGCTACGATATTCTATTATTAGCAAATTTATTTATTCGACGAGTGAACAAACAAATTCCTTTCATTTCCCCTCATTACAAATTTAGCACGTAAAAGTGGAATTAATTATAATGCAAACTGAGCACGTTCCAATAAGTCTCACGTGTCCATCATATCGATACTGGAAATCTTAATTTATCGTCTTCTAACCGGACCAGACATTCAGATACAATCGAATCTATTTTCAACCGTCTGCCTTAAGCCAGGGTAAACAGGTCAACAGCCGAATGATTAGAAAAATATTGCACTTTGTTACAGAATATCAAATCTGAAGTATCTGGATAATTTTAAAAAATCAGCATGGCCTCCAAAAAGGGTATACTAATTAGGAAAATAATTAGAGTGTAATGAAGCGAAGAATTTGAAGTGAAAAAAATTAATAGAACGATAATTAAACGCGCCGAGAGGAAAATTCAATAAACTCACAAAAAAAAAAATGAGAAAATTACGTGTCGAAACATAATCCACGAGCGAACAATAATTCAATAAAAAAAATTGAGTCGAAGCTGAAATTCTGCGAATGGCAACATAAATCCTACCTTTTTCATGCAAAACTTCAATTACCCCAGGATATATTTAACCCCTGAAAATAAACATTGACCCCTATCGTCATTCCCAAAAGGCGAAAATTGTTTCAGACTCGAAATGAACATCTATCGACCAATAATAGAAGTTGAACTCCGATATAAATTAAGAAAGTCGACTCCCCTTCATTAATAGCCGTCAGACAGAATATGCGCTACATATGCTCTTCTCAATCTCCAGAGTCGATCCTTCAATTAGCATTTTGAGGTCACACTGGAAGCATCCAAACCCATCACATACTTGTATGCGTGAACTCTGACGTATTGTCATCCTAGTATGTGTACCAATCACGTGAATATGTGTGGAACTACATAATGTACATAATTATCGAATAATTAGGACTGCAGAGTTAAATAAAAAAAAATGTGGGAGGAATTATCACCAGTTTCTCATCGACTGAGAGAAATTTTATGAATAAAAATTACCCTATGGTACTAGAAAAGTTTATCATGACTCATCAATACCTCACGTCTATCCCGGGACTCAGCAAAAATTAATATGTGATAATCAAATGTTATTTTACGTTGGAGAAATTGTTTTCTAGGTTAGAGAAATTTTATCCTGGCACAGAGAAAGATAGTCACCTAATGCATTCTAATTACCGTTTAAAAATTAATTTTTCCATCACCTGATATCACAATAGTTCTCCACAATCCGACAAATCCGGAACCATTAATAACATTATAATGTTTTCATTCAAAAATAAACAATTCCAAAAATAAATCTCCCTATTCAATTAACCTGACTGATACAATATTATATCACCCAATTGTTCCTATCTCAAAGTAGCTCGAATATCTTCGAAAATAATTTCCAGATGTTTCCATTCCAATAATAATAATTCCATTCCACCATAATTTTAATTCGCCTGAATAATATCGTACCTCCAGAATAATAAATCTACCCAATGATCAGAAATATCTAAAGTTATCCGTCTCATTTCTCTCTATTTTCATCGTCGATCAGTACTGTCACATCACAATACCATAAAATTTCTCCCTCTACCTCGACAATTTTCATTCCAGTGGCCAAAACCCATCCGGCGCATTTTCAAATTCATTAAAATAACCCCCTAACAACATTAAAAACTTTCACAACTAAAATTAATGCAATTTTGTTGGTATGAAAAGCCATGCACCTGTACTCTGTAAATTTTTAACATCTAAACTGCTCTAATTTTACCCTCAAACACACTGTATTTTCATACATACTACTGCACACAGTTAACCAGTATGTATTACCTTGGGTTTCATGTGTATGAGTGAGAAGACCAGTCACTGGCCAGAACACAACAGAACAGGGGATCCGTAGACTAGACGAGAGGCCCTGTTTGAGTTTATAGTTCGCTTGTGAACAGCGCATTTAGATGACCTACCTAATTACCAATATTAGCTGGCTTATAATAAGCAATGTTGCATGTACGAGTGTGTGTGTGTGAAAGAGAGAGAGAGACGGAGAGAGAGTGAAGGTGGAAATGTTACTGGTGTCCAATACTCAACCGGTGAACAAATCCGTGAGTGATGTAAGTAGGGCGTCGCGGTGACGTATGTTGTGAAGATTTTATTATAATTCAACGGTCGGATTTATCCAACAATTTTCTATTCCGGGTTTTGTACTTTAATTGTCCGTGGATTAATTTTCTCGAGAATTCCTGACGTCATTCTCGGTATAAATTCATCACTGGTGGAGAAATAATTCAAGGAATTTTGGAGGCGACAACGAGTCTGAGTGTTTAATTCATATTATTATGAACATGAAACCAGTCAACGATCAATGAATTTATCGCATCTAATTGGGAACATGTGATAATGAAATTGATATTTTTAAATATTTTTCTGAAGTATTTTTTAATGATTATCGAGAAATATAATTTCCCCCGAAAAAAAAAACAACAAACTTTTGCCCTTATTTTTCCGGCCAAAGAGTTTAGGAACTAATGACGGTAATTACTGATCTTTATCAAGGGGAGCGGACTTAACGATATCCAATTTCATTAGGTGTGAAGAAAATTGTGAGAAAATTTCTGGTACCCTAAATTCCGTCGTTAACTTCAGAAGATAATTGTGGTATTTACTCTTCATTTTTAATTGACTAATAAATTATATTATTGAGTCCCTCATTTAACACCCAGATTTTGCAACCTTGCCAATTGTTAATCCATCATTTTGTCGTTTGAAACAGGTCGATAATTACCAGTAGAATTGATTCATCAAGGACTCTCTACCACAAACACCATGAAAATTCATCCGATTGTGACATCAGCCTACTTACAATTAGCAAGAGTCCATCGTAATGACTCGTAAGTAGTAGTAATCAAGAAGCAAACGGTTAATTGGAATTGACCGGATAAAAGAATTAATGGAGAGGCATTCAAACTGGGTTGAGGAAGATGGAGGGTATCCAATAGCCCTCATACTCTGATAACTCATCCATCTGCGTCTTCAAGTACAATTTTTTCATATTGAATAAAGCCTAAAGGCCGTCTAATTGCCCCATGCATTGATAGTGCAATTGGGCGCAGGCGTGTGATAACGAGCCGGTGGCGGCAGTTGTCAAATTAATACGTGATACACAAATACTAAAGAGCATTGCTAATTACTGATTTGTAAAAAATAATCAATCAATTACGATTTTGATAAAAATTGAAGGCCTAAAGACACCGAAAAAAGGCGAATGCATTTGTACAGAAGTTGCAAATTAGCCAGCAACTCTGGCAATACTCATACCCAAAAATTCAATTATCCACTTGTTTTGATGATAAAAATAATTGTTAAAAATCGACGAATCGAAACATGGAAATAACGCGAGACTCTCAAAACGACAAAGTCTTTAAAACGAGTTTTATTTGTCGGTTTTATTCGTGCCATGTAGATAACGCAGTTTTATAATGCGGTTTTAATTATTCTATTTGTCATGAGTGTACCATATAACCATTTCTGGTACACTCTGTTTACCAACGCTTTTTCACTTGTCGTATACTTGTGCACACCCCAGTGGTACAACACAACTTTTATAACGTTTGTATTATTATTTGACGCTGAAAAACACTGACGTGTCTCACGGTGCGGTCACGTGTACACCCGAGTAATTACAACTGCGTTAGCCAGCGATAATTAGGAGATTATTAGACTCTCTGTCTTTATCTGTCGTTTTAATGATACGTTTTTTTTTTGTCGTTCTTCCTCTGCTCTCCGGCTTTATTTTTTTTTTAATTGCCGGGCTGACGTGGCCGGCTGTTTGTGTGGGTAATACCAACGACAACGATTCAATTAAGCACAAGCTCCAATGTGTGTATTGTCGCTAATCAATTCAACGATGTGCCAGAGGTTTTATAATGCACGTGAATAAATTTTTTTTTCAACTACACGGGATTAAATTCACGTCAAAAAAATATCAAAAGCATTATGCAAAAAAATTATGTGAAAACTCCTGCTGTTTCTATATTTTTATCAAGCCCCGAGTTTTCGCGAAAATTCTGGGAAAAAGGGGACGGCAGTTGAATAATTCAGGACCTTCCCAGAAAATTCATTAGATCGAAATGAGATTGTTGTCGAAAAGGTAATATGCGAATTTTAGAGACGAATATTCGCAGTTTTTCTCAGTAAATTTTTTCATTTAGTTCGAGGACACGTGCGAGAGAGAGAAAACAAATGTTTTAATTATGTTCGGGAAATACTTAATAAATTTTTGCATTTGTTTAGTTGACAATAAACAATTTCGTATTAAATTCTTTCCAGGAAAAAAGCTCCCTTTCAATTCACCAATTTACATAAAATTGATTCCGCATTCGACTACGCATTTTATCCGCATTAATTCTAAAATTCTTTCCTTCCTTCATTTATCCGTTAATTAAATTTATTTGACCGTGAAATCATCCGACCTTCGAAGGTCATCTGTCGACCGTCAAAACCGACGAAAATTATTTTATACAATTCCCCTACAGGTCAATCATTTTCCACTAATTATGAATGATCATTAACTTCGTAATATTCAACTATAATGTTCCGCGGTAATTAAATTTTTTCCTCAGTCAGTATTTTAAAATAAGAAATCTCTCTACTTTAAAAGAAAAGAAATACCGGCGAACGCCAGCGCCTGAATTCCCCCCGTTACAAATGAGATAATCCTTTGTTTACATTCGACTCAAAACATTCGAGGATCGGATGACCAGAGCGAGCGAGGGGGACGGAGTTCCGAGAACTGCGCGAGGAAAAAAAAGGGGAGCGGTTCTATTGTTTTGAACGCCGGGCATCGCTCTCCGCAGCTTTAAGATACCCATTCGTTTACGTATAAAAATTCAACTCACCTGTCTTATAATATTGTTGAATCTCCCCCACCAGCCGACTGTTTGTCTCCGTTCTCTGATGTTCTCCGATTACCCCTGTATATGCCACTTTACTGCCTTCAAACTCAAACAAATTGTCACGACACGTTACGTCATCACTCCAGGGAAAAAATCCGTGATCCGTTTTGAAAGTGATGATATCAACCAACAGTTTATTTAAAATTATTAATCAGCCGGAGGGGCTGGCAATGTAACACTCAGATCACCCGATTGTTTATCTCTCCAGTCTGGCACATGCCCACTTTTTCAACTCTTCAGTTTATTATATTTATTCTCAAATAATCGTGTCACTCTACTTCACACACCACAATTTCTCCGTCCGGCCTTTGTTCCGATAAAAAAACACAGTCAATGTTCACCCCCGACCCCACAAACAATCACAAAATCCTCATCCAGACTCGGAACAAACAAATTTCACAGTTTAATCATCTCTCCACTTCTTCAATCCTTCAACGATTAAAAATTTCATTCCAATTTATTTCACCTCAACAACAATCTCCCAACGAATTCCCCCCGATATTAAAACGTTTTATTCACACGATATAAAATCACTGAATCTCGGTCGTGGAAACGTGGTTGGCACGTTGCGCGTGTTAACCAGAGGACGCGATGGAAGGGAAAATTTTCCCTCGCGAAATAAAACTGTGTTGTACACGAGTTGCGCTCTGAGTACCTCGCGCACCGCAGTCTCGCTGCGTTATGAGCCCAACGGAGTGTATACCGAGCGGCAGAAGAGGTGGCCTTAACCGCTATCCCCTCTCCCTCGCGCCCTACCAACCAGCTGCTCCCCCCACGGTATTCAGACCCGTTGTATTTTCCGTGTATAAAGCGTTCAGTTTGCCAGTGTGGTGGGGTACGTAGGCGTGACATTGGGCGGTACCGATGCGCCGGAGGTGGGCCGCAAGATATATTCCAACATTGTTATGATTGTTATGAGTGTTCAGAGAGGCTTTTGCCACACTCTCTCAGTTTTCCGAGTGCGATTCGATGGGTGACGGGGGCAGTTTGGTGGGTGGATAGGGCGGGGGGTATTTTTTTTTTTCTTCATTTTTTTTTTTCAAGGGGTACCACTGTAATATTGTTCCCCTTTTCGTCGGCCACGAACGAACGAGCTCGTAACCGTGATGCAAATCAGCCTCAATATGGGGGGGTGAGGAGGGGGGGAGGGGGTCCAGGATTTTGCTTGTGCCGAGAGTGGGATATCTGAGCGATTGGAGTCGGGTTATTTCCACCTACCATCCCACCCCCTTCTGTTTCGAGGGTTTGCCGCTTCTGCTGCTGCCACCTGCCGATCTTGGTGAGGTGCCCCCCTCCCTCCTGCTCTTCCTCCCCCCTGCCCTTACCACTGATCGAGAAAAACCCTTTTTTTTCCCAGCAGAAAACATTTTTTTGGGCGGGAGCGGGACAAGTGTTTGAAAATTCAGATAAGTTTGGTGGATTTTTTTGAGAGTGGGGAGAGCGATGGTTTGTCGAGGGGGGGAGGGAGAAGAAGGATATGTAGGTGAAAAAATAGGAGAGAGGGCAAAGTGGAAGAGATGATGGCGGGTGAATGCGCTTTGCCAACGCCCCCAAAAAACGAACGAGGTCGATAGATTTTTTTAACGGATATATAACGGGCTGAGTGAGTTTGAACTCCATTGGTTAACGTGTTTGAAAGTCTTTCAGGAGAATTCAATGTTTTTGGTGACTGGAGAGGGGGTGAATCTTGTGGTGATTTGTAGAGGGAAAATGTGGGAACTGGGGGGTAAAAGATGGAGGAGACGGAGGGACTTGTGGAGATATCAATGAAATTTAAGGGGCTGCGAAGTAAAAATTTGTGGTTCAAGTGGATGATTATGACTTGATGGGGGTAGGACTGGGTTAAGGGTGGGATGGACTTAGTTGACATTGGAGTGTCAATCAAAAAAGGGCCTCCCGATGTAGGGATTTGATTCCCGTCGATTGTAACGTCTTTCAAGGATATTTTAAATCTCCCTAAACGTGTAGTTGATCGTTGTGATAATTAATTGATTCGAAGGGCCAGATGTGTATAAAAAAAATAGAAAAGCTTTGACTACATTTCTACCCCATCATATTTAATAAAATATTTAAAAAATCATGTCCTCACTTTCCGTTCTAGCGATCTTCAGGAGATTAACATCGGGAAAATTTTTTAAGGGTTCCACCCTCGCCCCAACTATTCAGCCTCGAAGGCAGGGGATGCCTCGGTAACAGTGGTCCCTGATTTGTAAACTAGCCCTCATCCTTTTTCAACTTTCTTCATCACTCTTTTTCTCTCTTCCCCTTTTCAGTTTCTTCCGAGGGGCCGTTACATGCACGAGAGAGCGTCACGCCAGCTGACAGTAAATTAATGTTCTTATTTACAGGTCGTCTGTCCCCACCCCCACCTCGGACAACGGAGACCAAGCGTCTTATCGATCGTAAATGCCCCCTTTCCCGCAAACTCGACTGATTAAGAGGATTATGGACTTCACGCGCCTTCACCAAGAAATCTAAGACAGCAGATGGTTGATTTTTAATGTAAACACCTGATTATCATCACTTGCCTCGCTCCGAATGGCATTCCACTACTTCCTGCTGCACAATCAATCCAAATATCCGTGTAATTACGAAGTGATTAAGTGAATGAGGGGAGTAATGATGTGAATGGGTGCAATTTCTCAGAAATTTCACGAAGAAACGAAGAAAACTGATGAACTTATTAAGGTTCGAATTAATCGATGAAAACGTGCACTGGAATTTTTTAAATAAAAATTCCAGGACCGGCGCGCCCGGTCATTAATATGAAGCTCATTAATATGAAGACAGCACCGCCCCCGACTGAATTATATAATAATTACCGCACAACAAAATTAATTTTCAGGTCCTTTCATCTCTTACCGACCAAAAAAAATTTAATCCTCTAAATAACATACACCTCCCTCAAGGGATTTTTCTGACCATGTTCTCGTCCTTCTGGAGCTCCTCTCCAGGCCTCCCCCGACCTACCCCAACGCTCCTAAAGCCCAAAAGCAACGAGCAAAGGAACCAGCTAAAAACAACGAGGGAAAAAAACAATTACCACCCACATGAGAAACGAATGAATGAAAATCCACGTGTCCTCCTTCAATCAAATCCACGTGCCGTCTCCATTGGTAGGTATACATACGACGTCGAATTCTCATGCTCGCACACAGACAAACCCGATAGGATCCCTCCCCAACACACTCACTATGCGACGGCGAACGGTAAAAGCTCCCCGTGTCGGCATACACCAAAGTTGTAGGAGTCGGCAGGATGTGAGTCCTCGTGCCATCTCACTTGGTACCCCTTGTTGCGCAACCTCATTCCTTTCTTTTTTTTTCCCCCCACCCACCCCTCAGCCACCCTCATCCTCACCAGCCGTATAACCAACACCACTTCCCCCATCTTCTCGGGGTTCTCTTGTTACCACACACACCCTCAACCACCGTCTGGTAGTATCCGTACACCTTCACGACCCCCTTCCCCCATTCCCCCTACACCTCGCCGATTTCTCCACTTTCATTCGCTACCCCCATCCCCCCACATTCTGCTGGTTTCATTCAGCTTCACTCGTGTCTTTCCTTCCTCTTCTCACCCCTCCCCCCCGTTCACTTTTTTACCTCCTTTTTATCCCTCTTCTAACTCACTCGCACGGAGCCAGCACTTTGTACTTTTAATCGATCCACCCCTCCTCATCCCCCTGCGCTACTCCTTTCCTTTCTGTTCACATCGTCCCCCTTCAGTTTGGTACGCTCATTCGTGGTAAACCACATTGCTCTCTCGGCACTGGGTTACCGACTCTTTCACGACTCCCTTTCGCACCCCCTACCACTGGCTCTTCTTTTCTCCACCGACGGCGTGCCGACACGCTTCTCCACCCTTCTTCTTCTCCCTGTTACTTTTTTTTTCGACGTTTTATTTTGACTCGTTTTATTTCACTCCACTTTTATTTCCCTCTTTCCACCAACTTTTTCATTTCCCACTTTTCTTTTATAGGTGACAGAGGTCTTCTGGTAATTCTCGTGTGGGACAGGCCGGTTGCGATCCCCGGATCCTTATTTTCAGGAGCAGGAGGTGATTCCAGAGCCCTTTCGACGGAATATGAACCCAAAATAATTCAGATCTCACTGACTTTTCGGGAAAATCCCACTTAAACATTTTTTCTTCAATAAAAAATCATTTCTCCCCTGGACTCAAATGAATAAATCAGAGATCGTGGGGAGAGTCATTTAATCTGTAATCAATCTGTAATCATCTTGCGATGTCCGTCGCTCTAGATCGTCACCTTCGTATCGTCTGTCAATGCACTCGTGCCCATTCTCATCGTCAACCATCGAATCGGTCAGGATTTTTAGCTAATTAATGGAACGAGCCGAACAAAGTTGCCAGCTCCCTGGGGTCTTTTAAGTGCCCCCTCCACCACTTATTTTTTTTCAACACATTAAAGCACCTATCTCGACAGCCAATGCACTTGTATGCGAGTTCCGGTTCGAGAGTGTGAGTGAGATAAAAAAAAAGGGGGGGAAAAAAGCCCGTGAGGTTAACCACCGTATCGGCTCGGAAGGAACAGCAGAAGCAGCACGAAAGAGAGATGAAAGAAATGAGAAAAAAAAGGCACATACCTTGGCCAGAAGTGAGGTCGGGAAAAAAAAATCCAACGAATAAGGTGTGGAATATCACGTGGAAAGCGTTGAAAGAGATTAACCGCATAAACGATTACTTCCGTGGGAGGGTGTTCGTGTTATATCATCGCCAAAAGTATCTTGTACTGTGTGAGAGCGAATCACACCATAAATACACTGATTTCACAAAAAAAAAAAATTAAGAACAATTCTAGTGCTGGGAAAATGTCAATGGTCCCCAAATTTCTTGGAACGTTTGATAAAAACGGGGGATAGAGTAATTTATTTATCGTGATAGCGATCGATTAACGACTGACAAACGGTAGGAAATAGGAAGCCACCAAATCCATTTGTTAATAGTAAATATTTATCGATGCAATAAAATTTTTTATATGCAGTGAGTCATGATATATTTTTTGAGAAAATTTCCTCCTTTGGTACCATCAAGAAAA
Source organism: Diachasmimorpha longicaudata (assembly GCF_034640455.1). Taxonomy (NCBI): domain Eukaryota; kingdom Metazoa; phylum Arthropoda; class Insecta; order Hymenoptera; family Braconidae; genus Diachasmimorpha; species Diachasmimorpha longicaudata. Next base: position 5,991,177 of record NC_087238.1, on the reverse strand, counting down.
GAAATCCTCTTTTGTTCTCATACCCTGCGGTTGATGCTACTTTGCATCAAACGGGTGCAACAATGTTGCGGATGAAGGAGGAGACATGAATGAGCTGGACAAATTGTGTTGATACATGCAATCTGACAAAATGTTGCAGCCTGATTATCGAACAATGGAGAAGACCATGAGGATGTCTGAGGTTTTGCGGGATTTTGAAATGTTCACTAACAAGACTTTCTCAAGCTCAAGAATTGTAAAGACACTCTCAAGACATGTTCGAGTCTGCAAACGTTAACCTGTAAAATAATTCTTGAAATGATCAGTTAAATAATTTCGTAACCGATGTGAACCCCCAGTGCATGATTTTTCACATCTTCTTCTACTGGATATTAACAAATGATATCCAAACTATTCAATGAATCACCACTAATATCATGTGCAGCGTGAATGCTCCAACCGACGTCAATAATATCAGTTATTGACTAGCTCTAGTAGGCTTCCACACCTAGGCCCTATCAACCCCAGTATCAATGTGGTCATCCGCGGCTTTTGTTTGATACCCTTTCCACATCCCTAAAATGACAGTATCCCAAAGCCTCATTGAACCAAACCCGAGTGTACCCTTGGGCAACTGTCCACGGAAGCCCTCCGCTCACTTCTCTGGATTCACGGATGATCCGTCAATACTTGCCAGGTCAACCTCTTCCCATACACATCTCCAGTTGTATCACCATCTCCCTCACTCGTTCACCCATGCCAAACTGTTTTCGGACAATATTAAGCCGCCCAGTATTTCCTGCCTGGTAGCTTCGAACATTAAACGTGCGTATATAGCCTCATAATATTGCAATCCGCGGCCATAATTTACGTCGTTTTATAGTTCAAACTGCAACCTACGTAGGCCAGGGGCGCTCAAGCAGTTCGGTATGTCGAGTTTCGCAATACTGTGTACATAAAAATATTGTTAATTCGGAAGGACGAGGAATTAACAAATTCCCCTGGAAGTCATCCCATCAGTCCCTAACTTCACATCGACACAACACCTCGACAAAATCCCGCCAATCAGATCCTCGAATATTCCCAAATATTTCATTCCCTTCGTTTTAATTGGCCGCCTCCCATGGGTTTCCCCTCGTTTCGTCCTCGTGGCGCTGGTGTAGCCCAGTAGATGCGCGCGCCGATCCTTTGTTTCGACAGCCAAGACTAATGTACACTTGACCAGTCATCGATTCCACCGTGAAAAAACCCCAAGATATTCCAAAAATAATCGAAACTGAATATAAAATGAAAATATCATACCACAAGTTGCGAACCATCGCATTTAAAATCTCACCGTTGACTACAGAATTGAGATATACCATTTTATAGTGAACAATCGGAATATGGAAACGAGAGAAGGTTATATTTTATGAAGTTACTGAGAATTCGCTCGTCGACGTGGAAAGTACGGTCATATACATTGAGTAGGAGGGTATATAACATTCGTATCTTTTGCGGTAAGGTATAGAAGTGTTTCTGAAGACGAGTGAGCCATTACTGAAATTACTGATGATTTCGAGGCTCGCAAATCATAATTCGCCGCCTTCTCTGTCTCCCCTTGGTTATAACCCCTCGTAACAGGTTAACGCATCGCCGGCTTCTTCGTAAAACCCCCCCCGTTTCTCCTCCCCCTCTCCACCCATGGGCATTTTTTTGCATTATTCCAAAGCCATGGACGTGTAAAATTTACCGAGGAATCGCAGAGTCATTGAGTGAGAGTCATGCGGCCTTACACCTTGAAGATTGTGCACTTTATATGGGCAAAATGGTTAAGGTTATGCTGCACTTGAGAATTATGTGGCAATTCAAAGCTGTATCGTGTGAGATTATTCTAGTCTATGTAATGGTTCTTTTCGACTACTGCTACTGTTAACGCATTCTTCTAGACCCGATGATTACGGTGATCATTACCACATTGAAAAGTACCATTAAAATTGGAATTTTCCTGCAACGCCTTCACCATCGAATGCACTTCGCGTAATAGCTGAAATAACGTGACTATTTCGTGCATTTCGACTTACGTGAACTACCCCCCTGATCTGTAGGTGAAGTCAGAATTTACTTGAACGAAATCACGAAAGGCTAAATGAATTTAGTCGCTCGTTCCTTCATGAATCCCAGAAGAAGATCAGAATTTCACCGAAATAAGTGTTTCGGAATTTTCCGAGGAACAATGTTAATAATCATGATGATCACATTGAGAACATCTAACCATTAAAATTGGAATTTCCACACAGGACCATCTACTCTTGAATGCATCGCACGCATCATCCAGCATATCGCAGTATCCTGTGGCCACTTTATACGTATCTAGTCACTATCACGAGTATCCAAAATGTCGTAATATCACCACTGAGTTTCAGTTTTGCCCTACGTACATATTACCATTCTCATGGTGGGGTGGATGGAACCTACAGATGCTTCTAGCAAGTATAGTTGGACGAGCCGTCAGTGTGCCGTGGGCTTTTGGCCCAGGAGAGCCTGACCTAATTTACATACATATAAAGCGCATTCGATGTGTTTTAGGGTCTCGTAAATCGGGACGGTAGCTACGCGAATCGTTAAACCCTTCCTTGCCACAACACCCCTCAATGCGATGGACGATAGTGGATGGCAGAGGGTGGAGAGACCCCATGGCGAACAACTATACAATACCAGCCTAGCCAGTATCCTCATTCTCTTGAGCTGTACCATGGGTAAGTGTCTGTGCGTCAAACGCATACTGTTGCGTAGGATATTGACGTATTCTGAGCTACCAAATCACCTAACAATGTAGCCAAGTTCATTGATGTTTTTATGATGTATCAAGCCTTGAAAGCATTTTATGATCTTACTATTGGAAGTCGAGGGATATCACCTGCTCTTCCCAGGTCTTCTCATGACAAGATTTTCAAAATTCTCGGGAATGAGCTGTCACGGAATTTGGAAGAGTCTCATCTATGGTGGGAAGTCCTCACTTGTCAGTGGAAGTCTCCAAAGGCAATTGGAAATTACTTGAGTGAATGAGTGATGCCGGTGATTTAAGGGTAATAATGCTGACTCGAGGAATAAGCTGATTAGCGGAAGGAGTATAAAGAGTTTGAGTTTGATTATTGCATCAGGATTTATTATTGTCATCTCATCAGGTTGATTTTCGTTCCAGCTGAACGAGCGAAGGTCGCGTATCACGCGAATGTTTTATCCCTCAAGCGTTATTCATCAGACATTTCGCTTCCTGATTACCATTTTTTTAGATTGTCAGCGCTTGGTCTTGCTGACGAGCATCTCCAATATCGTAGGACGAAAAAACAACTCGACAAAAGCATTACATCTATCATCCAGGGGATGGCAAAAAGTCGGAGCTAATGACGCGCAGTATCAACTGCTGTCTCAAATTTCTTCACTTCAGATCTCAGAATCAGGTGCAGGAGAATTCAGCGGATTCAAATGTCTCATTAAGACCACAATCGCAACCAAATAACTCAGGAATCGGTCCAGGGAGTGAAGTCTCCTCGAAATTCCGAAATATTTGACGTGGCACATACTGTGAGATGTCATTAGTTGTTTCATTGTCCTGGACAAAGGCCAAAATGATGGAACCATGGTCAACAAAATTCAGGCAATGGTCGTGGACACGACGGAAGAGCAGTTAAACAACGAAAAGCTGTAATTCAATCAATACATTCTACGCAGGTGATGACACTCATTTCAGTATTTCGAAATGAGTCATGATGTGCACACTAGTGAGATCGAATCTCTCCATAGAAATTCGATGAGAACGAGGGGAGAGGGCTCCCTGGACGTTAAAGTGGGGTGCAGTAAAGCCCTGAGGAATAGAAATGCAATGGAAGATGCATTTCCGGGTGGGTTTTCAACGATGGAATGAGATGGCATTGGCCAATGTGAGGAAGCAGGAGTCCCTGGTTTAGTATTAGAACATATCGAGGGTTTATGTTCACTCACTGGTTACTGTGGATGGGGGTGATATGTTTTGTGGATGGTCCGGGGGATCGTAATTGTCCGATGTGTTGAGGTGAGAGGGAGACAGAAAGCGTCATCGTTACTCGACAGGACACGGTGAATACAAAGACCATTAGAAATGAAATCGCAAAGCCATTGGTTCACAATGAACCCCTGGAACATTCGTATTTCCAAGGATTGATCAAAGACGGCTGAACAGCGGCTGATGATCGGCTTATTCTCAGGTTCGTAACCCACTCAAATTTCCCACCACATCATTTCCACACCCCTGTGGCGGGAAATGAGCTGGTTCTTCGCAGGCATCTTCAGGAGTGAACATCCCAGAGCCGAACATTTCGAACCACTTGCCACATGATTTTTTTTTTGTTTTCATTGTGCTAGGTTCAATCAAATTTACGAGCATGCTATAAACCACCGCAAACAGGTGTTCTTTCAGAAGTAAAGGCTCTGTATCCTGTCTCGTCCTCATTGTCTTCCTTTAGCGAGAGGTGGTGAACCGGCTCTGCTACATCGAGTACCTTCGCTAGAAGGCGCCAAGGGGATGGTGTCGGGCCGTGTCGATAAAGTTAGAGCCACCGGCGAACGATCCTCGGGACCGGCCTGTAATGACAACGCAGCGCGTCGTAAACGCGTTTATGTCCAGAGTTGCATTATAGTAATACCTGGTGGCATACCATTGCTGTGTCTCTCTTCTCCTCCCGGCTTGGAGTCAAATCCTCGGGTGTTACAGTGCGTGAGGGATTATTCTGCTGGATTTGATGGGTTAATTAAAGAATCGAGCCTCGGAAGTATTCACCGAGGGCTTAATCGAAACGTATTTTCCTTCATTTTTTATTTATTTATTCGAGCTCACTCAGGACGTAGGCGGCTGTAAATAACGTATGTGGGAATGTCACGTGAGTTCAAGGGGGTCATAATTCTCCCACCGAAAAATGCCATTTGACCAGAATTTTTTTTTTTACCAAATATTGTTGATCTGCAGTCGTTAACAATTTGTGGAAATATCGTGATTTACTTGAATCCTCAGCCATCACGTAATACACATTAGATGGAGTACAGGATGTGGAATATAGTGCGAGATGCGGTAGAGTTGTAAAGTTTTGCGCGTGACAACAAAGGCGAAGAGCGTACGGGGGAATGAAGCTTATGTTCGCTGTTCGTGTGTTGGGGAATATGAGTGGCAGTGGTGTATGTGAACGCAAACTATCTATTCGCGATTTCTGTCGACGTGTGTGCTTTGGTTGGCCATACGGTATTGCTCATATACTGCGTTTATGGGGACATAACCGTGCTGAGGGCTGTACGGTTTGGCTCCGAGATTACTTTAGCTTGATCAATTTGATAACTCCACAGCAGTCGTTACTATTCCACCGGCTGATTATGTCCTCTCCTCGGCGTTCAATTTTTCACCAATGACAGTGCACCGACGGAATAACCCACGGTCGTGCTCCAGATTCTTTCTATAATTTCTGTAATGAGCAGGGAGATTATAGCGTGAAAATTTCGATGGCATGCGTTATGGCGACGGTAAAGTCGGGAGATATTGAAGCTGAATGAGCGAAACGTGCGGGTAATTACACTTAATGCGATGGTCTTGGGTATAACATTAACATTTTAGTTTGAGTTTATAGGGAATAAAAGCTTTGAAGGTTAGGTTCACGTTAATGTTCGCCTCGGTGGTGTGAGAAATATCAGCTCAAGGTCAGTTTTTAAGAACCACCGAAGATGGTCACTATAAATCATTGCGGGACAAAAAACAGGTTTATGGGGTTGTTGGGTGTTTGAACGCATTTTCACCTTTTTGGGGTGAAAACGAGAGGATTGAACGCGTCGCCGAATTTTTTTTGCGAGCAAGACTAGAAATATTGAGGCCGATAGGGGATGGTAATTATTCAGGGAGAAAGTTTAACCCGAAAATCGTGGGGAGGGGGTCTATCTCTTTGATTCCCAGTCATGAGTGAAAGATGATGCTGCAGGGAGAGGCGAGAGGACTGAAGGAAATGTCCTTTACTACTCTGCAACATTTTATCTTTCCATACTAACGTTTATATTGTCCGTGTGCGCTGGGAAAATTTACAACATCTCACTTCCGAAACGAGTAGCCCCCCCGGTCGACTCTACATCTCAGCGAGTATAAACGCATAACATTTTATTTTACTACCTCACTATATATTTCTCTCAATTTTACTCCGTCTGATGCTTGACCAATAGTAAAATATTAGTTATTGCTGCGATACTCGTCGCATAAAGTATTGTTCAACATAATAAAAGATACTTCTGTGGAAAACACGGTGATATTTAAAAACAATTATTCGGTTGTTCAGTTTAATTCTATGTTTTTAGTCTAGTGGGTTATATCGAGTGTCGAGAGTGCATAACTCCGAGTGACGCTGAATTTTGGATTATAAAATTTAGCAAGAGTGGCAACAGCATTTGTTACTGCTTTACCTGACATTTTGAAAATATCCAAAAACCATTTTTCGAGTATGTGTTTCATCTGTGATTTGTACTTCAATCCGTTTAAGCGTTTTCAACCATTTATTTTATTTCCACAGCCCAAATATTATCGGATTGTGAATTTCATTTTCGAGAGGATTAATTTCGTATGGCCGGGAATTATTGTGTCCTTTCAGTGCCAATTGCGTTTCAATAATCATTGTAACAACTGTATCAATTTATCAGAGGGGGGAGGGGTGATACTTGCGCTGATCAGTAGCGAACCCCCTTCACCCCATTGTCTTCGTCGGTTCTTATTTGTTCTTCTCTCATTTGCGGTGAAATTTGTGGAAAAAATTCAGCGAAAATTATGAATCAACTGGACTTTGACACTTTCTCACGTACAGTCCCGTAAAAATAAATCATCCCTCTTACGTCCGAGATGACTTGACAGTTGAACCTTCACTGTCTAAACTTAAAAACAATTACTGGAGTGCAACCCCAAAAAATAAATGAAAAAAAAAAACTTCCTGCAAATGTTGCCCGGGGCTCGATATCCCCGGTACCTCTTCAGAGGTGCATTTTCATTGCGTTCGATACGTAGTGGATGTTAAAAAAAATGCCCAGGGTTTCGGACAGTAAAAAATGTAACTGGTAATTTAGTTAGCCGTTGCGAACTGGACATCAGCCCCTGCGTTAGCCAGTTGGATAGACTGGGGGTGTTGGCGGGACAGTAATAGGGCGTATCTCGTATCTGTCCAGCCTGACGGGTTTTTATGGGTTTGCGATGCGCGGATTCATCATTCGATATATTACAGCATCTACCTCCAATGTCACCGCGTTCACTTAACGACCTTTCAAAGTAGATTTTTTTTTTCCTACCCATACAGAAACGATATGACTTTTCCTTCGAATGTCATAAAACAGTTGGTAACTTCTGTTCTCAGTAATCATAACTATTGGACTTGACTGCACATGAATTCCTCCGAAGAAAAATACATTCCTAGTGAAAGCTCAGAGCTTATCGGCGATAATATTTCCAGAGAGTGGGTAATATTATGGAACACAAGCGTCGCCTGGAAAAAATCCTCCTCCCCGAACAGAATAATCCAGATTTCATTTCTCCGATAAGAAAAATTCGGAAATTCCATCAAAGCGAGAAAGCTTATCACTTGCTCACTTGGTGAATGCTCTCCAATGGCACAAGTATGTGAAATAATAGCAAATGCAGAATACATAGGTGCAAAACAAGGGCCTCGGAAAAACATAAAAAACTGGAGTGATCCGTACCGACGCCCACTGCACACTTTGTATACACCCTCCTCACCTCCCGAAAAAAACCCTGAAAAAAGGAGAAATACGCATGCAGGTTTGTAGATGAACGAGTGCACACGCGCAATTTTTTTCCCCATTTTTTTTTTTATATTTTTCAACGGATAACGAGGAGTGCAGAGAGAGAGACGTGCATTGGAGGTGATCGGTGGGAGATGCATCGAGAGAGGGAGTGGATAGAGACAGAGACACGAGTGGAGGGTTGTATGCACCACATCAGGGTGGCACACACTGGAATACAGTCGCGATTCGCGGGGGAGGAGGGAGAATGGGCAGGTGGACGAGTGGAGAAAGAGGGAGGGCAGGAGGTTACCTTTACCGTCCATTTTTCGGGTTTTTTTACGGGCGACGGCTCTCGCTTGCGTGGATGAACGAACACGGGAGAGGAACATCAATAATCTACAATCAAACTGCAGATAAAGCTACAATCGCCCCTTTTGTGAGGGTTTTCAATAAGAATCGAAGCACAAGAGGGATGGAGGGGGTCGACGGAGGGATTGAGGGGATGGAGTGAGGGTCATCGAACTCACTCTCTGACTCTAACCTCACTCCGCACACGATCGACGTGAAGCTGCCAATCGCTTTTCCGGTTGATCGTGTAACCTTTACAAAGCCTCTCCCAAAGCCATTTCTACGTTTATTTCTTCCCTCCTTCTCCTTCCAATGGCGTACCATCCTCACTCCACCCCTCAATACCATGTTGCCCATCCACTTGCAAAACTCCCGGGTTAATGCATTTTCATGGAAAATATCGAGTACACTCTACCTAAAAGTTTTTGATAAATAACCCTCGTCTTTATGAATCCGGTATGACATCTCTCTATATCTCGTGCGATCAACATAAATGCCTGAGAGAAAATGCGCCATCTATCCATTCACCGATGGACTCGGGAAAACGAGTAAAGGGCAAGAGATGGAATGAAGAAACAGGACTGTTGGAGGCGTAAGGGGATGATCCTGTGTAGGTTGCTTTCCATGAGCCGTTAAAGGCTAAGATATCAATACTAAAATCGCTCGTAAAATAGATATACTGTTCCCCAGGCGTTTGGGTACTTCAGCGGACCGCTTTTGCATTTACATTTTCGATATATACGGGATGATAAAAGTGGGCGGAATGGGTGGAAGGAATGGAGAGTCTTTAAGGCTTGATATGACATAACCTCATTCCCTCGAATATTATTCATTTTTTTATCGTTTTCTATTTCGCATTTTATTTGATTAAAATCCTGTAATTAAATTTTTATTTTTCAGTAATTATTTGTACGTCTACGAATTTCGGGTAATTCAATGATTTAACGGGACATGATGGGGAGTTAAAAATAGCGAATACGTATTAAATATTTAAAAAATTAAAATTTATCCAACGATTATAATGAGTATTAAATTGATAGCCTCATTAAAATTCCACTCAACGTATAAATTGCACTGTCTTGTTTTCAGCAAAGTCCTCTATAAAATATTGATAACGTAATTCCCTGTGGTATCACTAAATTGCTATTCAAATTCCTCCATTTTTTTGCATTGATCATTCCGGTGTCTTTGAAACAAGGAATAATCAAAGGAAATTATGGCATTAGAAATAAACCTCTTCCCTTGCACAATACAACCCCCTGAAATCACAAGTTTCCCGTTGAACAAATAAGAAAACGGAGAAAGAGTTTTCAACTCACCACGTACCCCTCACAAAGATGAAGATTGAAATTTATACAGAGCCCGGTTAATTTCAAAAGTTCATCTGTCTTTTCAACCCTGTCTACCTTCGTATCAACCCCTTTCACCCCCTGTACAGACTCACTGTTGAAACGATACGAAGGCTCTTTTCTGGCGAAGCTCTCTGGGTGCTTGCAAATAATGTACAGAAACGTCGGGACCTCATTTACATAAGTAATATCAAGCGTTAACGAAAAGCAGCAAAAGGGAAGAGGGAGAGTCACACTTTACCACACGACCTTCCAGTGTATTTCGAAAGTGTGAAATTGGTTTTGGGAAAGGGCTTTGACAAAGGAATCGCTTAGCTATTAATTCCATGACTAGTGAAGAATATTTATCACAGCTATTTTGGTAAATTATGCGCGGATAGAAATACTGAGATGATAACATTCTGAATAATTAATATTGTTGGCACGAAGATTATGCCTCCCTCCCCCTCCCCACAGAGCATTTAAATTTCCAATAAAAAATCTTTCAATAAAATTGTTGATCACTTGAAAAAATTTCAAAGTGGATTCACACCAGCAGAAGCCAAATGTCAGACGAATTGGATCCAGTGGATGATTGTCAACCCCCATCACGCACGAGCCCCAAATGATGCTGTGGAGTATCACAAACCAGTCGAGGGAAATGGAAATATCCAAGAACGTCTGTTGAAACGAGGGAAATACTCAGGACGATGGGTTGTTGCATGGGGTTAGCGAGCACCGGATAGTGCCCGCAGAGTTTCTCTCTCACCCCCTATTTATATTCCAACTAACCCTCCTCATCAACGGCGTTCATCTTTCCTATTAAAGTAGTAATTTAGCAGGAAATTAAGCTACGCACTCGCTTCTCCCACCGTACCCTGTGGTTTCCATTTCTCTTCTCTCTCTGCACCCTCGTCTTTATTTATTTCTTCATCCCTGTTCATTCGTGACTTCCTCCCTGGCATTCCCCACTGGCTGATGCTCTTGGTACCATTTTCCGTCTTTATCGTTGGACTCACACGCTCTTTCTCACTTCTTGTGGACCGCCAGGGGGGAGGAAAGGGGATGACTCACTCTCGTTTTACTCCTCTTTGATACTCCTAACTCGCTGTGAGTGTAAAGCTCGTCTGTGTGCTGTAACAGTTGCTCAACTACTGACTTACCAGAAATGCTGGTGGGTGGGTGGGTTCCTTTGTCCTATGGTTTTTGTATCATAAATTAACACTCTGCTTATTAGTTGTTACCGTTTGAAAGTCCGAGAGTTATTGCAACGTGCGGTCGACTCTCGTGAGTTATGGCTCCACCGAAATAACACCCCCGGGTTCTTCAGCTGATTATAAAGCTGTCGTTGCATTTTCGGAGATTTTGGGGAGTTGAAAAATAAGGGAAGGGTGGGGAGGAGTGGGATTTATGGCTGACAAGATGAGGAGCAACTGATCTTCCTCAGTTTTGGAGGGAAAGGATTTTTGTCGACGTCTCAATAGATTTGAATTCTCCCGCGGGGGTGAGCTTTCACGAATTTACCTTTCCCTTTCCCCTTTCGAGGAATTGCAGCCACGAAATTCCGCTTTTCTTGGGAAAATTCTTGTTAACATTCACCAATTTCACGTTCACATCCGACGTTTGACTGGTTTACGGAGTGCACGAGAAGGGTTGGTTTTACATCCGCTGAGACAAAGGACAAAGAGACTCCCGCTTGATAAAAAAAAAAGGGGTTGCGTACACTGAAGGGTCGAGGGATTCAGCCGGATGCACAGGAGTGGGTTGATCCGCGTATGAAGGGCTGTCAAAAACCTAATGAGAGGTGTGACTGCACATGTTCCCAAAGCACTACTCTGATTATTCAGATTCATTATTTCTCCCTCAAATTCAACAGATATACAAACTAAAAAATATAAAATTTTTCGAACAGTACAACGCTGGGGCTGGCCAGTCGTGTAATTAAGTTTGGAAATAGAACTTCAGAGGGCGCGATGTGACCGTATCGTGACTTGGAAGTTTGATGAAGTGGGAGTATTGCGACGAGTAATTGAATTATCTTCGAATTGATATAATACAAACTAATAAACCGAAGTTGAAGGAAAAATTCATCAATAATCAAGTTGGGAAAAATTCATCGGTTCGTTTGTTTCAATTCTTTCCGAATTAAAAAACTTCACTTCTTTTCTTTTGTGTTTCCAATTCGTCTTTCAAATGAGGAATATTATGGCTGGTTGTGGAGCAATTGGCAGTCCGCCCTGCCCAGCAAAATTTAATAACCGAAAATATAATCGACTGTTTCTACTAATGAAAAAATCCATTCCCCGTTGAATAATGCGAATGAAAAACAGAAAGAAATAAATTGAAAAATAATTCCGTTGATTAGCGGAATTATGAGACCGTTAATCCCTTTCAGTTTTTAAATATTCCAAATTAACATTATAATTGGCATTTTTAAAATAAAACATATAGAAATATTAATGAAAAAACAATGATGCACAAAAAATTGTTTGCCATTGAAAAAAGTGAACCGAAAAACAATTGAATTGGAAAATAATTTGGCTCATTGGTGAATTTATGAAATCACATACCCATTTAAAATCACAGCAGGGCCACCGCTGCCGCAGGGTCGACGATAGTATACGAGAACAAAGGTACAAGTGAAAGCGTCCGTAAGGGTGAGTAAGACAGAGAGAGAAAGGGAAAGGATAGACTGACGTAAGGGGTGGTTTATGCAGTGGTGGTAAGAGGGTGTGGGTTCCCCATAAAACAATGCTCCCACATCTGTCAGCCTCTTCTACTTCCTCTCCCACTGGCATAACCCACCCTTTCTGACCCCCTAATTATAGCACCCCGTTCCTCTCTTGCAAAATCCACCATGGCATGTTTGTATTATGCGTCTGGAGCACTTGGGCACGCACAGACTGCGGGGACATGGCCCTCTTGTGATGGTGGAGGTGGAGACCAAACGGTCAAGAAGGGGTAAATCAAATATTTTTCACATTTCCATCCCTCATTCCCCTGATTATTGATAATGCACTGATACGCTCGCCGATAAAAATTTTCCGCTAAAATCACGAGACTCATATTCGTTCACCGATTACATAAATTCATTCATAAATTTTCCACCCCAATAATCAAAAAAAAAAAAATCAAAAACTGAACGCGGAGAGTTTTAAATCCCGGGAAAAAATGAATGATTAATCATATTTGTATCCTTTCCAATAATCTCGTGAACACAGCAGTTCAATGGAATGTATCAAGCTCCTGAAAAAAAAAAATGTATTGATTCGAAGGGTCGCTTTCATGTGCTCCTCCAAAAGGGAAATTAACGTCGTATTTTAAATGCAAGAGATAATTGTATGGGCGGAATTATACCAGGGGCTCTACTCCTGCAACCTCATTCTCCCTCCCACCCCAATTTCTCCCTCTCTCTCTGTCTCATCGTAGACTAGGGTTCGTTGCGTAATAACAGTGCTTCTCATTCGCTATTCACGATCGGTACTAAATTTTTTTCCCTCTCATTGCAATTTTTATTCACCCAAGTTTTGATGAAAAATAACTATTCGAAATATGCACACTGATTGAATACCAATGTAACCTCAATGAATATTTTTCCTCCCCTCCCCACCCTCCTCCTACCCCCTACCCACGATGATATAATTAAAATGAATAATATCGAACAGCCCCGTAATTACTTCTAATTGAAGTTGCAAAAATTCGAGGAAAAGTTTCAGCGATTTAACGAAAATATTAAAAATGGATTTATGCACAATGTGGCCATATTCCCTTTCCTGAGATGACTCATTCGCTTGCTAACACTCAGAAGTTCAACTGCGCGAACACAGCCCTCGACAATTCGATCGTGTGTGTGCGTGTCTGGTTACGTGAACCGCAAAAATCAGTTTCATTATTGCGGTTCAATCTCGTGAAGACTCGATAATTGTGGAAAACGAGATGGGTCCAATTAATTCAACAATTCATTTTTTTTTACTCATTAGTCGACTAGTTCTATTTTTACATTCTGCCATCAATCGCCTTGTTGTTGCCATGACATTCACATGGATCAGTTATTTTTCACGTCGTTGAAACGTACGAGAGGTGCCACGGCAAATGGAGAATTTAATTTCTCATAATCATCATTGTTAACGCTCAAAACATAAATAAAAAAATTCGGCGTAACCCGGAGCCATCGGTGGCGGCAAAATCTGTTGATCATAAATAATGGAAAAATTATGTCTCTTCCCGATTAATTTTCAGGTCCCTTTAATTATATTGAAGCCCTCTCTCCCTCCACCGAGAATTGATCTTTCCTGAAATGGAATGTAATATACCATCCAGAAGGCGAATACGTGTGAGCGGAAGGTGACACTGGGATCTCCAACCCTCTCACAACCGCCAGAATCTTCATTATAATTCTTGGCCGCAAAGTTTCCATGGAAAGGCGGCCGTAAATGAGGGCTAGGGCACTCGACTGACAAGACGATCGTATAATGGGGAACAAAGCACAGGATAAAGGGACAGTCAAGTGCCACCAATGAGAGAATAAGACGTCTCACTCTCGCTGTGGGTAGTTACGTTTAAGGACTTTCACCGTTAAACCCCCATTGCTATGCAAAACATAAAAACCAGTTAAAAAATGTAATACCTGACTCCGGGATGTTATGCCAGAGGTGGTTAGGGGTGTTTGAAGGTAGGGAGGGGGTGAGAATTGTGAATGGGTGATCCAACGTGTGACTCTGTAAGTAAAATATACGGCCCTGTGGAAAGCTTCGGTCAAATAATCGTGATTTATCGCCATAAGGAATTTTTGTTGCGGAATGGAAAAAATTGCATGACTTTTTATCCGTTTATTTTTGTTTTTTTTTGGATTCAAACAGATTATTGAGAACATTTCGGGGTGATGCATGAATTTGTTTTTCAGGCTTTTCGAAGATGGAGGGGATTCGATTTTGAAGGATTTATCGATTTAAGGTATATCCCAAGACAATAACAGTCAAAAGTTAGTCCCTATCGATGTTTAAATAAATTGTGAAATGCTCCGAGAATTTTATAAAAATTTTTCAGGTAAAAATTCGTCGATTGTCGCCACAGAAATTCCACCGTAGCCACCCCCTTTCTCCCCTCACTCCACCGATACCCCCAAAATGACTCTCATGTGTAATTGAGGTGTAATTGAACCGTTCAATTATAAAACGGATGAAGGCAACGCACAGAAGTGGGAGAAATGCGTAAAGACTTTTTGAAGGCCCTGATTACCCACAACATCTGTTTGAAATGCGTCTCATTATGAAATTCAGAGGAAGGCTCAGCTGCACACTGCAGGCATTATGACTCTTCCCAACGAGTGCATAAAACCCCCTTCAATAACCTTTTTCCGAAACTTAATTACCCTACGGTTAATTAAATCCCCGTGGACTAATTACAAAATGTTTTGAACAAATGAGGGATATTGAACTGGGAACTTAATTGACAAAATCATATCAGTTAATCAATTTGTGAATCAACATCAATTAATAAACAGTTTACAGTGTTACTTTTCCCTCCGGGGGGTGTTCTGGGGAGCGATTCTCCGGTCACAATTATGTGAACATACTAATATACCTGGTGATTAAACATTACGGAGAGTTGACAAACCACCAATATTTGCTGTGCTCTTTCGCGATTCACAGATGAAATTATGGTTAATTAAATTGCGTATTTGGGTAATGAAAAGGTAATTAAATAATCACGAAGCACAATCGACGGCAAAAATACCGTAAATATTCCGCAGGAAAAGTTCAACGAGAGGTAAATATTCTGTTGTCAAGCGGAGCATGTGCTCTCGTGCTTCGGTGGATGAAGAACTCATGAGTTCATACGAAAATGGCAGTTGCTCGCGAACAGTGAGGGGCTGTTACAACAAATTGAGCAAAGGGAAGACGGGGTGAGATGGCGGTGCCTACTGTAATTAGTGAGAACGTATCGTAATTAGAGAAAATGCCACGTTTAATTGCTAATTGAGTTTCTGGCCGATGCGAGATCTAATTTTAATCACCTAATTACGTGACTACAGACTGCGGGCTACGGACAGCCGCCAAAACCCTCTTGCCTGTAATCGTCGAGAGAGGTACCACTTTCCTGTGCGGCTTGTACCGCACAAAACCCTAACCATAAGTAGTTCGGCGGTGGTGTGCGAAGCGAAATATAATCGTTAGTATCGAAACGAGGGGGTGGTGGATGTTTAACGGAAAATTCGTTAATTGCTGTGATTATTCAGCGGAGCGAAAGCATTAATTCCTTCCCCTCAATCTCATCGGTTCTGATTTTACCCGAAAGGCGGTTTTTTCATCATCCAAAATTATTCCATGACTCCATCCCCACGTGGAAACCCCCTCATTCCACCCCGCACTCCCAATTTTCGCGATAAAATGGAGGAAAAATCCAGCTGATTTTGCTGATTTTTCTTCGACCTCTTCGGCTATTTTTATCGAACCCAAATC
This sequence comes from Diachasmimorpha longicaudata, assembly GCF_034640455.1. Classification (NCBI taxonomy): domain Eukaryota; kingdom Metazoa; phylum Arthropoda; class Insecta; order Hymenoptera; family Braconidae; genus Diachasmimorpha; species Diachasmimorpha longicaudata. The sequence continues at coordinate 5,975,288 of NC_087238.1, read as the reverse complement.
AATCTGTCACCTCCTCATATTTCGTCGCACCACCTCGGGACATCCCGGGTCTTCATCAAAGCCCAGGCCGTGAAGTGACATGTAACATTTGGCTTCACATTTAGCGCATTTAGAAGGAAATGCGCGGGAAATGTGGTTAGAAATTACATGCCATCCGTGGCATGTACATACGTACACACAACACTCGAATTGAGGTGTTGTAGAAGCCTGGGTGCTTATTAACGGTACGTATTAGCAATGCTAACTCGCCCTTCTAATCTATCCCACCCACTCATCCCATCCGTCCGTCCCCTCTCTCTTTCAATCCGCTCACCCCTCACTTAATTTCGCCCATTCCCTCCTCAACGCGATTATTGGTTTCACGCGAGGACGGCTATCAACATTATGCCTATAGGGCAGAGTACGGAGGGCTTAAATTGTAAAGCGAAAGGCCTCCGCACACTCAGTAACCCTGGCAAACACAGGTGACGTTTACACACACAGATGAAACTTCGACGTACGAGGCCGTTACCATCCGCTCAACTTCCAGCATAATTCTCATTTACCGTGGGATAATTATCGGCAAACGACTTCTGCTAGTTAACACCGAAATGTTTGCTGACGTCTTTCGTGTCTTTTTCGGGGAAAATTATTTTTTTCTCCAATTAATTTTTATGGCGGTCGTTACACTGAGGGGTTGATAAATATTACCCTTGAAAAATTACTACAATTACTGTATTGACACTAATTACCCGTTTCCTTCCGCGCGATGGGCCGTCGCGCAAATGGGCCTTTAGGTATGTGGACAGGAATATTCTGGGGAAATTAATCAATTAAAATCTAAATTAGGAGACTAATCATTCATCTCACTCGTAAGTCTTCTTTTTTAAATTGGAAATAATTCCCGCGCTGCGATATAAATTTGGGACCATAAAATTATTTCGCGTGTTGTACTGGTGCACGTCGTTCTCATTTGCACCCATCGAGGGTAATAAACTTGAAAAATTGAATTAGTCGTGGTAAAGGGCGGCGGTGTTGAGGGAGAGAGGAGACAAACCAATCGATATTTTTTGGGTATCGGTATAGAGGCCTTTTTTCTTTGATGCTGATAAAAATAACGATATTATTAGTACACCGGCTGTAAACGAATCGCTGAACTGTCCGGAAATTTAATTAGCCTGTGATTTAATTACTCATCTCGATGATTTAAAATTTCGACGAGCACCAAAAGCCATTCTAAACAACTTGTTACTTCATAAACTGAATTCACTCAGCCACTGATTGACATTTTTACCTGTGACATGACCGTAGAGCTTTTGGCAGGAGAATTTATACCAAAAATTTCTCTCGGTGTCTGCCCTCTTTCTCCCCCTTTGACCCACCCCAAAAGAATCCCTCCAGCAACTCCAGTTATTCCCCAAAAATTCTGCCTCCCTCCAAAAAAAAATAAACCCCCAAAAGCCCACAAATCATTACCTCTCCGTCAACAGCACCCTCACCCCCTCGAGCCCCTCGACGATTTTTCATTGTACCATAAAACTCATTTCGTCATTCACCCACTGGCAAGTTACAGGTGTGTGTCAACTCTCCAGAATTCGCTAGATTCTCCGAAGGAAAAAGCATATTATACGAGTAACAAGAGGCTCACACGGCTGGCCCAAGGGTTGCCAGCCCTTCCCGTCCTCATTCCTGCAAAATGAATAAAATTGCAAAAAAAAACTTGAGAAAAAAAGAGAAAAGTCGTTCGCCTTATTGTCCACCGGTGAGACTGACTCAAAGGCTTAGCTTTGTACTGTACTGTACTGTACTGTACTACTGCGGCCAGGGTACAAGAAGGGGTGAGTGAGGGTGAAGTGCGCGGGGGATGGTCGGTGCCACGTTATAACTACCCCGTTGGGAAGGAGAAAAAAAACGAAGAAGTGGAGGACAAAAATACACCTAGCTACCTCGTTCATTTTTATCCCCTAAAGCAATTTCAGCATTGTTTTAAAATAGTACTTAGCAGGGTCATTGTATTATGCATGCACGAAGCCTCTCGCCTCCCCCTCTGCGTTCACCGAGTCTATCTCACTCGGACTCTCTTCTCCGTCGAGGGGTCCAACTGGGGCTTGTGTGAGAACACTTGATTTCTCGCGCACGTGAGTCTACGGAGGCCTCCATTGTTAACCGGTCCATGAAGGGTGGAAGAGGGGTCCAAGGGGGGAGGGGAGGGGGGCGTAACACGTCCGACGATTTTTAACAGGGGCTATAGGCGTCTCATGCTGAGAACAACGTTCCCCCTTTTCTCGTTTTTTTTTTTATTTCGCTTTTGCTATCTGTTAAACGCTTTATTTTCTCCCCGTAATGAAATTATTGATTTCTTTTATTTTCTTTATCCAATTGTTGTGGAGTCATTTGACGGTAATTTGAGGAGAATTCCGGGGGGTCATTTGATGATATCTTTTGTTGGGAGGTTGACGGAGTGAATTGGAAATTGAGGAGATGAAAATCGGTTTTTTGGAATATTTTTGTTTGGGGGGTTATTTTTATTCGCATTATGTTGTATTTGTATTTTTCATTTGGACGGTATGATGCACAGGGAAAAAATTATCTCTCGCTTACCAACAATTTTAAAATTATTTACAGTGCAAAGGCCAGTGACAGAAGTCACATCCAAGTGATTCAATAATTCTTCATATTGAAAAATAATATTAGCCGATGCCCAATGTGCGAACCCCTCTCTCGTGTGAACATATTGGAGACATCGGTAATTGACTATTCTGAGCAATTTACGAACGAGATAATAGTCAGGATATCTCGTTACCGGATGATTGTATTGGATTTTGTTGGCTATTCATCTCTCTCTCCTCGGTTCTGCACTAGTCTCGCTTTTCTGCTTTCCTCATCCAAATACCATCCCCCGAAAACAGAAGAGAGAAAACGTACGACAATTCCAAAGCAACGACGTTAAGTACCAGCCGTGGCCGTAGGGCGCGTGGCCAAAGGCGCTGGGACGGCCCTCTTGTGTTCATTGTTCCTGTCAGTACACCACCCCTCAACCCCCTCCGCACCCCACTAACAATTCTCTCTTTCTCTATAGGTCTCATTCCGTACCAGCTCAGTGACTCCGCGAGGGTCTCATTTTCATTAAGAATTAAAGTTGAAGTCCGAGGGAAAAAAGTGTCCACTCGTCTTTTTCATGCAAACGAGATCGACTGCTCGTCCCCCCTCCCCTCAACCCTCAACCCTAACTCTGATAGCACAAGCTCCTTTGCGTTTGTTTTCTGCTTTGGGAAAATCAGGAACTTGGTAAAGTCGAGAGGGGTCATTGTGAAAAATGAAGGGTTTGGGTTTGTTTTAGGGGGAAGGTTCATGGAGATTTTTTTGCATGAATTCTTTAATTGTTTGAGGGATTCACGTGTATCGTAATATCCTCCCCCTCGTTGAATTCCTCTCCTTTTTCTGGGAGGAATATAATTTTTGGTCGAAATTTCCGGAAATTGGAGAACTTTTCCAAAAAGAAATATTCCTCAGTACAAGAGGTATTTGCCTGACTGGTGGTATCTTAAACGGGACTAATGTATGCCCAGTTAGTCCCAGTATGCCGTCGACAGTCGACCCGCATGGGATATCACAATAACCCCATTGCGGATGAAAAAAAAACATCGAAAAATAACAACAGTAATTTAATTCACACTCGAGACTGCCAACCCCCATTGTTCATCGGGCGAAAATTAATGAAAAATACACTCACGAATAATTCATCGAATGTATCGTTAACTGAAAGCATTGTTGTTAATTGTTATCGAAAAATAGAAAACGAAAGTGAGATAGAATGCCACTTAAACCAAGTTGGTAACTGAAATGACAAACGTACCCATGAGGGATACTGAGAGCGCACCAATCGTTGTCGCATATACGATAGATAAATTAATAATTACTCGAGAGCGAAGCGCCATTACTGAAATTAATGCGGGTGGGCATATTATAAGGGACTTCACTGCTGTCGATAATTCATCCCCTCCCCACCGCTTCTCCAGCCCATTAATTGTATTGGTAATTAAAATTTCAAAGACGAAAATATTTTCAATTAAGCAATCCCGTTAATCAATTACAAAATTCACATTTTGACAAAGGCTGTATTTACCCTTGATAACCCCTCAAACGGCAAAAAATTACCAAAAAATTGATTAAACCTCCATTGTAATTAAAAATAACATTCAACCATTTCAACAATTGGTGAATTTACGTGCAGATAAACAGTTACAATTACGTTCCGTCTAGTTTTCAAGTTGAAAGCCTGTGATAATTACCCCTCGCATTATAAAGTTGGACATGAGTACGTTCAGAAATGAAATGGATATTAATGAAATAACGATCACGGGAAATGAGATTAATATGACTAGTTTAATGAAACTGATAATGCGAGTGTTGAGTGTTCCGTAAATTATGTTTCCGTGGTGTGTTTCTCTTCGGCAGCTGCCATACACATTTCCACATTAAATTTGCCACCAGTATTTACTCATCATCAGGATTCACCTGTTTGAATGACTAAGGTCAGGGTTGCCCCCTGTCCATTTTTCCCAAAAATTCCCGTGAATTTTTCTGAGAATAGGGTACATCGTAGCAAAATCATTCATTCGATTGTTCCTGAGTCCAAAATCAATAAAAAATTCCTCGTGAATATTCCTTGAATGTTTATACTTTAACAATATCGATTTATCCATAAAATGTATCGAGAAAAATGGCGGATCGACCTTGATTATGGTACAGCCACACCAGTAACGATCTTGTGCCTCGATATAACTTCACAATTCTCAGTTACTAACAATATTACATCTATTTTGTGCCACTTGTACTTATTAGGGGTGATACGACTATTATGAATGCCATCTGAATCTCAGTGGCTCTTGAATGCCTCCATTTACCATTAAGCACATTACTATTATCCTATCATGCATCCATCCACTGGCCAAAGGCAACGGCTTCTTCGGTCTCGATGCATGCCAGCCATTTGTACAAAGTGGTCATTCATTTCATGACTAAATTATCCCAGTTTTACCAGTTGTCCATAATGCCCATGTATATTAAATATATAATCTTAAATAGAATAAATTAAATAACGAAAATTTAAATCGCAATTTACCGTTCCGCTGTGTCCCTTTTGTCGGTGAAATTTGGTGCTTTCATTTGGCAATCACTGACGGATTTAAATAAATATCACCGGATATTTTTTTCCTCCTGCTTTATATCGTCAACATTGCCGCAGTCTCATAGGCCATTCCCTCTGATATTTCATTTTTTTTTTATCGCCCCACTGTTAATCTCGAAGTATTGCACATTTTATTTCTACCGATCTCTCTCAGTATAAATAACAGAACGACGAGATGAGTTTTTTCCCACCGATCATATTGGCGAGAATCATTCCATTTTTTTGTATTGATATTTCCTTTTTTTTTCTGTGTGTGGATGGAATTTTTTTCCAACTCGAATCACATGGAATATTTAAGGTAGTAGGTACATACCTATGGATGGATTTTTAGGGGGCCTCCGCATATTGCTAGTAATGGAATCGTAAATACGGTATATGAATGAGAGTCACTGACGCGGAGGGAAAAATCAAGGGGGATAAAAAAATCAACAAAAAAGAATGATATGTAAAATCAGTGGTGTTGAAAAATAAAAATCGTCGTATTCACTGATTCTCTTCTATTGGTGCTGGTGTCATTGGGTGGGTAGCGCACTCGGATTTACCGAGACGCGACGCTCAACGACCCACAAATGGGGACAGTTACGGTTTTATCAACTGGGGTTGGATGGAAAAATGCATACATTGTCTTGGTGACATCAGTAACGAGCAGGGGTGGAAGCCGATTCGACAGAAATCATGGGACTCTCCCTTTATGCGTCATTACTATTTTTTTTCGGTCATTATTACCACGTGCTCAGTCCTCTGACTTCCGATAGGAGGAATTGAGTAAACAAATAATTTCTCTATTGACTCAGAGACTCAAAAAAAAATTACGGAATCGTCTCAAAAGATCGATAATTTATTAGGCTGATTATGAGATTATTCAAGAACTGGGTTCATTTATCAGTCACATTTATCAGAGGACTGATGCATTTTTCGTGCTGTCTGTTATCAACATATTCCCGCTGTATCTCCTCTATTCATCCTAAACAATCCATCGGAAAAAATGCCCTGAAAAATGGAATGCTGGAGCGTCGCCATTGCTGATTGAATCCAAGCTTATATTTTGTCATTCATCGGTGCCTACCTCGAATGGAAATGGTGAATAAAAAAAAACCTAAAAATCAACAGAGAAAGCCCTCAGTTATACGAGTGCAAGTGAATCGTTTTGCTTCACGAGAGCCGGCTATTTGCCAATGTAAAAATCAAAATAAAACCTCAAACAAAAATAAAATTCTTCTTCTCCCATCGAAAGAGCATTATCAATGCTACAGAATCCTCTAGTGTATTTTTACTTTCTCTTTTTCCCCACAAATTTAACAATGGAATAATGAATGCAGAAATTACATGCTAAAAACCTTTTTCATGTACGAAACGAGTACAAAAAAAAATTGTGGGAGGAGTAGAAAGGCGTTGAACAAAAAAATAACTCAAGTATTGGAGGCATTAAATGCACAAGTAAAAGGCTGTTTAGGTAATGGAGAATTACGGGTTTTAAATACATGAAAAAAAACACCACATAAAATGGGGAAAAAACGTCAACAAAACAGACGGTGAAAAAAAAAAAACTTCAAAGAAACTGTTGCTTCAAAAGCGTTTCGGGTCATTGGATAATTGTACGATGAAAATATATAAAAATAATGGGACAGCGCGGGAACAAGAAGGGCTAGAGTCAATGGGGGAGTGAGGGGAGGGAGATGGGGGGATTGTTGATACGAAATATCGAGTCTGATGGTGGTGGTGGAGCTGGGATGAACTCATATTTACATTGAAATTGATAAATGAGGCAGTATGAAAGTGTGGAGAAAGATTCTGTCAGAGTACCTTCAGTTTTGCCCATCGGAATAAAAAAATCTAAATAAATAATTAAAACGTGTCTCTCGAATTATCTCGACGCTCTGTCTCTTAATGAATATGAACTCAGTGGTAAATTCTGTATTTTGTACATTAACTACTTACCGAATTTATTATTTTCCACCCGCAATACCAGGTGTTTCTTCATCCAAAAATACTCACCATAAGAGAGAATCGTGTAGTCGTTGAAAAGCGTACCCAAAGGTAAACAGCCACTCGCCTTTTAATCACTTCATCCTCGGGTTGAATTTAAAGTTTTAAAACCATTCCACCACGCTAGACAGGCCCCCTCCGGCGGCACGTGTTGCTCGGTGCAAGTGGAGGTAGGTTTGGAAAACGGTGAAACATTGTGGGTAGAAGCCCAGGAGAGAAGGAGACGAGAAAAAGAGGTAGGCTACGTCAAAATATACCTCGGTGCATTGGGGGAGGTGGCTGTGGGTGTCCGCGTGGACCCCAGGAGTGGTATTCGCATTACGCTTTAATGTTTAATATTATTTTTAGCGCAGTACATTTATTTGGACAGTTTTTTTCTACGTTAAAAATTGAGGTGTCTGGTGGACAAAGTGCTTCAGTTCTCGTGGAAAATACCGTATTTTTCGTGGCTACGAAAATTCCACTGGCATTTTTCCCCAGGACTCTGTCAATCTCGTTTTTCCTGGTAGAAATTATTACGAGTCAATCAGTCTCTCGGAATAAAAATAAGAAAAGTTGTAACATTAATATAAATTCCTCTTTCGCGGGTACATCTGCCCAATTTTAATTGACGTAGGCGACAGATTCTTGAGCGAACCAAAAACAATGAGGTGAAAGCAACGTGAAACGGAGAGTGTCTGGTGAATAGCTCAGCTATTTACATCAGGATACGACCAGAGGAAACATTTCCCGACACCCCATAAACTCCCACCCCCTCCAACCACCTGAATTTCAGGGACGAACCTAATATTCAAACCCCAGAGTCCGAGAGAGCCGTCTCATTTCCCTACACCCGTGGTAAAATCCACTGTATACCCGCTTGCGACCCCATATAACCAAATACCCAGCCATTTACTCCACCCCTTCATCCCCCTCTTCAGGTCTACGCTTCTGGACCATCATATTCTAATGTAATATCGATCAAGCGTCTCATTTAAATGTTGACCGCATCGGGCAAATATAAAATTCAAAGTATTCACTGGGTCTGGGGGGGTGTACTCCTGCATTTCCCTTACTCACCCTGAGTATCTTCAACTCAAGTGGCCCCGTGTGGTATACCAGTGGATATCTACACCATTTCGACCGACACTTAATGTATTCATACTGGACAATGTATGTATGTATGCACACGCTCTTCCCAAAACCCCCTTTACGCGATTCCACCCGTTCACATCAACCCCCACCCCCTCCTGACCATTAACCGCATGTCTTTCTGCGTTTGTCGATGGTCTTTGAAGCCGGACACGCACTGGGAAAACCCTAATTTTTTTGAGACGGAGGATCACCAGAGTTTTGGTTTATTGTCATCCCCTTTGGGAGTCAGAAATCAGCGTTTGAAGGCGCATAAAAAATTATTGGGGTAGTTTTAACGGCATAAGTAATAGATGGTCAAGCATGAACTCCGGAAAAAGCCAACCACAAGGTCACCCCGGTAGGCTATCAATAAATTGCGCAAAAATGATCTTTCCAGTAGAAGTATCAAATGAATATTCTAAATAGCATGTTCATCTCGGTATTCCTTCAGGTTGAGCAGACTATGAACACGAATAATTGATAAATATTCCGTAGCATTCAAGTCACCAAAGCATGAATAATCATCAACCGCCCGGAGTTTCGCCCACGGATTTGATTGATTAAATATTTCTCCTTCTTTTTTCTCAGTTTTTACAAATTCATTTGCATTCACCCGCTGCTTCATCTATTTCAATTCTGTATAATGCACTGTTCTATCGCTCTTCCATGCGCATTATTAATTTTTATCAACATCCTTCCTCGGTTATCAATTTTAAATTGTATTTTTAATAACCCATCGGCTCAATAAATTAGGGAATTTAATTCCAAAGCAGGAGCTCAAACTGATGAAAATGAATGCAATTGGTAGATGGCCAGTGAGAGAGGCTGAAAGTGTCAGAGTCGAGTTTCCGTCAAATATCACGATAGCAAACATCATACAGGACTCGGCAGGTCCATTGATCCTGCTCTATCCTCATATGCATTTTTTCAAATTTTTTTTTTTTTCATCCTTTTTGGAAACACATCGGTTCAACGCGATGCGAAATTGTCGACGACTCCGAGCCCTCTCCGCCATTCTTTTTTCTATCATGGAGAAGAACGTCAGTTTCAGTTTCACCCGGTATGGATTAACGAACAAAGGTACAGCTAGTTAACTTTACTTAGTTGATTACCTTTCCAATCCACACGATGTGTGCAATCAGCTTTTTTATGCAATTACTCGCACACGTCGGCGTCTCAATAATTTGGACGGTGTTATTTCTGATTTTGACAGGAGAGTGTTGTCCCTCGCTCTGACAGACGTCAAAATTTAATCCCTTATTTCCAACGGTGGGTACATTAGGGTGTGTTTTGCGTCCATATCGCCGATTATTTTCGCCTAATTGTGTGGGAAAATAGCTCACCCTCGTCCCAGACGATCTCCAATATCTTCGATTTCTAAGTTTAAAATTTCTTCACTTCTTCTCTGGATCGAGAGGGCACTTCACTCTGATTCCGCTGGATTGAGAAACTTGAGTAATTAGGAATGCGCCTTATATATGAGTAACTTATACGTGAAGCTATTCTCAAGAATAGACGAGGATGGATCCGGAATTTTTACCTCTCGATACTAACGGATTCGATCAATCTTAATGATTATATTTCAATTCGATTCTATAATTAATTCACCTGATATTTCGGTATTGTCTCGTGGAATCTGCATACGACACTCAAATACCACGGGTTCATTAAAATTCAATATAATGTTCTATAAATTCAAAATTGGATATTCAGATATAGAAATTTGAATTTCCACCGAGTGTAGAACGGAAGGATCACAGCGAAGCTCATGGGTTTGGAGAGTTTCTCGGAGTGGACAATTCTGAATCTCATAACTTTCGGTTGGACGAAGGTCGTCTCAATATTCAAGATGACCAAACGACTTGGTACAGCAGGATGTGACGTCACGCTTCGTCGCCACCTCAAGGCACATATTCGATATTGAGAAGTTTCATATTGCCCTTTCTCAACGCTCGCCATTTCTCCGTCCTCTCGAGATCTTGGGGACAAGTTTAGTTCCGGGTCTCTGACTCTTCTAATAAGTGCAGTTGACCGCTATTTTCATTATCATTTCAATAACTTATTTACTTTATCAAATGTTTCGAGGCGAATAAATACCTGACATCACCTTCAACTCCCGAAAGTCCCCCAATTCGTCCCAAAATCTCTTGCGAGCGATAAAAAGGGCCTCATACCGCAAGCAAAATTTGCCTGACCTCCCACACATTCTTTCCCTTCGATTTTCCAACGTCCGTCAAATTCCTGAAGACCCTCAGGGCAAATTCAACCCATCATCAGGACATCCCCTGCAGGAACAAAACAAACGCTTTTCCCGCCGATGAATCCCATCGGCATTCGGAAGGAGGGCATCGGCCTCACTGAGTGTCAACTCCACCATGAGCATTCCTGTTTTCAGAATTCAGCGATGCAGTAATGCGAACCTCGCCTGTACCGTTAAAAAAATTTCTACCCTACAACCGAACGTTTTATTTCCCTTCACCTCCAACGGTTTTAAATTCCTTCTGAATCACTAACGCGATGGCGTTGCAAGCGCCAACACTAGCGCCACCACTGTTCACCATCGTCAGTTCGTTTTCAAACCCTCTCTGCTCTAAAAAAAAAAATACAAAAAATGAAACGAAAAAAAAAAAAGGACAGATTGAACACAAAAAAAGTCACCGAAAAGAGAGGATGGAAAAAAATCATTTGCACGGTAATTCGAAGCCTGGATTTTAGTCGATAAAAGGATGCACACACGCCGCGGTGCATACAGAGGGAAGAAACAAATGAACAAATTCGCGTTTCAGAATAATACCTGGCAATCCCATCTAGTCTGTTTTTTTTTCCAAACCCACCCCCCCCTCCCTCCCCCTAACCTCTTTCCCCTCGTCTCACTCGGTTTTCCAGCCTCCCCCCTTCCCCCTTCACTCACCCGCCCCCTCAGCCACCGCCTCACCACCCTCAACCCTACTTTTTTTTCATTCCATCCTATCAATTGATCAGGTTTTAAATTTCCGCGTCCATCCGAGCCGCGCGAGCCTCCCCTCCCCTCCTGCCCTCCCCCCCCCTGTCTCCTCTCCTCATTCTTCCACCCCTTTGAATCCCCCTCCGCTCCACCAACCCCTTCCTCGCGAGTACCGTTTGCATCACCCGGTTTGAGTCCCGACTGTCCCTCTCTGTTTAATTAAAAGGACACATTAAATTATTTTTTCAATTGAACCCCCCATTGTTACTCGCAGACTGCTGATTCTATCCAATCTTGCCCACCTATCTCACTCCAACTCCATCAGTCTCTCACTCTATTCTTCACTCCTTCTTTCTCATTCCCCGATTCACCCCCCGCCCTCTCGGTTGCACTCACTCGATCGTCCACTTTACTTTCATCCTCTCGATTTTAATTTTTTGTTTTTTTTTTCTATTTCACTGCAGAACGAAGGTTTTTTCGTTTTTATCTTTGGAAAAAAATGGCGTTCATCAACGAATGGATGAAGGAGAATGAATAAAAATTAGGGAGAATTTTAATTTTACGTCAACACGAGGAAGTTTGGGGAAATTGAAAAATTTCGAGTGGAGTGAGGACGTGTGCGATGACATTATTCATTAAATTTTTGTAGATTGTGGAAAATATCGGAGATTGATGGTTTTTAATTAGGTTGACGGTACCGTACCTTCGACTGCAGTGCGGAGAGTTTTTATTCAGTCAAAATTACGGTGGGATTAGGTCATTTTAATGAGCAGATTTTCCTGGAGTTATCGAACGGTTTTATTACTCTTCGCTGCTGATTTTCCGGAATATTTTTCTACGTGTGAGTTAAAGAAAAAAAAATATGATTATCGCTCTCAGCACACAGACAGGACACCCCCAACACCCTTAAGTTATAATATTTTACCACTGTGTGGTCATAAGTAATATTAAAAGCCTCGAAACCACATTTAATTTATAACTTTCTAGGAGAGACTTTTTCATTAAGATTAGCGTATAATCAGGCGACTCAGTCTTGGCCATTGTCCAAAGCAGCTCTCGCAGTCCATTCTGTACACATACTCCCGGAGATGAGACCTGTGGTAGACCAAAAACCCCGCAGTTTTCGTTTTTTCTCTAAGTCCCCCTTTCTTTCTCCTTTGTTCACCGTGAGGACACGGGTAGCAAAGGCGTCCAATGTGGCGACTCAACCGCGGCTACATCAGTAATTCGCAAAAGCTAATTAAAACTTGACTCGGTTAGGTATCAAGACCCTCTCGCTCTCCTTCTTCACCTCTTTATCCTTCGGATATCATAGCAATGAGAGGCTGAATGAGGTTGAGGACGACGAGGACCTCCCCTTTACGCTCTCCATCAATTTTACCTGCGGGCCGTTCTATTGTCTCCGTGACCACAAACAATTTTCTCCTGGAAATCATCCTGGGTCACCCAAAAACCACTCCACCAAAGAACTGAAGATTTACCAAAGTAATTCTTAACAGACATTCTACAGACATTTTTCTACGCATATTATCACGCGCAACTTTTCCGCTATTTTTCCTTCTGCCCCTGAAAATTCAATCGCAAAAAAAATGTCCGCACCAGCGAATAAAATAACATTAGACGAAAAGTAATTAGCCAATAGGAGTAAATGAAAAATAGTCCCCGTAATTGATTCAGTGGAAAAAGGACTTGAAAAAAATCCTGAACAACCCGAACCCATTACTCCTTTCATCTCCACCGTAAACATGTCACTCTCGTTTGATCAATAAAATATCATTTTTACATAAAAGCTAAAACTAGCAAAACACTCCTGACGTATATGTGTACAAAGGGACAGACATACCCATCTACCTCCCCCCTCCAGAGTAAAAAAATTTCCCCGAAACATCAGTAACTCAACATCATAGACCGTCTAGTTCAACCCATTTTTTCCCCGAAAAAGCGTTTCAGTGAGTGTCCTGTATCCCTTCGTCTCTCTCCTCCTCCATTTTTCGGTGGCCGACGCCGCTAGGGATTGCATGTATCCTGCAGGATGTACATCTGGATCAATAGCATTGGAAATTATCCAAACAAATTATCGATAGTAGCGAAAATAAAAAAAAAACAGCGCTTCGACGGGGGAAAAAAAGCTCCGCGGGAGAGAGAGAAGGGCGTCCAAGCCCCAATGAGGGAGACAGAAATATACGAAGCCAGGACCTACCCGGGGCGTGCTACATCACGCATAGACGGCGAGGCGGGCGCATTAAAAAATAAAAAATTGCCGTACATTTTTCAGGCATTAACGTGTGCGTCCGAGGTGGTAGGGAGGTCGGTGCCGAGTAAAAGGGGGTGCCCACATACACGAGAGAAAGAAAAAAAAAATAAAAATTTTGTGGGGATTGTAGACGGACATTGGCGAAGCGTCGGTATCGGGTATAAACAGGAGAGTGTGGAGGACTCTGGGTGGTAAAAAATAGGGAGTATATGTGCGTGTCTCCCGATTGGCCTGTTAAAACCCCTGAAGCCAATTCTCCGCTTGGACCGTGTGTTTAACGCAATTTTTCAAAATTAGTTAATGTTTGACAGGGCCAGAGGGCTGGGAGACTCCTCTGCGACACCTCGTCGGGAGAGCTCGTAGTTTTTCGGGGGATTGTGGGAGCTACGGGGGTGATTCGAGAGGGAAGAGGTGGTGGATGGTCTCGTCCTTCGGCGGGATAATACGTCGCTAGAAACAGATGGGGTGGGAAGGATTTCGCTGGACCTGGGAAATGCTCCATTGCATTAATCAAGCTTAATTAAAGGGAAATGTTGGGAGGGATGAGGGGTTCGTTACAGGTGACAAAACCCCGACTTTGGCGTGTCACTGAAAATATTGAATGAACGGGGCATTGAATTTTGGTGCGAAATTGGAAAACTATGAATCCACTTCGCATATATTTTTTAAAATATTCATTCACCTGAAGATTATTATTATAAACCCTGATGTATTTTTATCGCGGTGCATAGGGGTGAGACATCGCGACATTTCACCCTCTCGTGTCGTACCCTACCCTCTCGCCTTCACCTGAAAAAAAATTGATCCCCCGAAACGTTCAAATTCTCCTGGCTCCAAGCAACCCCTGAGATGATTCTGCGGACGACTGGGGTAGCGAAAAAAGCGTTTATGGCGAAAATCGATAGCCAAAAGGCGTGAAATATAAAAACAAGGGGGTGAACAGCGGGGAAAAAAAATATTGGAGAATAGGGTGGCCACTGAGGGATGAGGTGTATCGAGAGAGAGGGGAATGGGGGTCGGGTTTTTTTCGTAGACCATGGGAGTGGGGAAAAAAATAGCGCGTCGATTGAGCAAAGGCCGTTGGTGGGTCCTCACTTTTCGTCGGGTTGCAAACGGCCAGCCCCAAAAATTACGTCGACTAGAGTTTATTTGTCCGGAAATGGCTGTGCCCTGGGGGGGTGGTGCTTGCGCCGTCATAGGTGTGGGGTTGGGGGAAAAAAAGGGGGAAACTGGTGTAGGTGGAGTACGAGAGTACGAGGTATGGAGCAAGAGGGTGAAAAATAAAAAAAAATGAAAAAAAAATAGGTGGGAGGGGGGTGAGTGTGAGAGAGGTGGGGAGAGGAGGGCCGACTAGGTACGTACCCAACCAGCTCCAGTGATGTATCGCGTATTATTTGTGTGTTGCGTTCGTTGCTGCAATGCGCGCTTTTTTTCGCTCCCACCGCCTATTATTTATTAGCACTAACGTGCAATTGTATTGATCTGCAATGCACCCCACCTCTATCGAAATTTTTTTTTCCAAATCCTTTTTTTCCCCCGTTCGTGTGCCACCCTCTGACCAGCCTCAAAAACCTCCTCCCTCCGTACCCCAGTATCCCTCTACCTCCCCTTTTACCACCCCCTTACGATGCACCACACCACCTACCCTGGGATTTTTTTCATCCATTCGGAGAACGCATTGAAACTTGCGGACTGCCGGGATAGGAGATTGTAGTCACGCGCATGTATCGGTTTTGTCGGCGGCTATTCGGGTCGATTGAGCTTGAAAAATAGTTTAAAAAATGAAAATAAATAAATAAAATAATCCCTAGGCAATCTCATGACAATATGATTGATTTCTTAACTGTCCAATGTACACGACAAAATATACGCTCCCCTGATAAAACTGTTTGCAAAATATTGGCTGAGCTTTTCCAAAAATTTTCACGCTCAGCAAGCCGGAGCTTCGAAGTACAAAAGACCATCCCCTACGGAACAGGATAAAAATTATTCACAACATGTCTCACCCCACTGTTCATGAAGGATGCCATAATACGGAGACCGTGACTTTCTAATTTATTAAATAAATTATATAGAAAGCTCACTCAGCTTTTGGTCCTCTCAGTATGCGGCAGTCTTTTGCGTCTCCATTTCAGGACATCCCCGCCTGTGAGGGAAACACCTCAATGCTGTCATCCCTAGGTCCCTTCGGCTCCTCAGCCATCACGATTCCCAACTGCACCCTGGCTCACCCCCTGGTTAGACAGAACCCTACAGCAGAGTAATTAGGATACATTTGTACTGCTTAGCTTTGATTGCTCTATCAGCCCCCCAAATTCCCCGAGCCGACCACACAATCCCCCTCCCAAAAATCCAGATAACATTCCACCATCTTCTTCCTTCCTGGACCCATCCCTCACTGGCCCAATGCCCCGAATCACCTCAATAAAATCCCACACCCCCTCCCCCATCACCAATCATTAATACCATGATAGCGAGCCCCCTCCCCCTTTCCACCCCCCCAGCAAACCGAAAATCATTTGAAAATCCCGCGAGAATCGATGGAAACAAACTGAAACAGATGACTTCGCGCGTCTTTTCACTAAATGACTGTCAATGGGGCGCCAATTGGTTCGATGATCCGTATTGAAAACGGGGTCGACTACACACGCACTCATTGGGCTGAGTACGTTGGAGAGCATTCAGAGTGCGAGAGAGGGAGACAGACATAGCGCGAGGAATTTGGCGAAAATACGTTAAATGCCCGACGGGGGTTATGCGAAAGGGGAGGGAGGGATGGAAGGGGGTTATCAAACTAAATCCGGCCGGTGACCATTCGTGGCAGCTATTATACCGTCATCATAACGATATAACGCCGAAATCAACAGGACAGCGATACACATACAAGCCGTAGGGGTGTCCCGCGTGGCGAAATACAATAGTCCGCCCTCACTCGTACTATATCCCCTGGCCTCTCTCTCATTCACTCATTGGGGTAGAATCTCCACACGGTGAGGCATGCGGTAGAGTTTCATATATACATTGGATACATACCCACCCCTTCCACCTCCCCAACTCGTGCAAGTACCCCTCGCTGATCCCAAAACCCATGTGTCGACGTACGGGACCGTGTTCGGGCCCTGGTGCGCGTTGATGTAACCAAATGATTGGGTAAATGATTCCACAGCGTTTTGCGAGTAATTGAGTGGTGCCGCGAGCCGTTGGCGATGACTGCACCCGTAGTCAACGAGACACTGCGTGTATGTTAACACACATACTACTGGATTGGGGGGAGGGAGCTTCCAATATGTATTCGGTGAGGGATGGGGTTGCGGGGGTTGTACATGATACGTGGAACGAGGGAAAAAACGGCTGATGATTTTGCGGGCTTTCAGAGCATTTGATATTGTTTTCTGAGGAATTTTGGAGTGATAAATTAACACTTTTTTGGACTGCGGTGGGAGGGGATCATCGAGTGGGGAGGGGAGGAACAAATTCAGTCGTAGGATGTTGATGTTTTGTGGTGGATTATAATGTTTATATTCTGGTTTGTCATAAAAATTTAAGGCGAGTCCTTCGTATTTTTTTCCGGGAAACAAATGGTGGTAAATTTGGAAAAGTTTCTTCAGGAGAAATATTTTTTTTGGCAGTGTAGGAACACAATGATCGTGATTTCAGGGCAATTGAAACATCCCTTATATTTTTAGCCAATGAAAACATTATGTTTTAACAATGTTGACAATCATTCTCACCTCTTAACACCTGAGTCTCGCTGTGAATGACCATATCCGAGGGGAATTTGATACAGTGTCGAAAAGCCAGTTCGGATATGGGCTTCCCGTTGCCGATACAAATCCAACAAACACCAGTTATTTTCACTGATGATGTTCATCGTATGTGTGCGTGGCACGCGCGCCCCACGGCAATGACGAGTCATCCATGCTATGGTGGGACACCTCGATTTTGCGTATATCGTTTTCACTGATCTTTCACTATTGTGTTGGTTTATTCACACATTTGCACACTCATTCATTCACGTTTTTAGCATGCATGTATTGGACAATAGCTTGTGAATGTTAACCTATCACATACTTGAACGTTTACACGGTTGTACGGTCTGAGGGGTAGCATTTTGGTGGTCGTTGGGCGTCATGATTCCTCGCTTGTTTGCGTGCCACTGCGGTCGGGTGTTGGCAAATTTGCGTGGCCGCGGGGATATGTTTTCGTTTCCAATGATTTATGCCACTGAGAGAGCGAAACGTGACATGCTGAATGCCATTAACAAGAGCCACTTGTCTTTTGACTTTTGGAATTCCGCACGAAATTTTTGGGACGATCGGATGGCCGATCGAGAGACATTTCAAACGATTAGACTGAGGCGAATATAATTTTTGCGAATATTTCGATTTGGCGACTCGACAGACGATGTGACCGACGCTGAGGCGTCGCCTAAAAGCCCTATAATCACAAATCATTGGTAAAGATCCTAACGATCTCCGGCGTATTTAATGGTACGCGAACAGTCGACGCTCGTGTTTTCCCATCACTAATTCAAACATGAGAAATCGATTCTGAAGACGTAATCACCGAGCGACTTTGATAGCGCGAATTATTTTCGTACATTCAATGACACACGAGAGAAACTAAGTACATCAACAATTCATCGAATATTACATTTATTTCCGTCCAGAAATTTCCCTCGTTATTCCGAAAAATTGATTTTGTTTTTTGAAGAGTTCTGGGATATTTTCAACTCCGCAAAAATTCAATTCAATAATTTTTTGTAAAACACGAGCAATTTCAAGTGACGTTGTCATTAAACTGGGAAGTAGAGGCAGGGAAAAATAAAACAATGAGACAAAAGACATTAAATCGAGTTTCAAGTGAATGCAGAGGGGGAGTTGTAATTTTAAAAACAATGGAGGGCTAAAGTACAATAAGGCTAAATGAGATAGGGAATGGGGCGTGTGCTCGGGTGATGTGAATGAGGAACTTGAGGTAAAAAGGGGGAAATTGAAATCCTATACTGGACCGAGGGATCACCCTGGGTGGTCAGACACTGGGTGGAAATAAAAATTCAAGCGATACTCCATGTCACTTATTTCTGTAATTTTGTCTGTCCATTTCGGTACCTTTTCCCCTTGCGCGGGTTGAAAATAAGTTTTTCACCGAAAATTTGTCCCTAATTTTTCTCTAGAAACTTTTCTCTGGACCAAATTCTAATGACGATTAATTGAAATACATGTATAATTGCTAAAAATTAATTGCCTCCTTCCCATCACCACGGACGTTCCATTAATTGAAAAAAATACCGTCTCCCCCATTAGAAGAGTTCCCTCCCCTCGTCCCTCCTCTTTTTTTCAACATTTCCCTATTTTTTTTCTCATTGTACATCCGTATTCATCACTCGCAGCGCACCTATCGATTGTTGGTCTAATTGTGTTACACTGAATGTCCCATTCACCCTGTGGACCTCTCGGACGAATCGCCCACCAAACCCCCGAAATATGCCAACCATTCTCCCTACCCCCTGATGAGTAAAAAGAACGGGTTTGCATATATTTCACCTCTTATTCTATTTTTTACCGCGTCTTTTTTGTTTTACAAACGTCGACAACGACAGTCCCTGGAAAATTCATGTGCCATTTACGGTGAACAGTGAATAAATCAACGAATGAGTAGTTTATATCGCTGACATCTCGTTTTTATTCTTCTCCTTCTTTTTCTCATCGCCATAGTCAAGTTTATTCCATTAGATTTTAATTGCATGCAGAGAGAATGTGAGATATACACGATGAATCATGTGTCGAGACTAATTTGCTCGAGTTAATGCTGTACGCAAAATAAAGGATTGGATAAAATCTAATTACAATCCAGAAGGGTTTATTAATACATTATCGAGGGTCTCGTGGTTTAAAAAAATGTTTAGAGACAGACATTTTATCGTTTAACTAAGAAAAAGATAAAAAAAAATTCCAAGTCAACTCATTGGTAGGTTATTCCCACAATTATCGAATGAATAAATATCTCTCCTCCCCCCTTAATACAGCAATTAATTATTCCCTTGATTATATCGTTAATTAGCCTCCACCTCATTTATGTAAGATATCGAGCTCGGGTAGAATTTTCTCCTTCCATCTCGTCGTTCCCTCTGCAACCACAACTTATGCATTTGTTTTGCGTAATTGTAAATTCAGCATTTACATAATGACGTTCGAAGGGCGAGCAGGGAAACTCGGAGAGGTTACGTAATTAGGGAGTTTGACATGGCGCCCAGACAGTGTGACCGAAACTTTGATACATCTAATAAATTTGAATTTATTAATCATTATCATTGCAAATATTGAAATACGAGAGATGGAGGTTAATTTAAGGAAATGTTGGCCTGACGTGACAGATGGCGACCTCGAGGATGGGAAATTCATACTTTTCAGTAGAACAGAATGTCCTGTGGCCCGCCACTTCCCCTGTACCCCCCAGTGGACTCCACGTCTCTCTCGGTGGATCACTCCACGTCGTCAAGTGACTCACACTAAAGTAAATTATACATCGAGGAGGTCCTGATATAATGAAATGCTCCATATGCATGAGTAAAGAGGACTCCGTCCGCACCCGGGACACTTCTGCATGGGTACGGGTCACGTGTTTCTGGAAATAGTGACGTGGGGGTGGGGGAGAGGTCCTTGTCCAGTAGAAATGAGGGTTCAAATTTTGGGAAGTGAAAATACAGAGGAATATTTAAATTGGAGGGAGAGAAAAAATACTTTGCGACTGATTTAAGTAGAAAAAGTCAGTGGATGTCTCCGTAACTTCGTATTCTCGGGGCTCGAGAGCCCCGATTATGATGAGTTACGGAAAGTCCAGTCCGTTTTCACCGTTTTTTTTTTGTCTGAGCGATGGTGAGGGAAGTCATGGTGTTGTGACGCACGTTGTCCTCAGGTATTCAAGTGCAACTGAACCGAAATCCCTCCCCCAGTCTCGTGACGAAGTGAGACTGACCGAGGGAGGGGAGAAGGGCGCGGGAAGCATCAAAAGCAATGTTTGGTGGCGCTATAATGAAATGAATTTATGCAGAGCCGTAATGCTTGAATATTTAGCGACCCTCTTCTGGTTCTGTTCGTGGTGGCCTGGCCAGGCCATCACCCTGAGGGCCGTGTGGGAGATGGGCTATACCAGGGCGTTTGCCAGTAAATTCGAGGAAAGACCAGACGGGAACGGGAGGAGGAGGAACTCACCCTCGTGGGCAAGTAACGGGTGCCAGTGCTTCAACCCTCAACCCCCCGGCCCGCGTCCCTCCCTTCTCCCTTCTCCCCACATTCGCGTCATTTTGAAACTGTTCTCTGTCCCTCTGTCACGGGAAAACATACCATCCGACGGCGCCACGTCCTTCTGGTCGAAAAATACCGCCTCATTTGAATGGGATAAATAAATCCACTTCGATGGATTCTGATGAGAAGTTTCATTAACATGTGCTTTGGCGCTTCAAGTCGGGAATTTAATTCGGATATTCAGGGGAAGTTGGGGGAGGGAGAAAATTATTGAGCGAAGTCTAGGGGTTGATAATGCAATTGAGAACTAAACTGCTCCAGTCTGTGTATCTGTAGGATGGGGTTAAATAATTAATTAAAAATCATCAAGGGTTCGAAATTTTTTTGTACTTATTCGAGTCATTGACTTCACGATTTTTTTAAATTACTGCAGGACTCATACAAAAATTATGAATTCAATTCTAATGTCTCATCACATTCTCCCTCAAGAGTATATACGTCGGATAATTTCGTCGTTAGATCGATTTTCACAACTTCTGAATTATTGACGGCGGAGAGTTCGAAGAATTCAGAGGGTGAGCCCATCATTTCGGAAGGTAGTTGAAGAGCCCGAGTGATTTATCCCTTCATCGAGGGGGGGGGAGGGAGGGTGGAAGGGTGAGGAAGTACGGAGATATTTCTTAATGAGTTTGTCCGCCAATTTATGCGGCGGGAAAATCTTAGACATTTAGCTCCATCAGACGAAAAATTGACGGTGTAAAATTTCCCTGAAATTTGAATTTTTTCGAGGTTCTGCCGCGTGAGACTCCAACCGCCGTCACTTCCGGCGGGAATGCGAGAGAGGGCCGCAAGCCTTGGAACTCCATTATTACTCGCCAATTAGCCATGATTAAAATATTTGGGCTTCTCGCGTGCATCTGGGATATTAATATACACGTATAACCTGACGGGGGAGAGGGGTAGAGTTGAGCGTTATGAACGATTATATGGTAATGACGTCTGTCGAGCGATCGACGGTCCCTACTTTCAGATATTCAATAATTCTCATCAACAAACTCCCCCATTCCCTCCCCGGGTGCATCAAAATCTGCCAATTCTTCCGACATTTACCCGGAAAAATAAAATATCCCTCTGAAAATTTTTTACCGCTGTAATTTTGATAACGATCTTCCCCTCGCAGACGTAAAATAAACTATTCTAACCTCGAAGTACTCCAGACAGAAATGGTAAATGTATTTGATTAATGTCACGACTCGAATGAATTAAAATACCCTGAGCTCCTAAATCTCGAGCCGAGATAATATACCTGAGCTTTCTTATACTCCGTCAGACAGTAACTTCCTTCCTTCGATAATTTACCTAAAATTATGATGCAATAATAAAACCACAAGCGTGTCTCGTATAATATCTCGATATTTCAACTAGTATTAGTTTATAATCAACACGTCCAGGTCATCCAATTTTTGAATACTCCTTCGTGGAGCTGCTTGGTGTTTCGCTGCATCGGTTACCGCCCCTTCTTTTGAATATTACAGTGTCCTAAGCGTTCAGGAGCATGCGAAGGATTTTACTTTCGAGTTAATAAACTGTTTTACTTATGAATATTTTTGGTATAAATTTTTTTGGAAATTTCTTTTTGGATACTATTAAAAAACCCCGTTCACTCCCAGTGATCTTTCCAACATTTGTTAACTGGAATGCGTAGGTGGTACGTCACAAGCTGGCCCCCCTTCCGCCCCCTAAAAAAAAACCTTTGCAGCTTCGATAGCGGATGGAATCGTAGTCAGTTCGTAATGAAAGGTGACCGGAATTGGACCCCCTGGAGCCGAAGCGCCGAGTGAATATAATTAGAGGATTGAGGGGGGTTGAGTAGGTAGGGGTGGGGCTGGGGGGGGGCTGCAGAGACACGAGGAGAGCACGAGAGGGTGACTCGCGATGGCCGAGGGGAGGGGTGACGTAATCAAAGGGTGGACATGGGTGCACAGAAGCTGCGGGGATAGTCTCTGTCCGATGTTAAGGGGGGGTGCTAGGGGGTGTGGTGAGGGGGCCGAGGGGATGAAGTTACGAAGGGTAAAATGGGGGTATGAGGGAGATGGATACACTCGACTGGTAAATTATCATTCGGTGAGCGACGAGTGGAGGGTACGACCGAACTGGACCGGCAACAACTTGATACCCTCCTCCAGTCGCGCATAGGGTAAGGGGGCCGGGGGTGGGTAGCGGAGGGTGAAGGGGGGAGGGACTTGAACAGAGTAACGTTGGCCCATCAGGGCCTGTAGTTTTGTCATTAGCTCGATAGCATTTCGAAAGCGAATAGATGGTAGAAGGTCGTCGGGGATTATTGGGCTACGATTGGCTCAACGGAATGTCCACTTGGATGCAAATGCTTGGAAATTCTACCTCGTATTGTCGAGTTAATTTCTCACCAAGTCCGGTATATTCGGGGAGTGACGATCGACGATCGTTTGGGGAGAATTTTCGGGGCTAAGGGGGACAGGGATTCCTGTGATGAAGGCGGCGTCGAATGAACGATATTTATCGGGGGACGGGGGGCGGAAAAATTGGGAAATTTTTACGTTAACGGGGGTTTTAGATAAAAACGTGGTGACGTTAAAATTAACGAGTTGAAATGGAAAAAAATTATTAAAAAATGTGGAGGCAGAGCATTTGTCATCGAAGGTTCAGGCAGATTAAAAAAAAACTTTATCATTCCAATTATTCACTTGTGTTTCATCTGCATTCGGATGATTCGGAATTCTCATCAGCTTCAGATTGAAAATAACATGAAAAAATTGAAGAAAAAAAATTCAATATCTCTCGTTTAATCAATTTCAACAGTTGAAAATTTCATATCCGAAGGAATAAAAACAGCCCGATGAAGAATTTGTATGTGCAGATAACAGAGGTCCGCATACTGCCAGTGAAAATGCGAAAAACGGTATATCTCGAATCATTCGTTACTGTTTGGCATACATTATTTATTCCACATCCGTATATCTTTTAGCACTCGCAGCGTGGAGATGTGCACACAAACACACAGACAATCGCATACACATACAACTCCCCCTCAAGTTTTTTTCGTATTCTCTCCACTGGTGGAAAAGGTATTGACTGTAATAAGCGCTGGCGCCAGTATAATTACCATTCTAAAGTGCATGGAAATTCTACCTGGCAGGAATAATCCATTCAGTGTGTTTGCTGGCTCGATACTTCATCCATTTCATATTCAAAATAAAAATGTGGAGAAAAGTAGATGAAAAAAAGAAAATGAATAACGACTGTAAATTTATTCCACTTAAATTCTGCGGCTGTTTTTTTCGGGCTCTGAGGCGTCAATATTTTCACAACTCGGCTGAATTCGAGGTAAGAAATGCCAATTGAGAAATGGCCAGAGTTATATCCTCAAGAGGGCAATTTTTCAACGGGGAATATTGCAAAAGACTGTTAAAATGTATATTTTCACCATTAAAATTCCATTATTATCAGCTTCCTAAACTCCTGCATGTATACGACTCCCTTTCAACGTATGAAAGGCCCTGAAAAAATATATAAAAAAAAAAAGACGCGTTACACTGTATATATAACTGTACAGCGACGTATCATCCCGCGTTTGCCTTTCTCGATGGAATTGGATCCGTTCGGCCGAAGGTGAAATTTATGTGCATCAATTTTGGCGCTCCGGAGCGTGGTGGCAAACGAGTCAAAAAGAGTATAAAAAATTGTATTCAAGAGCATAATTTTAAAGCCCGGGATGCACTCCTTTTTTTCACTTCAAATATTTTTTTTTATATATTTTTTTAGCTCCAACATTTTTGACGATATCCAATCGCAATACCCGAGGCCTCGCGCTGCTAGCATTCGCCGATACTGAACTTTTCACCAAAGCGACGCAAATATTGGATGCCTTTTTTTCAAATTCAAGAATTCAATCAACGAGTTGATGTTGATTTTTGTTTTTGAGAAAAAAAGAGTGAAACAATGCGGAAATTCCAGTGTTTTTGGATAATCTGCAAGTCAATGAGAAATTGTGAAACAATATTTTGTTTCCTCTTTCTGCTGTGGTTTTTTTATCGGACGGCAGCAGTGGGATTTCTTGAAATTTTTTTTTTCGTCTAAACTCATTTTGAATCGGTCTTAATGGCTGCGAAATTAGTTGGCGCTCTCCGGGGGGTTTTAAATGCGTCGGTTGATAACTGTAGAATACCATGGAATTGTGGGGGATTGGGTCGGAGCGAAAAAGGGGATTCCCATGTGTCCGGGGCCGTTCCTGTCAAGTGGAGAATATCTGTGTGTTGGTAGTACAGCGTCTCCCCCTTTCTAATACTATTGATTTTGGTGCTTAGCATAATGAGAACAGGCGGTGCTGAATAACTCCTCTAGTTTGGTCTTCGTGAATGGGAGTGTTCAATTTCAGTGGAAGGACAAAGGATTCGTTTTTCGCCGGCGTGAAATTACGAATTCGAAGATGAAAGCGGCCCTTTACATAGAATAATTCGGTGTAGAATGTAATCCAGCGACGCTAAATATTTATAAAATTCCTCTCAAATTATCCCGGCGCAATTTAATTGGCAATTAATCTAACGACGGAAAACGGAATTTAGAATGTTTGTGCCCACGTGTCAAGATTTTATTTCGAATTCGGTCAAACTTCATCGACGGGGCAATTATATCAGATAAATTAATAGAAGAAAATTTCTCACATAATTAAAAGATGATGAAGCCTCAAGGCGTTGATTGCCTGATCACTTTACCTTCCTTATAATCCATGAATTACCTCATAAAATCGCCTGCCAGTTTCTTCGAGTCGCACGGTTGTCAGGTTTGCAATTTATCGATTGCATTAATCTGTCGGTTACCCAGAAAAATAAGAGATCAAGACGTGGTATTAAATAAGTAATTATCCCATGATCTAAACATTCGCCCGATATCATTTCGCGTATGGCTGAGACGCACGAGTTTCCGGAGGACTCACAGTGAAATTTAATTGATATAATTTTGCCGAGCGAGGAGGAGAGCCCGGTATTAATAAGATTTTCACGATTTTTGTGGAGACAGGACGGAAAATGTGGTGTTAAACATGGGAGAAGAGCGATGATCAGCCCCCGGGTTAAGTGACAACGACGAAAGAGGAGATAAAGTGGATAACGCTTGAGGCTGTGAAATTGAGGAAGTGCAGGCGTGCTCTTCCCCGAAGGCACACACAACACGACACGGTGGATGCTTGCACTGAGGCACTTTGCATAATAATTTTGAGATTATCAAAACAATGTTTGTGATTCTTGTTTTAGACAATTTATTGACCAGGCATTAATGGAGTCATTTGTCGTGGACGGATATTTGCTGGGGAAAAGCAAATACAAATGCAGTGGTGCGTTGAAAAATAAGTTGCGATAGTGAAAGAAAATAAATGACTCATAACCTTCAGATGTTAACGAAGGAAAAACTATTTCCTACTTGTTGAAAGTGGCGAGGGAGAGTGGAACAATATCCTGCGAGTAGTTGAGTAATTTTCTTCGAGCGGTCAAAAAACAACGCGATAACCAAATGGTTCGGTAATTTCTACCGTGCAGCGTGTAATTTTCTCTTCGTGCAGAAAGCCCTCCGCATTAAAAATGTCCGATAGCAAAGGAAACATCTGAATATTCAACAAACGTCAATATTTTTTAAAGACATTTCGCAAAGTTTCTTTGAAGTCATTTAAAAATTCAGTTCTGAATTTTAATTTTTCCGACTGGAAAAACCTCTCAAAGCAATTACCTCAATCCTCGAACGAGTGTCGTGATTCTGCAGATAATTTTCTGTTTAAAAAATAAAGTTCTTAGAAAATTCTCCTGTCGCATCCTTCTGCACTCGTATTTTCGCCCTGCGCATCCCCCCCGGCTTTATTATTGATTCGTCAAAAAAATATATTCGTTGGCCGTCGTTTGCGGATCGCAAATCTGTCGGAAGCGGAAGGGAAAAGCCCGTGGTGAATTGGAAAGACGAAAAAAGTAAAACCGAAAAAAAATAAATAATATTGAAAAATGAAAAGAAAAAAAAAATTGACGACTGGGTTGTGCACTCTCAGGCCGAAATTCAATTTATAATTTGACAGGGGCTAATCGATTTTAAAGTCGATTATTCGTACGTTCTTCCACGTTTCGTGTATTGTCTGGACGAAATTTATTCCCTTGAATTTGAATAAAGAATTAATAAAAAAAACATCAGTGGGAATTGGACCTGAACGTGCCATTTCGCTTATCGCATGGCGAAAGAGAAATTGTCTGCACTCGATTCCGCTGATGAAGTGAATATTAAATAATGAGACTAATTTACGGTTTGTCGTGCTTTTGAGAATGTTCTTTGGTGATGATAAGACTCCTTAGCTCTGTACTTACAATCAAGTCTTCATTCATCTCTTGAATTCATGTAATTATCCGAGGGAGTTTGTATTAGCTGTTGGAGTTATATAATTATCTCGAATAATAGGCAACTAACGTATTCTCAATGTCGTTAGGAAGGTAGAAAGTTGTGATAAGGGGAGATAGTCCCCACACGAGGAGAAATTTTAATATAAAAATCCCATCTCCTCCTTTCACTTCAACTGTATCACTTTATCGCTCACAACGACCCACTAAATAAATACATAATTATCCGTCCGTCGTCCATCCCATTCTGTCAGACCACAACAAATGAAAACACGAACGGTAAAGAGTTCAATAAAATATAAAATCGACTTGAAGTTTTCAATTAAAACATCAACGTGAAACACAAACGCCGGTGATAACGTGCATCTCTTCACGTATTGTTCTCCATTGCTGCCATCTGCCAACCTAACAGAGACCCATTCTCGTCCACTTGTGACTGGTATTATCCCTTTGACTTCCTCCAACGTTAATTCATCTTTAACGAATTTACCATTCGTAATTACGAGCTGTCGAGAGCTCGGTAGACCAGCGGACTTGAATCTAAATACCACTGAATCCGACTGGGCATTTCTGTTACCCGTACCACTGGAGGTAAAAAAAAATAAATAACACTCCATCCGGACCCACCAACCGTTATCCAGCCATTCAAAGGTCTCATATCAACTACAAAAACGGCCAATGTCCATCCGAGAACGTTCTTCACCTCAAAAATCCACCAAGAACTGCAGTAAATATTTACCAAGACCCTCTGAAATTCCACCATCTCCACAAACCAGTTTATCATCCACCAATACGAGGGATGAACCAACGTGATAAGTCAACAGCGTCAAGATGACGACCCAATGCCTCTCAGTTTGATGCTGAAATGATAGTTACCCAGGATAACGTTTGATTGTACCCTTCCGTATGTCTCCGTAAGTGAGAAGGGTGCCCCCTGGACTCCAGATACTGAAGATCATTATGAGGCTGTGTAACCATGGTTACCACTGTTCACTGATCCTACGACTGTTCTCCCTCTTCCCTCAACACCCCCTCATCCAGCCCCCCCCAGCCACCCTTACCACTCCCGGCCACGAAAACAGGGGAAGTCCCTCGTGAAATGGTCAGCCAAGTATCGCATTTGACTTTACAACTGATTCGACCATTCCGATTGTTATGCTTATGCCATTCCCAGAGGTTGACTTGCCCCAATGTACAATCCACCAAGAATTTTCATTCTCCCTCTGGCGCGTATACACTTCACTGGTATGACGCTTTTCACTCACTTCTCTCCTCCCTTTCTCCTCATCCCAAAAGCACTGACGGTGGCTTGTGTGAGTGGAAACTCCTTTCGAGGATCAATATACTGTATATAGATAGAACCAACGAGTTTTAAAACTCCACAGGTGTCTGACATTGAACTCAGACCCCAAGACTGTGATTCCTTTTTTTTTTTCAACCTATTTTCCGCGAGCTTTCAGGGGTTCTATTTATTTGCCTTCGGTTTGGTTAATCTGTTCCTTTATTCTTTACCCCCGGGGAATAAAGGATTTCCGAGGAAGCACAGGGGTTAATTTCGTCCTTCTCGTTGTTTTATTTATTTTTCGGTCGAACCGGGGGGAGGTCGTGGAGGTGGCGTAATTGTTTACGGAATTTTGAAAATTGGGAACAAGATTTTTAATTCTTGTTGCCATCGTTAAGTGGAAATATCTTCGCGGAAATGACTCCTAGTCCGTCACTTCCATCGACTCCCAAACCAATCGGCAATTCAAAAATGATTTTCAACCCCTCCTCCCAACCCCTCATAACCCAAAAACCACAAGTGCCTGTACCAGCATTCCGGCAAGTTGTTATACTCGTGTCCACAGCGAAATGCATACTTTTAATGTCCACAGCAGATGGACGATGGGTACAGCCTATAAAACTTATTGTTCACCCTTTACGGCCGGGTGGTGTATGTAAATCAGCGCTAAAAAATATATTGAAAAAAGCACAGTGCTCTTTTCGTGGGGAAAGGTATTGTGAATGCATCGAGAGCTTTTTCGTTCTCACTCCGTTGAAAAGTTATTCATTAACAAGCCTTGATTTTCATCCCTTTTTCATCAATTTTATTTTCTGAAAGCATAAAAGCCCCATTGCTCCATCAGTTTTAGTGCGGCTAGAACGAAAAAAAAAACTAATAAACAAATGAAATTATTGTTGACGGGATGAATTGAGAGGTCGATGCATTTATTGTTCTCAAATCTTATTGTACTCAAGTTGAACATGTTCGGGAGGTAAAAAAAAAAATACTGCGAAAAACAGGGAGAAAGGGCGCGAATGCCGGGGGGAGGAGGAGGAGGGGGAGGTATCTGCGAGGGTGCATGCCCAGTTCAATCTGTATGCCCCTCTGTCGATGCTTTGTATGCACTCGAGTGGTGGAGGTGGACGGTACGGATTCACGGGGGTGGAGGGAGAGAGGGGGGAGGGAGAAACATCGGGCCTGGGTTACTCTCTACGAATCGATAGAAACGCATCCCAGGCAGGCGTTAGCCAAAAGAGAGGAGCGAGTGTATGACGAAAAAAAAAAAATTGCGAGTGGGGTTAATGTGCTGATCATGTCACGTCACACGTAGACTGAGGGGGTCTGCATCGGCAAGGGCTGTTGCGACGGATAAAAACATTCTGCCAAAATGAAAACGCAAGAGATTAAAACTGACTGGTTAAACTGAAGAAAATCATCAATTTACACGAAGAGATATTTTTTATAAAAATTCTACAGTTGGGTTTAATTATTATTAGTGGAAAATGTTTGTTGTTGATGATGAGAGATGATGAAATTCAGAGAAATACATGATTTTTTAAGGGTATGACAGGGAAATTCCACAACTCATTGAAAAACGAGATGAATTCGCCTGAATCAGCAATTTTGACGGTCAAATATCCCCAGCTCCCAAAAATTGCATCGGCTCATACGATCCCTGAAGACACCCGAAATGAACTCACATCTGCCAAGAAACTCTGCCACCCCGAGGTCATCCCTTATCACCTCCGTCAGTGTAACGATTTTCCCCGAGGTTTCCGTATATCTCCAATGTAATAATATTTCCATCCAATTCGACTGGACCCCCACCACGAGTGAAAAAAAATGCTCCCTCTCACCACCGTCTCGTGCATCGCGCCTACCACCCACCCACCACCCTCAACCCCCCTTTCAGCTATTTTTTTCCTCTCCATCTCTCTCTCACGTGGGTGGCACGTCGCTCACTACGTCATCTGTCCCCTCGACCAATCGACGGGCAGCGTGCGATTTTTTCCCCCGCATTGGAAAAAAAATAGAGAAAGAATGAGAGGCAAGGCCGGCATTACCTCGTACCCGTGGACCAATCGCCATACGTAAAGAGGCATTTTTTATGGGCGCTGCTCGCGCGCCCGCCCGGTCGGTTTGTGTGATAAAAATTGACCTAAGTTTTTTCATTCTTTTTTTTTCGTTTCATTTGACTTTTTTTTTTATTCCACGCCCGACTATAACTGCCTAACATTAAAAAAGATGGGTTGTGTACGAGCTGGCGGGGGTGAAAGAGAGACAGGGGATGAGCGCGACGGCGCACACACTGCGTGCGGGGGTGTAAGGGAAGAGAGTGAGAGAGAGAGGGAGACAGGGCTTTGGGAAAAATAAAAAAAACGAAGAAGTCCATTGGTTTGATGGTGAACGAGTGAGAGAGACAGCCAGCGGTGAAAAAAGCGCGAAAGACAAGAGCGTGTGGAGTGTACATGTGTGAAGGAGAGATGAGAAAGGGGTGAGAGAACAGCTAGGGAAGGGGGGGTGTATACAGCGGGGGTTCGCACGTCCGGATAGGGAAAGGGGAGACTGTCGGGGTGAGGGAAAATAATGCGCATAAAATGTAGCGTATTTATCATGGAGATAAAATGATGTACTCGAGTCTCGGCCGACCGACGTTACTGGAATTCCGCGGGTACTTTCTATACCGAAATCCTGAGGCTACGGTGAGCGGATTATTTTAAATAGATGTTTATCTCATTTATGTATCCCCTCACGACATCACTAACCACCACCTCCCCCTGTCCCCCTCCCCCCTCCCACTCTGACAATCACATTAAAAACATGAAGAGTCGTTATGCAGTGTCAATCGCGTCAATCATTCAGGCATTAAAACAAACTCCATCGGCCACCCAATGACTGTTAAATTAAAAAAAAAAAAAAGTGAAAATATCATCGAACATGAAATCCCGAGAATATAGCATTCCCACCCTAGTGTTACACAAGCTATTTGCGAAACGTTACTGGAAAGCCCTTCAGTATCGATAGCATCATCAAATCACTGGGTAACGCCACTCGTAAATTCATCGCACGAAGATTACGTTTTATGTCGAGACCCTAAAATCCAGGTGGACATCGGCGAGTGATGGAGGGCGGAGGGGAGGAAGGGGATGAAATAACACAGGGCATGTTGACCAGTTGAAAACAGTTGACATTTGCACTACTGCCATATATCATGGAACACCCAAATGCAGTAACTTGGGTGTAAATCCAGGAGTATATTTACTCCCACCCACCCCCTAACCCCCTTAACCCCCCTCATCGCCATCGAATGTGCGTAATGGTTTGAAAATTGCCAATAAAATTATGAACTCCCTGTCCCCACAAAAATTCGAAGGAAATTGGCGTGAGTGGTATATTGGGGAGGTCTTTCAATTTGACTGAAAATTCTACCCTCAACCCCCTCGATGTACGATTCCCCGGTTACCTTGTAGACAAATTCCCTTCAATCGGTCCTTCAGTCAGATGATCTTGAGTTTCATATATCGAGCCCTCAAATTGCTTTTCAGAAATGAATTTATAGGAGAGTAAATGCACCAGGGAAACCTCATAAATTCTTGTATTCTACGGTGACTCGGGAAAAATAAATAAAGTTGACGGTACTCTGGCATGTATGAACCAGCAAAGTCCATTCTTTTGTCTTTATCAGCACATTGTATTTTCGTTGGACGGTGGGGGGGCGGTGAATCGTTTTCCTGAGGAAAACCGAAAGCAGATAGGGTCCGACGTTGGTAATTCAATCAGAAGCCAATCATGTCCGGTGAGTGAGGGATGGTTGGGCTTGTCTCTTTATATTCTCAGTCTCGTCCTTCGTCTTATGAAAATAGATGACGATTCGAGGATTGGAAATACCACATGTGCACGGTAAAAAGAGTTATCTGCATGTGATGTAATTTTCTGTTGAGAATTGTCTGGCTTTGGGGAGGGGGATGATTTTTCCAATGGTTTTCAGGACAATTGAGATGATGGATAAATAGTGGAGGAGTGTGAGTGTTTCGTGCGCCCATTGAAGGGAAGAATAAAATTTTCGGTTGAAACGGGAGGGGATAACCGAAAAAAATTAACCCTAAGAAGACGAATGGAGCCACATAATAACGTTTTATCTGTCCGGTGTCCGGTGGTATCATTTATCCCCGGAATAATTAACTCTTCTAAAACAATGAATTCAGAAAGCCGTTTGGAGAGGTTGTTAAAATTTTCGTATCATTTTTAAACCTCATCTCCCCATCTCTTTACAATGTGTCGCACCACCAGTTTTCTCCTATAACACGTGGGTTACGAAAAACAGCTACGCGTCATAAATTTTTCGGGTGCATTATCTTGTACGGAAAAGGTGGCAAGTATCGTGAAAAAATAAAATGAGAGAGAATGATACGTGCGAGGCAACATACACCAATGCTTTTCATTTCCGTAATATTTTTAAGTTTATCGTGTCACGTTGAACAAATTTATACTCCAATAAAGCTTTTTTCGCTTTAGTTGGACGTTACACATGGTAAAATGAAAAAAATGAGGCTCCCTCATCCCCTCTCCAGTGAGAGAAAAAAAAAGGAGATCAACAGAGACAGTACACTGAAAATATCTTTAAACTCATTTCACGAAAATTTGACGTGAGCAATATAAACTCAGTAAAAAAGTTTGTTTAATGAAATATGAATGGGAATATCACGTTCTTTTTCCCTCTATTTGGTGCATCAGTTTCTCTCAGTTTTCCGGTATTTGACGGTTCATTCCCTCACCCTCCGTTCTCATCCTGACAGTTGTCAGTAATTATATTTTATACGACCCTAAACATCACTCCAGCAATATACGAATCGTAAAAATTTTCCCCTTTATTTTTTCACTCTCGAAACAAAAAGATACGTCGGTGGAGGATGAAGTCTGGGGTTGAAAAGGAGGAACAAAAAAAAAAAGGACTGTAATATGGATCTCCGTTTGAAATAAGCCCCTCCTTAACTTGTACCTAGTTTGTTGCTTTTGAATATTCAACGCAAGTTTTTTTTATTAGCTCAGCCACCACCTCCCACCCGGCTCCTCTCCCCCCCCCTCCCCCTCCTCGCTCTCCCTACCCGCCCGCTCTCCTCACCACCTCGCCAACAACCAGTACATCTTTATTCATTGCCTTTCCAAAGATATAATTGAGTAATTATTTATAATATATCTCGAATATGCATGCTTCACTTCTCTGACTGAATACATTACTGCTTACTACCCCTTCTATACCCCCTCCCCCACTCCCCTCGACGACCTCAGTGTCTCTCTTACCCTCTTCCATTTTCCCTAAACGTTGAGCTCTTGAAGTTTGATTTCTAGATTCGGAATTCGCTCAGTGATTCTCAACCATGACGAGGGGTACTGCTTCCCTTTTTAAAAATCTCAGATAATTGTCTCCAAAAATTGAAGAATGACTTTATCTCACGATTAATCAAAACTAATGAACCCCTTCTCCGAACAATATGAAAAGTTATAAAATAAATTTGGCAGCCAGAAATGATTTCGACTCACTCATCACTCTGGTCGTTTCAAAGTTAAAATCATATCCCCAAATATCTGCCAAGTGTCGTTGAAAACTTTCCCTGTTTGTCAATAATTGACCCATATCCTCAGTATAATTGTTTGCAGTTGCCAACTGGACGCCAACATTCTCCAGTTACCCAGGGAAAATCGGACAAATGTCTGGTTTAATTCCACCATTTCGAAAATTATAAATTCCAGAGGAATCAATTTTTCAAAAAAATCGAAGATGCCCAGGTGGGAGTCGCACTCACATCACGATATATTAACCGCAGTCGAAGAGATTAAAAAAAGGCGGCAAATGAGAGGGATTTGAAATTTTCACTTGCATGTACAGCATTGTTTCACATTAGTGTTAGGGTGGTCGCGTGTTGTTGAGCAGTTAAGGTCTCTCATATTCTATTCAGTGGCACTAAAAACCCCAGGTCCTCAGCACCTTTTTCCTCTCTCCTTCTTCTCCATGTACCATCAGCATTGAGCTATTTATCGTCACTGGTTGCGCTATAAAACCTTCTTTTCTCCTGCCCTGATTTTATTATACGAGAGAGGCAAGTAGTAATTGCTAGGTTGCATCGTGGTGCACGGTAGCCAATGCAATTTTTAACTGTCAATAATATCCACGCGGGCACACGAATGGGTTAGATATCGTTGAACTGCCGGAGGCACTCGGCAACATTTTCAATCGATCAGCACGACGGTTTATAATGAAAATAAAATTTCTTATAATATTTAAAACCATTAAGAGTGATTGAAGTGTCCATTCGTGCATAATCGCTGAGAAAGTGGTCTGTGATTTTTTCCCTCGACTACTCCCTATTATTTATTCAAACCCCTGAACATTTCGTGAGCCATTAAATAACATTAACTGACAAAACACAAATCTTATATTTGTAAATTATTCAGAAAAATGGCGAAAGGACGGAAATAAATACAATAAAACTGTGATTTTTATTTGCCTCAAATGAACTGCAATTCCGGGTATGCGAGTAGTTCAATAATTCAGATGTTGATGTTTGAAAAATATTTGGCCATAAATTATCCCGCCATTTCTTAACCAGTACCAGCAGCATTTATTCCCGAGGTACTGATTTTGCATTCGCACTTGGTAGCATTATGCCGTACGTAATGGTAGTCAAAGCGGCTGATATTTGTGATATACGATTCGAGTATATCCTGTCAGGATTTGAATAAAAATTCCCTGATTTACACTGACCATTGTTAATGTCCAACGTTGGAATATCTATTGTCCCCCCTCCTCACTCACCCCCTGTTACGTCCAGGGCGAAAGATACACTCCAAACACTGGTGGGTCAACAGCACCAGATAATCTTTAACAAGTGGAACTTTGTGTTTATCATGTAATCCCCGACTTGTCGTGGCTTTCGGCTCTGCCGGATATAATGGAAACAAGTCAAATATCAATTTATATATCGAGAAATGTTAATACAGGACTTGAAACTCGGTTAATGCAATTTTACTTTTATTTTTGGGGACCAGTGGCTCTCGCAGCAGCAACTGAAACACTTGTTCTCTCCTCATTGGACCAGAATGTTAATTAGAAATCAGCTGGAAGTAATTTTCTTCGTCGTAATGTAATTGCGATGCTACTCTTAACATCGTCCAGTCACGAATGCAACTGGTAAGCAGATAAATTAATGAAATCACCGCTTCGATACTTTGGTTTATAACCACTGATTGTTATGCGTATTCAGTACCATAATCCAATGTTGCCAAGACGCGTGAATTGATTAACAGCGAACTCACCTCGCACTGGGCACCAACAGGTACCTGTTTTAATTAAGTTATCGATTTATTTTCAATATTCAACGCCATAAAGAAGGGGAGGGTTTTGGTTTTTTTTATCAAACTGTATTACTTTGAGGTAAAGTGAACATTTGTATGTCACGTCACGTTCAGCATTTACAAGTGGATGGGATCGGCAAGACCATCTCGTTTGGGTTGACGTGTATGAAGAGACTTCACCACATTTTGGTATTAAATTTTTATTAAAATGTCCTCGTTACGAGGCCATCCATAATCACCAGCATCAGGTGATTACAACGATCTCCTGTCGGTTGCCTATCAAAGTGGAGACTCAAAATATTACCCCAAATGATCACAACAAATTATACGACAAAAACATAATAAATGTCCTAATTTTTGCTCCAATTTCTTTTACTCGGTCGGTCCCTCTGGATTATTTACATGATCCTCCAGACAAGACAGTGAATTTTATTCGAGTTCACTGACATCGGACAGTCGATACCAATTTCCAAATGGCATTCCACTGCTCTAAATAAACAGCCACAATTTGGAATTTAAAAAAACAGAACGGGTTTGTTGAAGTTTAAAAACCAAAGGCGGAATAATACAGTTTTGGAGGACAGGCACTCGGTTGCAACGCAAATCGACTAAAGTGAGTAGCGAGTCGATTGTGAAGAGGAGTGAGGAACGGGGAGAGGATAACAGCTTTACGAGTGCAGAAAGTTGGCATTGGGTAGGATATAAAGCAGACGCGTCGCATATAACTTACAATCAGCTCCAGTTGATTCTCGGCGATGGGGATCCTTCGGGCTTCATTTTCAAACTCGTTGGACCGCTGAGGTATTCACCTTGAATTGTGCATCAGCTTCAAGGCTCTTCTCCACTGAAGCAATTGAAGGGACATCACATGAAGTCCGCGGAAAATATTAAACACGAATTTTGATTTTCATTCAAGACGATAATTTACCAGAGAACTAGAACTTGAAGAGTCGAGTTCCGGTCCAACCAGAGGATCTCACGCACTCGATGATGATGTGACCGAGGTCTTCCTGAACTCCACGAAACAAACAACAAAATATATTTTCGCTCTACATCCCCGTCGCAATTGCATGGAAAGTCCAGGGCAATAGAATTTTACCGCTTCTCCATCGCATCAACGCCATCCACATCTTGAAATGACAATTCCCTCCATTCGCGTTACTATAAATTGTCATTCCATAGCAAGAAGTGAAGCAAGGATGTGTTATTCTTCCGGTTCAAAGACACTTCCTTGGACAAACAGCGCCAAGTTTTCGGGTTGGAGAACGGTGGGGTGTTGGGGTACAGTGTTACTTCGAGATCGTCCGGGTCGTTGGTTGATGGCCATAATCTGGAAGGGCCGATTCCAAGGGCTTCAACCAAGAGAGATTCATCCGGTATACGGAAAAGAGACAAGGAGGAATGAGAAATGCCTCCGCTGAGGGAGATGTGCAAGGTGGACAGTGGGTGGGATACCGTGTCTACGATGGAGGGAGTTAACTTATAATAACAGAAGTTGTTCGAGAGTTTGGGTGACTGGTCAGTGGCCAGGAGAGTCCCCGTTTCGATGTTGCCTGGGTAGCCAAGAGGGCTGAGGGCTGAGGGATGGGCCGTCGCCAAGTGTCTGGGAAACAGAACGTCAACTATGAAAACCAACACAAGACGCCCAGCGTCCAGCTTTCCCTGGTACTTCTTGTCCTTCTGCATCCCTCTGCAATTTACCATCGCACCCTCCTTTATTCCAATACCTAACCAGCCTGTCCCCCAACCCCCTGTCCTTCCACCCTGTCCTCTTCCCGATAAACTAGCTCCGGCTCCTCGGACCTCGTACAACTTTGGGGCAAATCCAGAATTTATAACTTTAATGGAAAACGTGGATGCTGGACTATCTCTATCCATCTTTGGATGTGTTGGAAGGTGGCGATGAACCGCATGCAAACTAACAAAGTCATTGACAAGAGTTAACCGTCAAAATTGCATTGATGCACAGCATTTCAAGTATCTGGGGATGGACCAACGATTTTCACCGACATACATTAATGATCAAGTGCAGTTCAGTCGAGTGAATAAATATTTACCACTTGATTTTGGGGGTTGGGGGAGGTGTTTCATCAATTATATCATCTGTGAAGGTGTTGGTATTGTTGGTGAACTATTTTTGAAGTGTTTGAGGGAGGGGCGGTGATTTTTCCGAACGGAGGAAATTTTTTGGTGAACATTACCCCGTCGTTCGGGGGAAGTGGCCGATTTTCTGTCTGAAAAATTGGGGAAAATTAATTTATGATATTATTTTCACCGTCAGTGTCTCACAAAGAAGTGTACCATTCACTCGAGACTAGTGTCCAACAAAGACTGTAAAATTCAATGGACAATTAACGTGTGCATGTAGCTACCCCACGCGAAGACACTGATGAGATTGTGAATGTACTTTTCAGTGTTTATAATGCCTCGAGGAAATGTCTTGTTAAGTGACAATTGGAGAAGTCGAGATAAAAGACATTTCTGTACTGGTGTTGAAGAAAACCAATCGATCCCTCATCCAAGATTTTCCAAAATAACCTCCCAATTTTTTAATTATTTTTAGACTGCGTTCATTGTTAATTACTGTCGCACAAAAATAGGGGAACTCAGCGCTGATAAATGCCGAAGCTCCCCCTCGATCGAAAAAATAAAAATACTCATATTATCATTATCTTGAGTATTTTCACCTGCACAATTGCACCGAGTACATGCAAACATTAAGTACGGGAACCGACGAGGGTACGGCTAACTTCAGCACCAGTGACATTGCATTATAAATGGCTATTGGATCGCACCATAATCCAAGTTTAGCCGGAGGTGATTTAAATACTGGATAAAATCTAATTGATAGATAGGGACAAATTGAATTAATTACGAAAAAAAAATATATATATTCACCAGCGATAAATACACCATAATACTGAACAATTTTTTAACGAGCCAAGATTGCTCATCTGCATGAAATATCGATACATATTATCGTTTTCATATCAAAATGCAATTAACACATATTAAATATGCAATTGAGGAATTTTTTTAATTGCCAGTGAATTTGATACGCGAGGTTAAAAAATCGGGAGAAAATAACGTGGGCTTGGCCTTCTTGGATGACAGCTCTTTGGCCATATGTCACTCGTGCTTCTCTGGCAACTACCCGAGGGCATTTTTACACTCGTTATAATGTCCCCAGTCACACTGTTATTACACCGTGATATTCGAATAACGTTGCGAGATATTTGCGCATAATGAAGTGGCTTCTGGCATTTTGCACATTTTTTTTTTCGCCCAACGACCGGTCTTTTCCCACCGTCAATCCCTGGATGGCTAGTGCCTACCACTTGTCCGACTGACCGTAATCATCTACTGGAGTTCGCTTGATAGGGCATCCGCTACTGGGCGTGGATAAAATCAGCGGAAGGGATACTAAAAATTTATTATTAAATGATGAAGCGTGATGGGGTTCACCTCAGCTGGGGACGAGTCATCGTCGCGGGAGAATTTGGAATGAATGGGGAAAAGTCTGGGCTCCAATTACATTCCAAAAAGTAATTAAATTAAGGGAATTAAATAATTTGGAATTAATTTTATTGAGCACTAAACAGTTCAATAATTTCTGATTTTTCGTGAGTGGACAAAGAAATTTTACGACTCCTAAAAATGACAAAATACCGAATTCCAGTCGATTCCATCCATTTCCCACCTCCATAAAAATTAATCTCAATATTTACGGCTCGACGGACGGAATGAATGACCTCAAACCCAACAATTTCATGTAAATTATATAACCTAATAACAACAATTATCCAAATGAAAAAAAAATCATTTTCATCGTAATTTACCGATATTTCTAGCGGTATAATCATCCACTTGAGGCTGATAACCTCATAATAATGAGTAAAAGTGTATAAATTCGCCGGCGAGAGCACTAAAAATTTCTTATCGATCGGAGATACTGCCGCTTAAACCACAGCTGCCATTACCGTGTCAAAGAATTATTTACCCATTCGCGAGCTCCTAAAAATCAACATACCACGCATTCCCGTCCCTCTAAAATGATCCCTCAAAAGAACAACAACCGAAAAGTCATTATGAAGTTGAGTACAAGGGCCCAAAGTGGGAAAAAAGCCTAGTTTTTGCCGGAGAAGGCCCATTCCCGTGGCGGTCACGTCATTAAGACGACGATTAAAAATTCTCAGCGTAATAAAATGGCACATTAACGTAATGAATAGCCAGTGGTGGCTCATCACCTACGAAGACCCCACGTGCATTCGTGAAACATTGGTTGTTATATTTATTGCATAACCACAATTGGGAACCCGTCCAACTAAAACGTTCCAATGTTGCCTGAAGATGGTTCGGCTCTCGGTGTTTCCCTTGCTTCTCGCATAATTAGCACGTCTCGGGTACTTCCCCCCCTGCCCTTCTGCAAGGGTTTCTTTGTACTTGTGTAGAAATGCCGGACAATCCCAGTGCATTTCTTCACAAAGACTCGGGGATACTTTTATCGGCACATATTCCTTCGGCCCTTTGGTCGTTGTAAATCAAATTTAATCGCAGACGTGATGGAATGGTTCGGAATATTTTTCGAATTTTTACACGGGGGAAAAGGTCCAATACAAATTACCTAGAAGTTCTCGTAAAGAAAATATATTGACAATATAATAATACGGATAATAATCGAAACTAATAATTCACTTGCGAGGTTCGACAACATTTTATTTCTCAGCGGCGCATTGGGGTGGGATAAAAAATTTAATCGAATTCAAACTGATAAATATAAATGTATTTATGTCATGTAAATGTGGATGAATATTGAGGGTTGTGTGGTGGGGGTAGAGCGGGCGAAGATGAAGTTGATTTTGCAGATTTTAATGTAATGTCAGGAACCAACGGAAATGGCAGTTCGGCGGGAAATTCAAACGCGTCCTATGCTCCATTCGATTTCTCATAAATCATTGTTTTTTCCACTCGCCAGGTTTAATCATGTGCATAAATTTCAACACGCAAACAAACTGAGGAAGAGGCTGTCGCTCATTCCAGGTTCATTAAACAGTCTCCAGGAAAATAAACCGAGAATATCAAACCGCCTGATTACCCAGACTAATGCTCCAAAGTAACGAGCCACCGGGGCCCCGAATGTGAATCTGATACTTTACAGTCGCGTTATTACGAGATTCTGGTGGACCCTTCCGTACAACCGTAAAAGTCAAATTTAGGTTCAATGAAGCGGTAGGAATAAAAAAGAATCGAATGGCCATGGGGTTTGAGTAATTAAACTTCACCCTGATTACCCGACTTCGTTTTGTTTGGTAAGAAAACATTCGGAAATTATGCGTACCGGCAAATGTGAGCCCCATCCCCTCGTCGTTTTGCTGATCGGACCGCCAACAATGTATAATGAAGAATTATCGCTGACTGGGAATAGTGAGCACTAACTCGTTAGTGCTCGTAAAAATCATCAGAGTTAAGTGTATGTAAATGAGAAGTTGATTCTGGAATTTTCATCGGGCGAGGAATTTTCTTATTTGTTCAACCTTCGCGGAAAAAATACTCAATTTTTTTTCCCTGTCACAGCAGTAATTTTGCGAGTAAGAAATTTTAAGTAGAATTATATTCTCCGGGATTCATCAATCATTATCCAAGAAAACAACGATTAATAATAAAAATATAAAAACATGATAATTAAGAGAGGATTTTCCTTTGGGTACGAGAGAGACTATTTCCAATAGACTCACCGAACCGGAGGGTAATTTTCATCCAAAATTTTTCTCCCCGTAAAAAAATGTCACATAGCTCTCGTCAGGATGGGAAAAACTACTCGGCTAGACGAAGACCTTCAGGTAAAAAAAAACCGATGGAAGATGGCACGTGCAGAGCTCAAGTGCCTCCGGATGAAATGTCCGGCGTTGAATGTGTGTCT
Source organism: Diachasmimorpha longicaudata (assembly GCF_034640455.1). Taxonomy (NCBI): domain Eukaryota; kingdom Metazoa; phylum Arthropoda; class Insecta; order Hymenoptera; family Braconidae; genus Diachasmimorpha; species Diachasmimorpha longicaudata. The sequence continues at coordinate 5,933,630 of NC_087238.1, read as the reverse complement.
CGATTTTGCGGCAGCACGACGTTGACGGTTCCAGGGCGATGAGTCTCTCACGTGTGTGGCCATCACAGTTGGGCTTTTACGGGGTTGTATCAACGCCATCAGCCGCCCCCGTCGCCCATCCAAGGGTATTTTTTTTTCCACAGTTTCCGCAGTGTAGACGGATTAGGGGCAGTATTTTAGCGGTACTTTTAATTTCGCTGTGATCGTAAACATTTCGACGCGCACATACACACAACATTGAGGAGACAAGAAGGGAAGAAACAGGCGTAACAAAATACTCCGAAGGGGGTTTATATTTGCATATTTTAATGAGGCACTGGGACACCAATGCCTCGAGGTGAATTGCAGAGTAACTGAGTAGCATTAGGGCTTTGTAGCCTTGAGGTAGCTTTTGGTTTTGTTAAGTGTGCGTTAATAATGAGTAACTCGTGGTGAAGATGAGCAGTAACGGGTTGGACTTGTGATTCAGGTAGTCCGGAATATTTTGGGAATAATTTACAAAATTTTGGTTCCCCAAAATAAATGTAACAAGAAAAATTCGATTTTTTTGCCCACTGGACATTTAAAAAATAATAATAATTGTCGAAAATCATATTGTCGTGGTTCCTCACCTCCTGAAATCCATGACTCACTGCTCGCAATCTCCAAAATAAATTAATTATCACTCATGAAATGCATTACTCGTAATGCAATAACACAGGTGTAAAGCACTACGAAATTCCCCTCTCCTCCGTCTTTTCTTTCTCGTGGAGTGAAAACCGACGGCTGTAACGTTGCGTCCACGGGGCGTTAATTATAATTAGTAGCAGGGAGATTAGTAATTAACACTCGAGGGTGATCGGCAGTGTTGCGTATCCGTGCACGGCCACTCCACACACCTCCACTACTCTCTCGGTTTCATCCCAATCCGGCGATTACACAGTCACACACACATATACGAACGTGGGTGTTTTGTGTCTGTACGAGTGGATGGCATATTATAACGTGTATAGATGCATTCAGGGAAGGGGGAAAGGTAGCACCCGAGAAGGCCGCCGAGGCAGCAAGTCACCCCGATTTATAACCCAGATAATAATTGCAGACCCAACTTAATATTCATGAGCCAATCGGATTTGCGTTTCGTGCGACGGTGAATTCTTATTCTTTTCGATCGCTCCCTTCGTACAAAAGCGATTCATCCTCACCGGATGCATTCTTATGTACCAATGAATTTTTTAATCAATACGGGTAATGAATGTTTGATTAGTGAATGGCGTAAAATCTCTCGTTACCAGTTTTATGAATTTTTCATGAGCCCAGGGTGTTAAGAATTTAGAAATTTATACATCTGTCATTGATACGTCGGTGAAAATTTGTAACTGAAGCTTCCGGTATAGGTTGGGGAAATTGTTGGCACGTTCGATGAATATTTGATGCGATTTTCGGGTTAAGAATTCAAAAGTTTAAGAAATTTGGTCGATTAGCTTCGTAGTTTCACATTTTAAAATAATTTTTTTTATTTTATTCGCTCCAACAAATTTACTTATTCAAATTTTCTCACATACTCCGAACTCGCCGATCAATTTTGCCCTAGAATTCAATCAAAGCGCCTCCCGAAAGGGATTGGCTTCTTTCTTCATCGCCAAATTTCTCAACTTCATTTTTCTCTTCACTTTTTGATGCCGTCGACTAGTTGAGCGGCGTCCCCTTCCACCCCTTAAAGAACCCCCTCGACGTATACGATTACACGAAGATATATTCGAAAGCATAAAATTGCATACCGAGAGGAATACATAAACATTTCCCGCATAACGGCAACATAAGTATGCTTGAGTGACATTAATTGTGCATAATTTTCTTACCCGTAAGGCCAAGTTGAGTATTCAACTGCGTATCAACTGGATATTTTCGGCCCTTCCCTTTGTCAAATCAAATGCGTATGTATGGCGACATCATCGCAATTTTTTTCTCCTCGCATAAAAAATCAGCCGATCGATTTACAGATGACAATGTACACGTTTTTACCAAATACGTTATTTTCTGGAGCGGAATATCGGAGGGATGACGCGACATTTTAAATTTCAGACGCCACGTCAACGTGATCTAATTCTTATTTATTAATACTCCCTCATTAATTCAATGAAATCGAAAAATTCTAGCCCCACCCAAACCTTAAATTTCCCCCATCATCATCCCCCCAAAATATGGCCTCCCCCCAACTCCTCCATAATTTCCGAATATCATATTCCAATTTCAATAAGTCCATTCCATTTTTATTTACATTCCTCTGAAAAAAAATCGAAAAACTCTTCAATATCCATTAAAAAAAATTCTTTTCATTCCCCCGGATAAACTAAAAAATACTGACAGCACACAGCCCCCATTAGACTATTGCAGTTTGTTATTCCATCCCTCTCCCAATCTCCCCTCACAACCTTCGTTCCCAAATTACCGGAAGTGTGGATGTTTTTAAGTTTCAGTTAATAGAAAAAAATGATTGCCAACCCCCGTGTGTTAGTGGCTATACTGTCGTGAGTATCTGAACCGTTGGTGCGATGAGGTGTGCTACGGAGGGTTGGAGGGGGCTAGGGGGTTGGTTTGCATTTTCGGCCATTATTTTTATTCCGGTGCGCTTTACCAGGGATGACCGTTTTCGTCGCTCTACCGGCTCGTTGATGGTCGCTGCACTCGCCGGTCGCTCCACAGATTTACACTTTTTTTTTTCCCTCGGCAACTGTCTGTCATTAGGCGCAGCACGCGAAGCGTTCTGTATCCAGCTGAAGGGTTGGTCGAAGGGGGTGAAAGGGCGGAAGGGATTCAGCCGGAGTGAGAGCCACTGGGAGGAGGCGGGAGGCTTTGACTGAATGCTAGAGGGTGCCCCCTCCCCCACCTCACCCCAATAACACCAGCGAGGGGCAGAGGGGTGGGTGGAGGTGGGAAAATGCATTTAACAAGGACAGATAGTGATTTAATTTTAAAAAATTGACGAAACGGCTCTCTACGTTGAAACTAACCATGTCTCCCTCTACCACCCTCCAGTTCCACCCCTCCCGCCACCCACCTCGACCGCCCATTCCAGCATTGATTAACTTTCGACAATGTCAAATCGTTGAGGACGTGGTGGCCGCGTTTTTTAACTCATTTGTCTGCATTTCGGGCACGACCCAGGGTAACACAGACGCGTATAACACATACACGCGGTGTACTTCGGGGAAATGGTCGTTGCCGTATAACGCGGACAAATTACTACGATGCTTTTCCATTCGGCCATATTTCGGTGGAACTGGGAAAAATAAAAATTCGGGAGAATGGAAAAAAATTTTGAGGGTTGAAATTTGAAGAGGTGATTGATTTGGATTGCTGAGATCCTTTGTTGGTGCAGGGGGTAGTTCGGGGTGCTTGGGTGGACGGAGGGACCATTCGAAGATGCCATGAAAGCTACTGGGAAGGATATGAACAAAAAATTAAAAACAATTTCATAAATAGGGGAGAAAAATGGTGAAACGCTGTCGATTCTTCCAACTCATTATCTCAAGATAACTCGTAAACATGCAAATTAATTTTACCCCATCCCCGATGTCCCTCTCGGACCCCTTGAAACCGAACTCGAATAAGCGAATGAATAACGACTCCCGCAATATTATTCTCACACCGAAAAGATGATTTTTGTGCGATTATAAACCCAGACCACCCACCAGCGAGATAAAAACAAGAAAGACCGAGGGGTTGAATTTACCATGTCAATGAGTTCATTAAACACACCCCAATCCGCTGGAAAATCCCATTTTATCTTCTCATTCACAATTAAATACAAATAATAATTATAATAACGGGGGAAAATATAATGAGTCGAAGGGCATTGGAGGTGGAGGGGGAAGTTTTAAGTAGCTCATACAAATGCAAACATCAAAATGCAATATATTTTTCAATTCAAAAATATTAAAGCCCGGGAATACGTACTCTTTTAATTCGGTGAAATCCGCATTAGCGGACAAAAATTTACCGATTCATGACTCACAATGTATCCCCCTTCCTCCACTAACCCCCCTCCCCCCCTGTGCTTTTTTGTACCTACTGTGAATGTATTAAATTCGATGGGTGAATTCAACTTTCCATTAACGAAAATGAATGATAAATTCGAGGATTTTTAACGTACACGGGGAGCAAATAAAATTGGCGTATGTATAACAACTCGTAAAAACTCTTTTGTTAAATGTAATGATTTTCAACAGTTGTAATTATCTTTGTTATCGATTTAATTGTGGATCGAGAGGAATTCCAGTTCGAAGAAAATATTGGAGGCGCTTCATCGAGGAAATCAAGTACTTGAGGAGTGCAATCGACCTTCTTAGTTCGACTATCTAGGGGAGGAAGGGCAATCGATTATTTTTTTAATGTCTTATTCGAGTCAGTCTAACCCACCCTTCACGTCGACCCTTTACCCGCCGTTCCTCAGACCACGGTATGGCCGTCAATAAAATGGCACTGTAACGAAATGTAGTATGAAAATTTGACGGTACTATGAACTACAATATACATCATAACGAAGTTTGTTAGTTTATTGTGAAAATACGATTATACATGAACTCACTCACTCACTCAACAATTGAGGGAATCCCTGGTCTAGTGCGTGCCGGCCAATTCATTTAACGAAGGGAAAAAATTGGTTTATTCGTACAGCGTGTGTTTACCATGTTATGAGAAATAAAAACATAAATTCCGGGTGGGTGAAAACAGTGGGTGTTGTTGAAGGGTTAATACAGTGGAAAATATCAGCATTAAGGGTGGGAGATTTCCTAGAACTTGCGATCGGCGAAGTTGGTCTTCATTTCCCTAAATATTTATTCCCATAAAATAATCTGTTATTCACCAGAATAAAGTGCGGTGATATTTCATTAAATCCGCAATCTCGTGGATGACAATTCACCATCGCGAATCCACCTCAAAGTAAATATGTAAAAGGTTAAATATTCGGATAATCAGTGCATCATCCGGTTCGTAGATGAAATGAAAGATTGAAGAACTCGATGGGGCGAAGGTTTTACGGATGATTAAACCTCCCTCTGTCCAGGAACGATAATTTTTCATGTCCGACCATAAATCACTCCCCGAGGACGTAAGGAAGGGGTTACACGGTGGGTCGGCGAGGTGGTGGCCAGGAGGTGGAGGGTCCAGTTGAGAGACTGGAGTGCAACAAAGAAGAAAGTAGGAATCTCCCTTGCCTTCGGTTTGCACTAAGAGCTGGCCATTCGAGTAACATGAAAAATTCCACCCAGTATTATAATTAGCTATGTTAATTATGCATTAATTTATTATCCTGGCTGCGCGACGTTTTAATTATAATCTTGGTGGGCTGCCCAAGCCCCTGCGGGGGCAGCTTGAAAAGTAGCTTGGTAGTTTCATGCTACTTTATTCATCATGTTTTTTTTTTTGGTTTCGCGATTCTTATAATTTCACTTTTTTAATCATTCTCATTTTGTTGTCTTTTTTAACCTCCACTTAAGTTGCTTTATTCGTTTCCTTAGCCAGTCTCCCTCCCCCCTCCTCCTTTCTCTGGCACACACACTCTTTCTCTCTCGCACTTTGTGTCTCGGTTGAGGAATAAAAATGTGGTGAAAATAATTTAATTCCAAAGGCACACCCAAGAGAGTTAATTAGGTTCCCACTTGCACCGGCAACTTTATTGCGGTTTCGCCGGATCAGAAGACACCGAAGAAGGATTTACTGTGGGCACTGCAATTCCGGGATTTTAATGTTAATGAACAACAAGACTATTCCAGAGATCCAGAGATCCAGAGATCATATGAGATGAGATGAGTTATTACGATTTATTAATAGTATGAGGAAGGCTAATTTGAGAGGATTTGTAATGAGCAAATCATTTATTTTACTCCGTGTTGGTGGTTCAATTAATTTTGTTTATCTGCAATGAAGAACATATTGGAATATTTACGTCCTGAACTATAAGGATAATTCACCCCGGTCGATAGTTGATCACCCGCAAATAAAACCGTTTTTCAAAAACTTTCCAATTACGGTAAAATGTGTGTGAGGATGAACTCTAATGGTCGAATTGGAAAATGCTCCATCCACCCCGTGAGGGACTCCTCCACTTCCCTGAATAGTGAAATTGGATTGCATTGTACATAAGTATTCGACAAATGAAAATTGATTCTGACGCGTTGCCATTAATATCCAGATATTCATTCGAGTATGGGGTGAGGGGCTGGAGGGGAGGGGTATTTAGTGGTCCAACTCTATTCCATCTAAATTAATGCAAGGACTGGATTGGAGTTTCGACCCTCCAGACTTGTGTCACACATTTTGTTGTATCACAGAGGCACCTGAAAACGTCCGAGTGACGTTAAAAGCAGTTTAATTGTCAGTTAATGCCGGCTCATTAATGGAGTATTATCAGGAGGAGGTGTTTGCATTCACCCCTCGATCTATCGGGAGCATGAAATATACAGTAACATTCAGCAAGAATTAGTTGTTTGAATCATTTAAAATTTTGATAAATAAATGCGCTGATTTATTTATCAAAATTTATTGGTTGTTTGGTCTCTAATAAATAAATAAGAAAATACAGATAAACATTTGTTTTCACGCCCCCATGTTTTCAATATTTTCTGAAGTACAAAGTATCCAAGAAAAAAAATACTTTCTCCAAGTTGATATCAATTTGACTACCTCAGTATGCGACCAGTAATGCTAATCCCCAATTTGCAATTCTTTTCCGCATTTTCCCCCCTGAAGAGAGAGAACCCCCACATTCAATTCACTCTGAAGACGAGTGAGGGTGAAAAAAAGTTAAAGGAAGGGAAGAACTTGAAAAAAGAATCTCAGTGGGACAGTGCCACTGGCCCGGGGATTTCTCGCCGACTAACACCCGTACGACGCCTCTTGATTACAAATTGCTTATTATCCCCCCCCCCCTCGGTGCACCTTGAGCCACCGCAGCCTCAATATTTGGTACTTCTCGTCTGTAATTTTCGATGCATAATTTATGGCAAATTTAATGAGCCATAGGAGAGTGAGGAGAGTCCAGAGCGCTGGGGGAGGAGGGGTTATAGAGTTTGCGGAATTATTTTTAATTATTGGGGATAGGGGAAGGGGTTCACCATCACTTTGGCGGAGAAATAGGGGAGAAAATGATGAGACAGACGGGTAAGGGGAGTAGCCACGGTATTTTTGAATATTTTTTTTTCCTCGCTATCGTCCCGTGTCTTCTCAACGTCTGTATACTCTCTCATTACCCACACTCTACTGGCAGAGCGTCGTTATACGGTGGAACACCGGGTTTCCACCCTCCAATCATCCTGTCATTCCGAAAGATCCTCGAGGATTCATGGCCCACGGAGCGGCTCTTTTCGCCTTTTTCGGGGAGAACGATCGATTACACTGTTGGAATAATTTAACGAGGATTTAATATCACAAATGTGAGGATGTGGAGGAATTCTCACTGAGTTTGACAGAAATGTCAAGGTGGAAACCGTCATTATCAGGCTGTTCCACCACTTAATGGTTCCCAATAACATTGAGATGAAAATATTTTTTTTCAAGTTCACTCACTCGAGAAAACGATTGACTTCTTCAGTCCCATTCGCTCAATAAAATTTTGATCCCTTCAGCGAACGTTAGATAACAAATGGTATTTATTTCTACTATTAAAAACCTAATTCTATCGCACCTCATCATCATCCCCAAGCGCACCCCATCGAAATTCACCGGGTGAGGAACAAAAAATTCTCACCGTCGAATAAATATTTATTTTTCTCAATACCGAGTGCAATGTTTGATGTCGATTGCTCAGATAAACCGAGTGACACATAAGTATACACCGGATGAGCAATGGACATCGCCCAAGGGTGATTTTTCTCTCTTTCCCTGTAAAACCCATTTCCACCCCCTAACCCTCTCATCTCGTGAATCCCCGTTGTACGGCTCGTGAATTCCATCATTTTTTTGTCAACTGTTATACTTCTATTTTCATTCGGCTCCGGCGTTCCGGCATGGACGATGGGGTGCGTCCTGGGGAAAAAAAAATATTCAACGGGAGAAAAAAAAAAAAGTTAAAATAGAAATAAAAAAAAAACAATACACACATAACACCCAACCTGAAACACGATTGATGGGTGAGGCTTGGGGCATTGGTAGAGATGCAGACACGTTTTCGTTTGGATACCGGGTAGCACGCGCACTTCTGCAGCCGTGTAAACGCATCCAGTGTCGTATGACGCGGGTGTTGTGAGGCTCCGGACACCAAGGGAATGTATCTCGAGGCATGTGTGAAGGGATGGATGTACACAGCAGTGACGTGTTTGTATTGGAGTGTCGCCGGAAGGTATGGCCTCGGTGGAACTGTTTCAATGCCGAATGTGTGTCTCCCCCAATGCATCACCGAGCCACCCCCGACCCCACCACCACCCGCTTCATCCTCTTCGCTTCTCTCGTTTTTCTAGGTGTTCCGGTCAGGAGGGAATGCCCACTGGGGTAGGAATCATACGTCAATCTCAAGTGGTTGCATCAATCGTCGGATTATTGGGGGATGGCGCGACGCGAGGAGGCGAAGGCAATAGGGATAATTAAGGGGTAACTGCATCCCCCAGGTTTGTATTAATTACATATTAATTTATGATGAGAATGAAAAAATCCGTAACTAAGAAAAATCAGTCTCGCCGAATAAACCTGGAGTTCGCCCCTCGGGCTGGTCACCCCGCCAGTCCTAAATCACCTCTCAATTACCCGGACCCCCTGGCCACCTCCCAACCCCCTCCACCCTCCTATCAGCCACCAAACAACCCCTAAAAAAAATCCTAAAACCCGTCGACACCCGAAGCCCCTCTCTCCACCCATCATCATCGTTTCCTCGACATTTACGACCGCCATTCTCCACCCCCTGTCCCCTTCCCCTCGCAGATCTCGCCAACAAAAAAGCACATGAAACAGGTAAAAAGCTATAATGCCATCGGAACTCGCGGATAGCCCCGTTACTGTACAACTCTGTTATACAACCGCTCCCCCACACATGCATAAATTTTTTTTTCACGCACGAATCGGCCATTCTTTTGTACACCCTATCTCCCACCCCTCTCGATGCAATAGACAGAGAGACACCAATGGCTTGGGTACAAAGAGGGGTTTGGGTGGCTTATTGGTATTGGTAGGTGGCCGTTTCATCCTCGGCCCCGTGCATCAATGTGCGAGTTATATTTTTTACTCTTTTCCAAGCCTCCAAACGTTATACCCTCAACCGTGTGAGAGGGCGAACGATCGGGTGGTGAGAGGGTGGCGCAGGGGGTGGCTCAGGGTGCCTCTCTCTCGCGCCTACAATGAACAAAAAAAATAAAATAAAAATTCACCACCCACTGCCCACCCTCCGTCGCCCTCTTGTCCAACCTCGAAAAAAAAAGCCTTCTCTTCATCCTCCCTCTTCTACCCCACCGTTGGCGTCCCAACGATGTCGACCACTGCACCAGCATTCGTACGCGTGGGTTCGATGGGTATTGATATATTATTCCCAATAGTTCGTGTTCCTTTTTTTTTTTATTCCCCCAAACCATCGCGCACTCTCCCCGGGTTTTTTTCAATTATAATTCTTTTTCGTATCCAATCAATCATTAGTATTTCCATTGTCCTTCGGTATTTTCATTTGCCGTCGCACTTTCAAGCCGTGTGACTCCACAATTCCCTGAATTTGTTTTCTCTCTCTTGTAGGATGAGGAGAGCGCTACGTGTATGCGCTTTTTTTTTCACAATGAGTGCATGCGTGTGTGGTGGAATGGTGTGAGGAGGGAGGGGGGATGGAAAAAAAAATGAGTGGGTACGTTGTGTATGGGCACCCGTCCCTGTTACTGATGGCGTCGCCACCGATTCGTTAATGCGATTGAATATTAATTTTCACTTTGTCCGGTATAGTGATGCTGAGGGAGAGGGTAGGGGGAAGGGGTGGGTGTACCTCTTCTCTATTGAGCTTTTTCCGGGCTTTTTGCATTTCCGACGCTGTGTGCTGACGGGGGTGAGGGGCGCTTGGTCCACTGCTCACTCTTTTGGGGGATGTCGATGCCTTCCGTCTCTCCGAAAATTCGGAACTATAAATCGTGGGCGGGGGCGTCAGGGGGGAGGGGTGAGTGAGGTATTCAGTTGGGTTATTGTGTTGTCGATGAAAGACGAAGAGTTTTTACGTAACGGGGTCTCGTGAGCTGATGAAAAAAAAATTTTGTTGACAGTTTTTAATTTTGGGGTTTGTATAGGACGCGGTGAGAAATTTATGATGATAATCATTCCACCGATTCAAAAAATTCACCCAAACTCAGTACATGATGATCGTAGCTCCAGGGTAGAATTTTTCCAAACATGAAAGTCATAAAAAAATTGTGGGGTAGAAAAAACTAAAAATATCCTGCACTTCCTTTACTGGAAATTGCCTTATTTCCTTGCTCCACCGCTTCGTCGGTTTTTCATTCAGTCACCAGGTCCCACTTAATAAAATCGTACTCCCCTTCTGCTATCCGATACAACCTTCACCCCCATGAACTTCACCGTCTTCCGACCCCTCTTACCTCCCTCCCTCGATCACCACTTTTTTCCAGCTGTCACGCTTCAACGCCTGTCTACTCTCCTCGTTCATTGCCCACGAAATTTCATTTCACCCGTCTCCGCCATCCCCCTTCCACCCCCCTCTTGTGAAAGTTTTCAGGGTGGATTTTCGCCTGTTGGAGAATTCCCACGTGCGCGATGCGCGCGCCTCGTGTGTTAACTTCCTTTCTTACCGTTCTTTCTGTCTCTTATTCCTAGTGGCCTGATTCGTGGATCACCAGCTGGAGAAGTCCCGTGACTTTCAAATAGTCAAGGCCTTTCCTCCGCACCAATAGGATGACCATCGCCCCGCCAAGAGAGGAATTAGCCCTTTGAAAAGGGGCTCCTTAAGGTCTCCCCAGGAGCGACAGCCGACGTCCGGCGATTTCTCCCTCCGCATCCCTCGATTTTCCAGTCCTCCTCATTAAATTCATCCCTTCAGACATCAATTACCACCCCCTCCCTTTCACTAATTAACGCGCGCACTCGTCTAAACGTATTATCAGTTATTATTGAATCACTTGTTCGCCCTGATAAGCAGCCGATTGAACAAAAAGCGCAGCCGGTTTCCGAACGAAAAAAACCATTCAGCCCACGTCGGTAAAAAGAAAAACAATTTTCGTATTTAATTAGCTCTCAGATGCAGAAGCCAAATATACACTGAACCTAGGCACACACCCACATACAAGCGCAAGCCAGAGTTGAATCGTCGAAAAAAAAAAAAAACCTAAAAACGACCAAATTCGTTCAGCCTTTCGATTTCTCACGTTCGCTTGCCGATACCAATTTGCTCGGGCGAATAAAAGCGCCAGTGGTGCGGGCTGTTGTGAAGAAGAGACAGAATGAAGAGAGAGCTTTATAAAAAAACAAGAAATTAAAAATAATAAAAAAAATGCCCAGAAAAATGCGCAGGAACCAGTGGGATGCAGTCGATCGCGTGTACAGGTCCGCTATTTCCTCCCGTGTGCATTAAACAATGCGACTTTTTCTCCTCGGGGCTGTCTCCTCTCTCTCCCTCTCTCACATTCTCATTCTCCCTCTCCCTCTCACCGGTTTAGCCTCGGGAAAATGACGTACGACAGGTAAATACGCGGGAGCCACTGCAAAAAGGCGCTGAAAGAGGAAATACAAAAATGAACGGAGGGTTTCATAAAAAAGATAAAAACAACGCAAAACAGAACATACCAACAAGATAAAAAACATTTTTTCGTGAATTCCAGATCCACATAGGTGAGCCTGGGTTGGCCGGAGTGAGACATTGTGAGAGAGAAAGAGAGTGATGGGGCGTGGACAAACGAGCGGAAAAATGGCGAGGTTTGGAAATGAGATTTGCTTGGTAAACCGACAATTTATCGTAGGTATCTGGCGAGATCGGCCAGCCCTTGACGTATCTCTGACCAGAGTTATAATTAATACGCTCCCTCGTCACACAGTCCAAACGGCCAATATTCATCCTCTTTTCCCACTCCCCCCCGAATTTTCATCCAACCTCGTGTTTTCCTTCTCACTCTATCACCGATTACCACCGATACACGTGTGGGGCTACGGTAAAACGTAGAAAGGACAGTCCCAGGAAACCATATTCGTACGACACACAAATGGACGTACGGTAACTGGCTCGGCTGATTAACTTTGAATGACTGACGCCGCAAAAACACATTAAAACCTCGAATGAGTACAGATGCAAAATTTGGTTGTTGGGAATCAAGTGACCACAGAGCAAATGGCCTGGCGGTTGCACTGCTCTGCCCATCGGAAGCCCATCAAAATATCGCGACACTGGATTCTATAGAAAAAAAAAAAAAAAAGAAGAGGATAGGGTCAACCAGTGATGTTGGTATTTCGAGGGAAAGGGGTGGATGGATTTCGTGGTCACAATGTTGGTTTTCGTTTCGATGGTTGTTGCGATTTTTACGGTCGTCTTATCACAACTGTATTGTTAGTCAGTTTGTTGGAGTGATTGGAGAATCGGTTATTGAATGAGGGAAAAGAGTTTTGGGAATTTAATTTCTGAGGTTTTTATTCGATAACTCGTCAGGGTGCTCCGACCATTACGAAGGTGACGGGATTTTTTATTTATTTATTGCACGATGATGTCAACTGGGGACTTCCGGATGTCCCTGGGCTGACAGAACGAGACGGTCATCGTTGATGAATCAATTTGACTGGAGCTCCGTTAATTATCAGCAAATGATCATCTTCCGATTGTTCGACTCGCCCCGTAGGCATTCGTTCCAAAATTCTGTTCCCCCTCCTCCACGAGGACCACAAATTTCTTAAACGTCGACGGCTCCACGTAATTGGACAGCTGCCTGAGACCCACCGACGTTTTCCCCGTCTTTCACCTCTCCCGCGTAATAAATACGTCAGGAAACGAGAACAGGACGAATCACCTCAGCTCCCTTAATGTCCTTCTCCTCTTATCCGAAAAGATCTCACCAAATTGGACACCACAAAATGAAGGCTCTCCCTTTCAATATTCCGCAAACCTGTTTCACCCGTCATAAAACAATCAATCGCCCGAAGGTTAATCCCTTATTGAACTTGGTAGATCGTAAAACCTTCACATATTCTCAAAAAAGACAGCGGCGATATCGGAAAAATCATTGGAATTCGATTTACTCGACTATCGAGTGCACCTCAGGATACCACTGGGAATAGCTTTTAGTGTAACCCAAGACGATACGTATTTTACAATAAAAATCGTCAACCAGATCGTAGCTCACGTACCGATACGGCCATGTGCAGCCACTTGGCTCTCAACCAATCAGAGTTCAGCCAACGACTAATGTATTCAAATGTAAGCGGTAGCAGTGTTTATGTCTTGACATTGCAAATTGTAGCGGCTGCACCATAACTTATAGTAATTGCTTCGAGCCAGAGTAATTATTTATACTCTTGATATAGGCGAAAGGTCTTACGGTTCGCTAGATGCTTGCCAGGGTGGTTTTCAAGGTGTACCTCTCTTCGTCTTCATTCCGCGAAAATCTTCGTCTACTTTATTTTTTATGATCAACTAGTGTTGATGAGTCCCCTGGGACCTGACGTATCCCCTCCACCAATCGAAGGCATTTGGCAGTGGACCAGATCACGGCACAATCGGTAAGATAATACAGTCGATAATTAAAAGTCTGACGTCAGTCCTAATGAGATGTCATGGCTTTTGCTTTCAGGAGAAGAACCTGAAGAAGAAATTGAATTCCGTCATTTTTTAGCCGCTCTGAAGCTAGTGCTGCCCTCCGTCGAGCTAACGGTGAACTCCTTGCGGTGCAGTGACGTCACAGCTCCGTTGACTGCGATCGGTAAGTGAGAGATTTTTTCCAAAAGTTAATTTGCAAGCGTTGGGTTCCTCTCGCTACGATAAATAATTTATTTTTCCGGAGAAATGTTATTGATGTGGTTTTGTTTAGTCGCGGGGCTGTTTCCTTGGTGGATTTAGCCCCCTCGTGCTATTCAACCCTTCTTGCTCATGAGGTAACGATCAGTTACTTCTATGATAAATCATACATTCGCGTTGGCGCAGAGCAACAACACGCGGGTTATTTCATGAGCTTAGTCGATAAATCAGTGACGGTTTTGAGACGGGGGTGGAAATGCGTTGGGGGTAGTTGTCAGTGTAACAGGTGGTTGAAATTCTTGCTCACTGGATCTTTTTTATTCCTTTATCGGGTGGCATAAGAAAAAGAGAGCAATCACAGCTCAGCTAGTGGGGCACGTTTAACGCCTCTTAAAAGAACTGTTGAGACTTTTTTTTTCGGACTTTTTTCAGTGGAAAGAAAAGAGAGAACTTTTCCCCGGCGAAGAATTTAATTCCCCGAGTGGAAGATAAATACACCCCTTGGTGTTACTCAAAAATTACTTTATTATCAACGACAATACATTTTTTATCACAAACTTGTAATACTAGGATGGCGTTTAAACTGACCCCAAAAAAATTGTATAGAAAAATTACAGTCATTTATGAAAGGAACATATAATTTATGCAATGAAACGTTAATTACGATCAAACATCACATATTTACAGTTGTGAAAATATACATAACTATGGATGACATTTACATTAAAGCTTAAGTCAAGTTTCAGTACTTTGGGAAATATTTCATGTACAAATGATTGAAAAAATACAAAAAATTCTAATCAATTTAAGATTAAATACACAGTTTTGACAACGACAATAATTAATAAATTAGAATATACCAGTCGCATCGCACCTCTGACTGTGTGAAAGAGCTTAAAATCAATTTATCCCAGAATTAATCGGAAAGAAATTAATGAAACCAAGACGAAATGCCAAATAAAAGGGTTAATATAAAAAAAACAGTTTTCAAATAAGTCCTAAATGGGAATGACATAATCGTTAAACACAACGAGTCCCATCACCATCACCATGGTCTCCACATGTCTCCACCCCCCTGTGACGATCCCCCTGGGCCCTGCGGGTGTCCACTACCGAATCCCAAAAAAGCCCTAGGTCTCCCAGACAAATCTTCCGCGGAGGTGGCATATTCATCCCTATTTCTAAAGCCACTTCCACTGGACGTGCTGACCGAGACAGGGGAGCTTGACGCCTCTTGGTACTTCGATCTTTTATCCGAAATAACCAGAAGACCATCCGAATGATGTCGTTTGAGGCCCTCTCTCTTAGTCGGTACCGAGCCTCGATTGTACGCCTTATCGGTGATGACTGACAACGGCTGCCTCAGGTTCGAAATTTTATTACCAGACTCCCCCGACTCATGAGGCCCCTCCCTTCTCGAAGTTGTGACGTCACTCTTTGGTTCAACGAACACAGCGATCGGTGATTTGCGATCGCTTGTGGAGCTTATTTGGGACTTTTGCGTTTCCGGGGAGCTCTTCGACGAGGCAGGACTAGCCTCGGGTATCTTGAAGCTGTGAGGATTGGGGGATTCCGTGTGTCTGTACTGATGGGCCTCAGGATGATGGGCCTCTTCGCCGAAGCTCGAGGTTGATGTTGTGGGACTGAGGAGAGGACTGTGGGCTCGATGGACAGCTGTGAAGGCGGACGTGCCGCTGGTTCTTGTGGGCTCGGCGGACGGAGGGAAGAAGGGAAAATTGGCGGAGATCCTTGCTGACTGCGGTACCAACAGAGCAAGCTCACCCGTCGGTAATCTACTCGGGATAAGCTGTACCCCGGATGGTATTTGAATTCTCGCACTACCATTGTTATTCTCATCTCCGCTGTGAAAGTCATTCTGAAAGCCGACCTTCACCTCCGGAAACAATCTGTCCGGCATGTAAGGGACGAAGTGACTGTAGAAGGGCGCCATCTGTTGGAGGTTAGTCACACAACCGTTGAGGTGGTTCATCAGACGCTGTTTTACCACGGAGTCGATGTTCTCGAGGTGATTTACGTAGCGGGAAACCTCGCCGGCGCATTCCGAAAAACCAGAGCGAAATTTTGATAGGACAGCGGGATCCGTTGATACCGCTGTGCTCAACTGTTGACGTTGGACTGTCTGAAGGTGCTTCACTGTCATCTCCAGGATGTCAGCTTTCTCCAGCTTGGAATGGCGAGCTGGCTGCAATTAAAAAAATAACACCAATTAGTCATTAGTAGCGCTTTGGAGGGTAGTCTACAGGTCATGAGGGTGCGTAATCTTCTGGACATGTTTTGATCCGGAGGAACAGGTATACGATGAGCTAGGATGAATACAATCTATCGTGGGAACCCGTTAAGTTTTTCATGGGTCTTGAGAATTTTTTTCCCCCCCCCCTAGAAACGAAAACTGGTCCATACGAAAACGAGGTTATTCTTTAAATTTCCGAAAAAACTTGGGACAGCCCTTTGGCTACCGATGGATTCAGCGTGGGCGCATGTCCCCTCTGGGATTTTTGTGGTGTTCTATTGTGTCCTGAATACTTCTCACTGACACGGCTTAAGGTATTCCTACACGTATAGATGTTTTCACGATGAACCTCTCGGATGGCCGTCCACCTTAACAATAGGCGTGGGAGATGGGCGCTCGTCTCGGTTACACACGTTGCTGGTGCGTTAAAGAGTTATTGTCTGTGGGAAATATTCCCGACTTGTGGGATTCATTCATAAAAGAGTGGGCGGTTGTCCACTAAATGTGTAGCAGTCTCATGACATGTTCAATGATTTTACTGGGTTCTTCGGTTATTTTCGGGGGAATTAATTGACCCCGGGTTTCCTCATTTCCGAGAATAGAGAATTAGGATTAATTCGGCTGATTAGCACTTGTGAATTTTAATTGAGAAAAGCGCAGGAAAATCGGAACACATTGGCAGTTATTTCCTCGCGATTCTCATTGATAACGTCATCTAAGAGCGATGATGTACCGTAGCAAAAGGACACGAAGAATGCCCTTAAGCACCTGCTAATCTCCTAGAAGGTTAAAACTGGGCGGGCACCTTCTCACCGACAAATCGATGGGAGTCCTTCGAAGGATCTCTTCAAAGATGATACGGTCAACAAAGCCCCAATCTTACTCGTAACCTGAGCCAATTTTTTCATCCCTCTTTGCTCTCAATCTCCTCGGTCTTTCATTTTTTTTTTTTAATAATTACATTGAGGTTCCCACGAATGTGGGGGGCGTTACGTGCGGATCTGGCAGGTAGCGGAAGTCATCTGGATACGCATAACAGAGTTCTGTGGTGTACCTTCAGGGCCCGCTCGGGGAATTGATTCCCGGGGCATTTGAATAATCCTGAGATTCCGATGCTCAAGGGGTAAATTGTCAGATTGATTTTTGATTTTTTTTTTTTTCGCTCTCGGTGCTTCGAGGGAATGTTCCGGCAGTGGTCAGACGACCATTAGATGGAGATCCACTTGAATATTCTTAGCTCCCTTGTTACGCGCTCGAGTGCCATTGTTGGGCCGACGGAGAAGAGGTGGGGGATTGCGGACGCGCATGGGAGAGGAAGAAAGTGAACGATGGGTTCCCACGGCGTGTCATCGAAAATATTAAAAACAAAGGGATGCGGTGGCAGCCGCTACCTCTAGACTCATCACTTGATCTTTGCGGAAAGTCTTTCCGCAAATACAGTATAAAGGGAATGATTTTCGTTTTTGAATTGTATTTAAGATCTAAAAACGAAAAACGTTTTGAGACAAGTGATATAACAGTTTGGTGTTGCGTCATTATTTTTTAAGGGATTATTTATTGGGGGACAATGCAAATACACTTACGTCCTTCTTCATCGCCTCGAGAATTAAACTCTTGAGCTCTTCGAGACACGTATTTATTCGGGCCCGTCTTCTCTTCTCCATTATTGGCTTATTACTCTGAAAAGAGAGATGGGGAATGAAATTATTTAATTTTCAAGAGATGATCGATCGATGCGAGTAATCACAAGAACAAAGGACTTGATTATTGCAATATGCCCGAAGTGATTAAGATTTATTTAGGGGATGATTTTGGAAAATGTTTCTGGAAAGTGTAACTGTAGCTAAAAAATGCTAGAGATCAAAAATTGTCTCACCCTGCGCAGTTCTGCCTTTGACATTCCCGTCTGGGTCTGACTATCGAATTCGTCATCGCTTCCTGACATCTTGTAATTAGCGTAATCCACCATTTACCGAAATAACACGATCACAACACAATTCCAACACTCGATGCGATAATCCTCAAGCGCAGTTACTGCGATAAAAATTTATAAATAAACTTGGGATAATTTTATCAATTTAATTGATTAAATTGATCGGCACGATTGATTCACTTTGCACGTTGTCAATGGTTTGGCACAGTTGAATATTATTTCCTGGTGGACACAGTAATCCAGGGTGAGACCTCGGGTGCTGTTGTCGCGTTGAACCCGGGGGTTCGCTCGTCTCTGGAGGGTTTGGGGTTGAGTGCTGGAGGGTAACTGTTTGACGTTTTCGAATTCGTTGAGGAGGCCGCATGCCGATGCATCCAAGAATCACTGGGGTGGGGGAAGCGGTATTTGGCGTGGTGGAGGGGGAGAGAATTAAGGGAGAGGGGAGCCCTTGGCCCTAGTCAGACCTGTTGATGTGTGGGAATTCGCACCGAGACTGGGGGGGCATTCCATCGCCACGTGTGCTAACAATGAATCTTATCTTTTTGAAAATATTTTTTTTAATGGACAAATTACGAAAACATCTGCAGTCAAAAATCGAGATAATTCAATTGTCAGAAATTTGGGAATTTTATTTTTAATTTACATTTACATTTTAATCGATGACTGCTGTTACCTTTTGCAGTCAGTCTTTGGCCGAAAAATATTTTTATCAGTTCAAGAAGTAAAATGAATGGAGTCACTAATTAAAACCGTTCGCCTATTAAATTAGAGACTGATGAAGTACTCAGGGAGTCCTGAGGATCTTCCAGGGACAACTGCGGGTCTAGTCACGATCCACTTGGATAAATAAATAAATAATACTTTGTAACGTGAAATGTAAGAAAAATATTTATGTGATGTATCTCACAAAAGTGAAGTTGATGATTTGTACATGTGTTGGCGGATGTACATGTGCGCACGCCAGCCACACGTACGGCGTGCGCAAGGCGGTATTCAATGAAATACAAATTCACTCGTCTACGAAAAAATTCCCACAGTCCGAACAATCGGTCTAATTCATCATTTCGCTCGGAATTTTTTCCCCTCATCTTCGGAGGGAAAAAAACAGTGAAATGTGAATGGAGATTCCTGAATAATTCCAGATGTTCTCATAATATTTTTGAGTTGAGTAATTTAGGATACGACTAATTGACGTCGTTTGACGAGATTAGATTTATTGTATGGAGCACTTTGTAATCGATGATCGAGATATTTACTTTGATAATCGATTGGGTGATTGGATTTTTGTTAAATAAATTTAAAAGTACAAATGTTAGTGGCACGCTTATGTTTTAAAACACTACCCTAAAATACTAAAAATATAAAAATATTCGAAGTGTAAAACTGCGTCGGGGTCGGGGCTTTCTGTGACAATAGGAATATTTACGCTATTTTAGAGAATCAATGACTGGCCAGTTTGAAGGGGCATTTGCCGCAATAAAGTGATAAATTTTTACAACCGCGGGATTATAGGACAGTGAAAAACTTGAAGTCGTCTAGGCGCCCCATGTGCCTAGTCAGCCTCTAGCCGCCCACCGACAATATTTTTTCCTATTTTATCTTCACGTTTTACCCTCCTCACAAAGCAAAATGATTTATTGTTGGGACAACAAAAAAAATATTGATATCAATATTTGCACCCATTTCAACTGAGTCGCTGAATTATCACAGCTAACGATCACTTTTTCCTCTCCCCGCAATCTATTTTTTTGTTTTCGTCAGACTCGAACTTCCGGTGGGATACACAAAGAGTTATTGGGGCAATGCAGTTTCTATTTTATTTATTTATTTTTTTCGAGTTTAATCTTCCGATCGGTTTTACGGAATTTCAATAGTTTATTCGACGCTGAATTTTTTCGGCCAAGCACTTGATTCTTTACGGGGAGATATCAATCGCTGGTTTTTTGTTAGCGAAAAAAAATTATTTGCGCAGCTGGGATTTTTCTATTAGCGAGTACTCGACGAAAAATAATCGGATTTATTATTTATTGTTGTAAAATGACTTCAGTCGGGGGAGTTGACGTCGAAGTAATCAACGAGATGATCCGATAAGAAGTTGAGGGAAGGAATAGAACAGAGAGCGATAAAAAATTATGAAATAATTCTGGATATTTATTTCGTGGCGTGAAAAATTTGCAAAATTGTCATTTT
Organism: Diachasmimorpha longicaudata; assembly: GCF_034640455.1. Lineage (NCBI taxonomy): Eukaryota > Metazoa > Arthropoda > Insecta > Hymenoptera > Braconidae > Diachasmimorpha > Diachasmimorpha longicaudata. The sequence goes on along the minus strand of NC_087238.1, from coordinate 5,913,362 downwards.
TACAAGAAAAACCTTGAGTAGATTTTTCTCGTCTGCCATTAGCTCGTATCGATCGTCCGTCATTCTCCAAAAAGGATATCCCCGTTATGCCGAAATAGTTTATAGTTTTATTTGGGGTACCTCGCTGTAAACTCATAATGCCCGACGTTAAACTGCATCTTTGTCCCTGAGACTGGTATATTATTGCACGAGTTCAGAGGTGGCCCGTGACGAGTCCCTGAAATTTGGCCAATGCTCATGCTCTCTGCATCCCACAAACTGCTCGTCGTAAGTCCCTCCCCATTGCGGCCTCATGAAAATTTTCAGCTCAGAGTAGGTGAACAGTAATAAGTAGTTTTTGAAACCTTGAGGGCTTGGTAAGTTTACTTAACCTTCGTAATGAGGTGAGGAAAGAACTCGGGTACGTTTGACAACGTCATCATCACGATTTAACGCAGATTCAAGTGGGAGGGGTCCTGCGGATCGTAAACAGCAAATTTCAAATATTGAAAACCAAAGAAAAAATATTGCCAGGTTACCATCGTTTTATTTATAATATTGGACACGAGTCTGGTTTATTCAATTGTTAATTAGATAAATCTTATTAAAATTTGCGGACTGGTATGGGCTTTTTTTCGGGGAAAAATGCGTATCAGTTCGACTTTGTTCCTTCCAAAATTAATATTTCAGTTCTCATGATCTACAATTTCTCATAAATATCCCGCCCGAGCTGTCACAACGGAAGGCCCATGGTCAGATGTCAGGACCTTTCTCATTAACCCGTGAGAGAAAAAAATCCGTAAGACCCTCTCACTTGACCGCAAGACTACATCAAGAAGGCCCGAAGGGATCTCATGCCTAAAAGATGTAGCTCACACTCTAAATTTGGAACGCCCACCCCCGCGCTTGTCTGTCTCCCTCCTTTCATAATTTCTCTCTGTCCTCGGGAAAAATTCTCGGGAGATGCACCTGCAGGGTGCACCCACGCTCCCCAGACCCCCCCATCGCCCCGAAAAGATGAGATTCTGGCGTTTCTTCATAGAGGAAATATCCTTCCGATATTCATTGAACCTCAACTTCCGCATTTTTTTCATCATATCTCCATTCCCATTCTTTGGAAATCCATAATTTCCCACGTGACTACACGCAACACTCTTTTATCCTGCGTTTGGAGAAGGGGTGGCGCTCGAAAATTTTTTCGCTGAAAAAAAAACAACCCCTACTCGACATCTGGGCATAACCGGGAATAGTTCATAATAGTGGAAATTTTAACGGGGTTCCCATCGAATTTTCGGGGTAGAGGACTATTAGCCTTCGATTTTTTGATTTACCCCATGTGGGAGTCTATTTTTTAGAGACAAAAAATTAACCGATTCGTGTGAAGAGGAAGTCGAACAGGGGAAGACAAATAGTCCACTAAAAATTCAGCCAAAGTTACGTAATTTTCAATTTCTCTCGACTTTCAATTGCACCCCCACGGAGAACGTACCCAACGAAACCCTCTCCCTCCACCCCCGTTCGATCGTAAACCCGATACCCTGTAATTCCCCAATAATGCTAAATTGGGTCAGTAGGGCCCCGAGCGATATGGGAATGAGGTCGTGTGCTGGACACACGAACCAAAAAAAATACAATGGCCTTATCCTTGCGTCCAACTAAATTACCACCCTTCAGCCCTCTATTAAAAAAACAGTTTTAACCCAACGGAAACTGCAATTTTTTAAATTTTGCTTCTCACAAAAAAAATAATTTAATTTCCAACAACCAATTAACAATAATCAACAATTGAAAATGCTCCATTTTGCCCCCTCCCCCCCAACAAAATAAATTTTCTCATCTATCATCACCGCATCCCCTGCAATTCCTTCATCCCCCTCGTGCCAGCGCACGACGCAATATCTCGTAGAGAGGGCGAATTGAATCGACGACTACCCCCTTACCGGAGCGACTCTTACGTCCATTCCTTCCCTCCTAGTCGATGGTAAGAGGGGGGAGGTAAATCACCTGGCTGAAGTTCCCACGTATCTGCAATTCACATTGGCTGCACCCTTTGGCTTATTCCGGATCGTGATGGTCATAATGCCGTGCATACGACGCAGCGAGAAAAAAAAAGAAACGGAGAGAAGAAAGCGAACGTGGAAGTAAAAACGGAAAACCAGGGAGTCCCAGACCCCCTTGACTACCTCGTGCGTACATCCATTATGACCCTGACCGATGGAGAGAGAAATGCGCGTGGCCGACACACGAGCGCACCCCACCGTATTCCAATGTTTTATTCGGACGGAGGTAGTAAAGGAGTCGAAAAATACCGTGTCAGGTATTTACATAGCGAGAAGCTCAAACAGTTGCGGGAATCCTGGTAACTGTTTCCTCGAAGATACCGTGGGAGGTTTCGAAAACCACTCCAGCTTTGTAGGAATTTTTTCCTCGAGAATTTCTCGACTATTTGACCGACAGTCATTCATGGAAATCACGTAATGACACAGTAAAATAAATTTTTTATAAAAATTTGACCTCCAAAGAGCAAAAATTGGACTTGAGAGACGAATTTTTGTTTTTTAAAATTTCTTTTCGTACACTCTTGATTTTTTGGGGTTTCATGTAAACAAATGAAGAAGTGGCTTTTTGCGAAGCATTTTAAGTGGTAAAACCTTGAAATAAACTCCCGAAAAATGAAAATAATTTAATGCCATAATTATGCTTCTCATTTTAATACGATCCATGACATAATATTAAGTCCCAAAACGATAATATTCCCCTCGAAAAATGGTCCTAAACGTTTTCCCGTATCTCGCCTCGTAATCTAATCTCCCCACCACGTTGAAGTAACTCAGTCTGGGTGGAACGTAACAAACCCCAGATTTTTTCACCCACCAGTAGGCCCCGTACACGAGAATCTGTCCGCAGGTCCGTAAAAATCATACGTCGGTGGATCGTTTGGGAAACACGATATGTTTAGTCTCAGGCCTTATCCAAAAACCTCTCGGACCGTAGCGAAGCCGTGGGACCTCCACTACCCTGACCCTCTCTGTTTTTAAATCCTAAAACCGAGTGATTAACGCTTCTCCCCGTCCGCCCAATTTTTGTTTTTCAATTGCCCTGTTCACTGCCATTAACACCAGTACCAGGCGTCAACACGAACGGGGTGTGAGATGCAATTGATCCGAGTGCAGCTTTCACCCCGAGTCATTAAAGAGGTGATTCGAGGTGATATACGAGGGAGCAGGCTTCACGAATATCTCAAAACCTCACGTAAACTACATTTACACGCACATGCGATGAAAAATCAATTGAAATAACATTTCCATCTATTTTTAAAATCTCCAAAATTTTCCCTCCCCTTTTTCCATTAATTTGCGCCCTCCTAATCCTCAAGTTTGTCAGAAAAAGGTTTTTATCTGTCTTCAGCTCTTCAGACATTCGCCGAACAATTTTTTTCCCATCCACACGACCACAGTCCCCTCATCCAACCATCGGTCCCTCCCAAAAACCCACGTGTCCCAGACACAAGTCCCCTCATATTTCTCATTCCTGAAAAATCAGCAAAACTGACAAAAGCATTTGAATAAAAATTCCCTGTTGTGACCACTGAATCACCAATCTGCCCATTAATCCACGCATGGTCCCCGGCGTCCATTACCTCCTCCCAACCCAACAAATCCCGTTTGGGCCTAATCTCCCCACCACAACATTGCAAGCCCGATGGATAGTGATCTTGCTGAGGTACTGCAATGCCTAGCAGGTTGCATCGGCAGCTCGAGCAGTAGCATTTTCGCCCCAGCCACCTTGCTTTTAACAGTATAGAAGTTGTACGAGAGGGCCCAATGCGCTTGGTGAGAACACTGGGCGCTGCGCGTTCCCACCGGACGCCTCGTGCATCCTCGGTGGAGCTCGGGTTGGGCCGATCGCGGAGGAGCCTGCGCGTGAATGCTAGTCGTCGAAGAAGGGGAATCGCCACTATTGGGGAGCGCGGAAGAGTCCCAAAGGACCCTCAAGTTCCACTGACCCCTGGAATGTTAGTATGTGGAATCTTGATGGGAGAAATTAAAGTGGAGGATCCTATAATTTTCGAAAATGTCCCAAAAAAATTGCAAATTGAACAGTCCGACGGGAATTAGACGACAGATGCTGGATGGACGCAGAAAATTATGTAATGGGCCGTGGGGTGGGCCTTTTATGCTCATCGATTGACAGACCCAATTTTTAATGTCCGAAGGGAGGAGGCGAGGCTCACGTAATCCCTAGTTCCGGTGGTAATGATCGGTCTTCATTAGTTCAATTAGAGTTGGAGTTCGGCAGGCGGTTGACGGCTCTTTCAACAGCGGCTTCGGGGGCAGATTCTTCTTAAAGAGACCTAAAAACCCCTTGGCAATGGCCGATCAAGGAGTCCTTGTACTGGGGGTCATCATTCCTATTGTCCTGGTGTCCTGTTCCCCTCATTTCGCAGGGATTCGATAGCGAGTCACACGGAAAATCCCATAATTTTATATTTTCACTTCCATCCTGGGAATCGTGATCACTAGGAGGTAACGGAAGTCATCATCTGCTGGTCTATCTGTCTTTTTACCCGGAGTTCCTTGTGATCCTCCAACACTGAAAAAACAAAGAGTCGTTCACTAGACTCCGAGATCATCTGTTCGCCTACAATCGAATACATCGAGTACATTTAACCTCAAACATGGACTGAAAGGTAACCATTCAGTAAATTTGAAAACTGAAGAATCTGGGCACACGCCAGACATCACCTGTTGATCGATTCATCGACTCGGAACAGCTGAATCCATTGTCGTCTGTAAATCCAATATTTGCTCGAGGTTTTCAATTCAAAGTCATCATCTTCGAAGGTCTTTCAGACCTCTGTGTCTATCTGCAACTCCATCCGATCCATTGAACAATTACTTCATTGAAAGTAACGGAAAATCAATCGATAGTCAGAACAAAGAAAGAACAATCGAACGCGTCTGTTCAGTCATTCAATCGTAGATAAAATTTTCTTTCGATGTAAATTGATCAGAAATTCTCAGGATGAAAAAATAAACGATTTCTCCCTCCACAACCCTCGTGTTAAAGGGACCGTAACAGTGTGAGCAATGGGGAGCGAGCAAGGAGGGACAATGCATTGCGTTGGGCCCTTTTCTTGAATTCCGATGTAGAGGGGGAGAACCTGGCACGCGACCAACGTCACCTGCCTCTTTAATACGTGCATCATAGAGACTATTTCTTCACTCATCGATTCCCTTATAAATGCAGCTGCAACGTCACGGTAACATGCCCTCTTGGGCCAGCGGAGCGCGACTGTCTTCGCGACATATGGCAAGAACGTTGAGATTCTCACTTGGATTTTTTTTCCACCTCAAATCTACTCAATTACCGTAATCTATAGCTTCACATTTGTAACGCTTTCAACGCTGGGTGAACACCAAATCGTCGTCTTCAAGTACTCGTTGTGATGTCGAAAATTGGATCTACTTTCACATGTCCTGACGGAGCAGGTCAGCTACTGTCAACGAGCGGATTTGGGCCTCACCAATCGGGTTCCATTCGACGTTTTTTTGTATCAAAAATGATAATTATGTTAATCGCACCAGAAAAGATCATAAATTGTATGACTGGTGTTGGTCAAATATGTGGAATTCAGAATCCGGAATTTCAAAAAATTACAAAAAGCCTCTGAACACACCGCAATATCAAATTCGCCGGGCCCTCGTCTGGACGATTGTGGGCCACGTGGACAATCCACCCCAGAGATATAGGACCCAAAAAAAGATGATACCATTGCCATATCGCTCTCACATCATTCACGATAAAAGAAAGCAAAATCCGGGGTGAAGGAATCCAGGTGCACAATCGAGCGGGTCTGAGACGCGTGCCGATTTCCCACGTGTGTGTGTATAAGGCCCCTCCCCACCATCATCGCAATCCTACGTATTATTCTTCCTCGGCAATCTGGTTTTCAACCTTGGTTCTCGCCACGAGTATCTTGGATTGTTGGGGGCCCTTTACAATCTTCAACCCTCCTTTTACGAACCCCTCGAGGCAGTTTTTTTCGGACCCCAATGACGAATTTCGGCTCACGACGTTACAGCCCCTGGGGGTCGTCGTGTGCGAGGGCTCACGTCATCAGCATATGCTCGAGGGTGAGCATGGGAGTTTGCGCGGGAAACGCGTGTGTTTTTCACGTACAATGATTGGAGGTAACAGAGGGGTGGGGTATTTTCGCGCACCTGAAGGAGGGAATTGTGCGAACCGTGAGAGTATCGGAAATTTTCTAGGCAGATGGATAGTCTTTGCAGATGTCACGTGCCGATTTATCGCGCAGCTGAGGGCCAGGGTTGTGAGGGTATGCGCAGGGGGAGGGAGCGATCGATCCTCGATGTTGCGGAATAAATAAATAAAAAATTTGGTCCTTGAAGACTGTCCGAACGTCTGACACCAAAATTAGTTGTCCACATTTTCCTGAGATCAGAACTCATGTCCTCTTGTTAATAAAGCACTGGCGGAAACCCATTACCCTCCTTCAGGGAGAGCTTCGAATCCCCCGGGTTCAGTTCTCCTATTCATCAACTGGGTGTCCCGTCAAGAACAGCTCAGAGACAAAAAAAAATCAGCAGGAAGTGCCTCAACATATCTCCCCCCATTACCATAACAATCAGCGCTCACTCCTCATTCTATCTAAACAACTGATGCCAACAATCACAAACTCGAACTGCCCAGTGGTCGTTCCAAAAACCAACTTAATCACCAGTCCATCCTGAAGTTGTCCTGGAATTCAATTACGTTCATGTTTAAATTTACCTTTCATGCACGTCTGGTTGAATGACCAAAAGAACCGTGGACGATGCAGCAGAAGGTTAATTAGAATGAAATTACTCATGATACCTCGGCATCGTGGCTAGAGGGTTGGTATTGACCATGAGAAATATGAACGTTGGCAGGCCAACGCCCAGCTGGCTCAGACTATCCACCACGACATGCGTCTGATGACGGTGCTATCGTTGTGGGAAAGCGCTCATTCCGATACCACGCAGGGAGCTTCAATCATGTTGCTTTATTGAATCGTCATGCACGATGTACCTGCATATCTCGGTGGAGATAATCGATGGAATGAGGGTACGAACCCACCGGAGAAGACATTTTTTTGATAATAATTTTGCCCATCACCTGGCGCTGGTTGAACTTTCCAAATCTGGTCCGCAAAAGATAAATAAATTATAAATTCAGCGAATTCTCGAATCGTGATTTTATTTTGTCAATTTTAATCATCGATAAGTCTATCCATCGTACTAATTAATTCTTAATTAATGCCCCATTGTGACATTGATATCAAATGCAATCAAACGTCGATGATTGTGGTTTTACTGTCTCATTTGTTGGACCACCGTGAGAATTGCGATGGGTTATCAGCATAATTCCCATGGATGCTCCAACACCTGGTAGAGCGTACCTGTAGCGTAGGAAAAATTGTCCACGATGAAGGGCGGAGCTGGGGAAACACCGGCCTCTCGGGGGGTCAATATTTTTTCAGGAGTGACGTCCGGTATGAGGAAGCACATGGTGAGGCCCTCGGTGCATTGTGACAGATGCTTTTTCAAATATTGGACTATTGCGAGGGTATTATTTTATCCTCTCTATGTTTATTTCATTAGGGCTGGATTAGGGCCGTGGGTGGTTGAAAAACAATTCAAGTATTTGATTGGAGTTCGAGGGAATTACTCGGGGTTCATTCAATTATTTGTTAGAATGTTGATGGGAGGAATTCCGCGATTTTTTTGTGTTCCCGACAGATGCCCAGGCAATTAAAGAATTCGTTTATTATAATTGGGCTGTAGTTAGTTAGTATATTTTTAATTTATAATTTTGTAAGGAAGTTTGTGGGATTTTTCAAACACTTGTTTATCGGAAAATTCAAAATTTTGATTCTACACCGGCTCCTGGTAAAATCCATCGTCGATCAGGAAGGGCTCTGGCTGATTTGTGGTGAGGCATATGTTTGAACGTCGATAACTTACCGAACCGCCTGTACCGATTGATGTTAGCGCATAGGGTGAGTCGAGAATTAATTTTAAAATAATTTAGTAGCTCCTTTGTTGAGGAGATGCCGACACGGATGATTTCTAAAAATAATTAGAAATGTGCGAAAAAGGTTTCAGGCACTTCCGTATTTTTTTTTCGAAGATAAATTTATGGTATAAAATTTTATATTTTACAACTGAACAATTCTAGTCTCCGGAAGGTCACAAAAAAATATAATTTATAGTTTATAGGATTTTTTTAATGATATCATAAGTAGTAGAGGATTACTAATTATGAATGAGATCTGATTTCCCACAAAAAGACCCTTATTGATATTAAATCTGCCCTTAACTGCTCGTCTCCCGCAACATATTTTGACATCATGTTCCTGACATTTCCTGATTTTTTGCTACCGGCCTCTCCATCACTTTTTTTAATACCCCTATTAATCGCCGAAGACAGCACCTCATAATTGCCACCCTCCGACGAAAAAAGGGCCGAACATCACGCCGGCACCAAATGTTTCAAAGCCCCATGTTTTGAACACGAAACCCAATATTTGGTGTCATAACTCTGAGCGTTTTTTACGACATTTCCAAAAACTCAGGACGAATTTCTCTTTCAAGTGAATCGACCTTTGCTCATTACAAACGGGAAGACACTTTTTTTTTATTCCTCCCCCCATAAAGAATTTTGCCCCCATTGACTCTAACAGAAGGCTTTCCCAGTCCTCATTAATTAAAACCTCTACTCCCTGACAATTAAATCCCGAGAAATTAACCGCCCGTTATTACAACAAAATCCCCTCACATAACTCTCATTAATTTCAAGATATTTCCGGACTCATTTGGCTTTCGTTATCTCCACGATTGTTTATCACACACCGTCAGCAATTTTCCACTGAAATTTTCCACGATAGCGGGATTTCCTCCGAGAAAATTGAACTTCAATCGATCGCTTTCCAATAAAATCAGCAAAATTTTATCTGCAGCGCAACCGGTTGCACCGCACCATATGATACCCTTCCTGTGTCATCCCAATACTCTCCCGGTTCGACGCCAGATCTCATCCCCGGAAAGGATTTCTTTCCGGTCCATTCATAAGTCCAGTTACACCCAGAAATGCCGTTATTCATCCCGCAAACTCAATGACAGTATGCATGCAATAAAAAAAATAACAGTAACACAGGAATCAATAAACTATCGACACGTCCACCTGTCCCTTCCGTCGCCTCCAATTCCTGGAGTGTGAAACACCTCACACCCTGCAGCCCACAATCCCCACCTGAACATTATCGAAAAAAGCATCGACCTGGCAACACACTGTGCGGCCCCATACAATAATGAACACCCCAACCGCGTATGATTACCGGTATTTTTTTCCACCCCTTTATAATGAAAACGTGTATTCCAACTTTAGCACGTATTCTCGTTAGGATAAATTTTACGATCTAAGTCGCGCGTAGTCTCCACTTTTAGTAATTTTTGAGGGACCCACCGTGATGCTACTTTCAGGGTAAATGCTCCAGAAGTTGAACTTGTTTTCAACAGCTTAATCGTTCGAATTAACTTAGCCAACCGCACAAATGTAGACCAGTTCATGGAACGCGTCTTTCGTATTCAGAGTGAGGAATTAACATTTTCAAGCGCTTGAATTGTTCCCAGAAATTTTATTCTCCCGGATGAATAGTTCCCCGGAATGGCTGATGATGCTGAGGGATTATTAAGAGGTATTTACTGTTGAAATGATTATGCAAACGACGAAAAGACGTCGATCAATCGCGACAGTACATGCGAATCTATTTAAAGAATGCAGCGGGGGCCTAAATTTAAGTCCTTACTCGATCGGCTTATTTTTTAATCCTTCATGAATATGTGTGGGTTCATATGTAATATATGTATATAATGTAAGAGGCAGAGAAATCTTCGAGGAGGTCGTGTGCGCTGCACGATCGGCGGGTCTGAGCCACGTGGAAGGCATCGTTTCACGGCCCCGGCCGACGTCGTCCGAGCTGATTCCGAAAGGAGGACGCGTGATCCACGTGGGGTGAGCGTGCCACACGTGACTGGCCACCAGTCGAGAGAGGGGATATGCATCGCAAAATCTATTACACGAAATAAACAAATTTCATCGATCAAATTTCTCATCATTTCGATCGATAGAACGACATTCGCCGGTTCACAATTACTTTAACTCCATCAATTAACTCAAATTCGATTGAGGTTCGACCTGGATCTAACGATTTGATATTTTCATGTGCACTCGATGAACATTAATTTTTTTCCAATGGAATTAATAAGAAAATACTGAGTGCTGGAGTGGATTTGTGTGGCCCCTAGTCACCTGTCATTTCCACAGTTAATTAATCATGAAAAATGCACTGGTGTACGAGATCGTTATTGACATGATAACCGTGTGACGGATGTCAAGGGACGAAGTACTCTTACCACCAGTTAAAAATACCAATTGACAAAAACTTGTAGAATGATTTAATACGAACAATTTGAGCAGTCGTCGGCGACGACCTTGTGCAGCACATCACCTTTTTCCCGTAATAAAAGTTAATTATTTTTTCAGCCCCCCTGGGGAGTTGCCAACAACGCCATGTGTCTGACGGTATTTTGATGAGGAGACAAACCGACTGACGGGCCGCACGTTGGCATTGCAATTTGAATTAGCCGAGAAAGCCGAGAGCCTAATGATTCTTAAAGAGCAAAACACCAATTGCAGTGTAAGAAACTCAACGAAAAAACACAACCGCCGAACATATCTCTTGATTTTAATTAATCTCTGAGAGACCAGCGAACGAGAGCTTGAGGAAGACACTTAGCGATAGATCCAAAATGGTGGAAAACCAATTTTTTGAAATCCCTTGAAAAGAAAATATCAAAAAAATTGAACGGAAGACAAAATTATGTAAAAATTCCTAAAACAAACGTCAAATATTTTTAGGACTCAGATGAATCATTAAGACAGTGTTGAGAGGTTATCACATGCCCATTAATAAAAAATCATATCATATCACTCGCTCGTGTTGTGGACCTCCCACGATCCACAATAACTTTTCCGCACTCGTTACGAAATATAGTACTTGTTTTAATGAAGATCGTTAGTACTTCTTACAAATTGCCAATTTGTTCCCGAACGGTCTCTTTTTCCTGATTGTTATTCCCCTATTTTATTTTGTGAACGCTGTACGCAATCTTCATTAAGCCATTTTATTACGTCTAAATTAAGTCTCCATGAACTCTTTATGTTTAATTACGGCCTCAAGCTCCGGTCGTTGCGCAAAGCCATAACAAATCATTACATTGATTGATACAAAAAAAGTCAGTGATAAAATCCGGCGACATTTCGCTCCTGAGAAGACCGCAGATACTTAAACAACAACGAAATTCCCAGTTAGACCCTTTGACCCTCCCTCATAGGGCATCGGTCCTTTGATGTTCCCATCGAACGGTATCGTAACCGGGGAATCCCCAGATTTTCTGGAAATCATCAGAAGAAAGTACAGACAGCTTTCTCAGTCCGGATCAAAATGACTCGCCGTCTCTTCCGATCTCCAACTTTTTTACTCCCCCCCCCCCCTCTCGGCCCTTTCAACATTCGTTCAAAGTTGGCGATGCCGTAGAGAGCACTCGGTAGCAAGACGCATCGTCGTAAATTCATCTTTTAAGCCCTCACCGAGCGTCTCGTGAGCGTCTCTTCTCGCTGAGTCGGGGACTTCTTAGAGGCCGTTGGGACTCATTTATTATTCAGATTTATAGCCATGCTTGGACTGACTCCCACAGATCGGCAGGTCTTTGCCAACCATTGCGGTTAGCTTCTCTCCTCGCTAACGTTTTACCTTCTTCACTCGTCTCTGCCAACTCTTCCCCAGAAGGCACAAAACTCTCTGCACTAAAATTCGACGTTTTGCATACGACACGATCGTGTCGTCGTGTAGCATGGGCTGTTGAATGAAAAGCGGCATGTAACAAGCCATCTACGGAGGTCCATCTTGCCCGGTCCTAGCCTACAGTGTCCCGAAAAAATAACGCCGGCCATTACTCATGAACAGGACGAAATATATAACTAGAAGAGTCCCTTCTGCATACGCCGAACACACCGAGACAAAAGAAGAATTGGACACGAGTTTTTCGTGAATCGTTGGCACCAGCTGTTCGGTGAATTTGAAAAATCCTCACAATTCTCCGCAAATCAATATTCACCAACAGAATTCTGATACATTTTGCACTGATTCGCGGACGGACTCTGAATGTCCACAAGTTGAAGCGCAAGAACCTCCAGTTGTTTCACCGTGAAACAACGAGTTGAGATGGACGGACACGCGATAGACAGTATCGTATTGATCTTCACCGAGTGAACCCAATTACCCGCAGAAGGGCCAGATTTATTGTCCTGAACGGCGCACAGACTGAGGCCCCCGAGATGGTCAGGATGGTGGCAGGCAGGCTCTTTAACGAAATAAAAGAGTCCTTCCGAAGGTACTCCAAGACAGAACCGTTTCATTGTAAAAAAAAAAAAACCCACCACTGGCCAGGTATCAGAAAGGAGTATTGATGGTGTTGGTGGTGAGTTTTGTGTCACTTTGTTCACCCAATTATCAACAGCTGTCAATGACTCTTCTCCACCCGACAATTTCTCGGAGTTTTCTATGACGTGAATGAATCCCATTCCGGGCAGATTGTGAAGCTGAATTTTTCCGATCATAAATAATCCATAATTGACATGATTTACGTTATCTCTGTCTCACTCATCATGACGGTCACGCAAGATTCATCAGAGGTGATGAATCAACCCTATCACACTGAACAATTTCCTCTCCTCACCTCAACGTGTCTTCAGTTCTCCGAATCAATTCCCTGAAATCAGTGAATCCCAAAAACCGAAAATTGTCTCGCCTGTTTATCGGCTGGTCTGGGACCAATGTTGGGAAGTAAAGAACCGTCGAGGGTATCTCCTACGCCCGAGATATGCAGATCAACGAAAACTGAACGGGCCCCAGGTGGCTGTCACTAGGAGCAAACATACTTTACCATAAAACAGAAGTGAAAAGACGTGCGACGTCTTTTGCGAATCGCCGACTGTCTTCAGAAAGAGGGAGTTGCACATTTACCGCCATGAGATACTTTAACTGACGCCTTAGAGGGCGCTGATTGAAGTATTTATTGCTGGCCAACGATGGTTCAGAATCCTGGGGGCTTTTATGCCCGTGTAATGATGCGTTTTGCATTGGCGAGGCCATTTTTGATGGGTTAAACTTCTTTTTCCACAGTTGGTTAACCATTCTGCGGATAAATGCCACTTCTCCACCAATCGCACACCTCCAACACCTCCAATCCACCCCCCCTCCTCCCTCCCACCCCTGCTGTTTGCCTTCTAATTATCGTGCAAACACCGTGAGGAGGAGTTTTTTAACGCCCCCCAGTGACTTCAATGTAAATTAGATCATGCAGACTTCTCATCGCTGTCTGAACTATCATTCATAACGTGTAATTTGAATGTTCACTCAGAATTAAAAGATAGGCGGAGCTGATCAGATCGGAGGGGTGAAAAATATCGGCCATTCTGGGGGAAAATCGAACGGCCGTTCATGGGTGATCGGTTATTTTTCAATCATTATTATCAGCTGCAAGGCCAAAACAATTATCTACCGGTGTATGGCCTCCTGGACATAATCGAACAACTTCCCCCTCTGAAATCACAGCATCCTTTGTCTTCTAACTCCACGGTCCTCTCCGAGGCTATATTTCCTCCCCATTCAGCTCGGTAATTAAAAAAAAATCGGGACGATTATAAATGCATTTGCCCGGTTGTACTTAATAGCCGGTTTTGAGCAAAATTTTTACAAATAGATACGTCTCAATTAGTTTGCCTCATTTTTAATTGGAGCTGTTTCAGTGGAATGCCCAAGCCCAGTGTCCAGATATATTGCTACCACACCAATTTCAACGTATAATACATACGAATCGACCAAACATCTCTCCAACCACGAGAGAAATGAGTAATTACCCTGGAATTAGAGTAGGTAATTTTTCAGTGTGCGAATTGTCCGCTGAAGAAGGCCCATACGAGAAGAATGTAAAGAATACAGACATAAAAATTGACCTTTTTGTGGTAGTTATGGGGAATGAGTGACCACAGAATTCTGCTCGACCGTCCAGTGACAAAGGATTAAAAATATTTTTTTATATTTATTTATTTCAACGTACCACTGAATTCCCAGTCACTCTGGATAATTGATGGATGGTTAAAATAATTTCTTATTTTCAGGCCTCGCTGCAGCCAATCATCATTATAGAAATTAGATTGCAATTCGTGGATATAAAGACGAATAAAACTGAATCGTCACGAGTGAAGGTTCACCGGTGGCCCCCGAGGTGATGAAGAAATGAATCCCGAAAGTCCGTGTGAGTATACCACATGGTCCAGACCAAGTAATTAACCTCCATAATTCTTCAGCGACTATAACTTAAGTCTTGTCTGGTTGAAAATTGCCGAGGAAGAAATTAAAAGCAATCTTTTCGCTTTTGCAGAGACCAAGCGGCAATTCTAGGAATTCGATGGTCGTTTATTTCCGACGTTACAAAGGAGCCACTTTGAGTTAGAAATCCGATGGAAATTGGAGGACGTGAGTGGACGTGACCAGCCGGTGGTTTCTGGTTATACGTGAGAGAGAGAGAGAAAGCATCAGTTGCAATTAATCGTTTGAACGAGCCCAATTGTCCGCGTCTTGATCGACTGACCTGGAGACGCTGAATACGTTTAATGACATCTTTGCGTAATTAAGCCAGGACTATTTGGCGTTTTTCTGATCCTCCGGAGGTTGCTACGTAGGTGGATGTTAATATATTGGTACGATAGGAATCTGGAGAGATATAAATCGCACGTGTCGATCCTGAAGGCCAGTGCAGTGTAAGAGAGCAACCGGTGGAGATGCTGTTAACGACGATCGCCAGTGGTTTTCTTGCCTCTCTCATCCTCGATGTGGATTAATTTAATCTAACCAATGGCAAAGACACACTTGTTTGGGAACACCAGTGGACTGGGGGTTGATCTGAAGATATTCATTGATGTTGAGGAGATAACTTTGTGTACGCCGTTATACGATTGCTCGATAATTGGCTGATTACTGGGTGAGATTGATGGAAAAATGCTGAAATCAAGTGGGGAAACAATTCATTGGAGACGGGGAGTCTTTGTGGGGATGTCTTTGGGCGACCAATTCCATATCATTATCTCATTAGGAGAATGGAGTGACTTCTTGGGGTATAGCTGGAATTAATTAACGGTTATTTGACAGCAGGTTACACTGCCTTTCCATTTTCAAATTCAGGGAATTTCTGCTGACTTTGGTCCCCTCTAGATACCCTCCCCCTCTTTCTCCTCCTTTTTGATTTTTTTTGGGGGAAATTGAGTGCCCCTTCTCTCCTCGTCCTGTAAAATAATTGTTATGGTAAAATTCTCGCTGTGCAGAGCACATTTTTCCTGTCAGCGAGCGAATAAAAATCGTAAAGTGCAATCAAATAATCCCCGGATGATTACAATGCACTGAGTGTACTTTTGGTACGATGTTGAAACTTGAACGGAGCGTGCACAGTTGTTATTACCGAAAATTAAGGGCACAAGTTTCGAAGTTCAGGTACAATGCAAGTTAAAAGACCGAGGGCCCGAGCATGTGCGGGCGAGGCTGGGAGGTCGTTAAAAAGAAATTTGCCAGAAACTTCGTGATGAAGGAGGGGAAACAGATGATGGTGGGTAACCCTGAATGAGTATAATACCGCACACACGACCGATGATAATGGCGCGTGCCTGGGGCTCTAATTTTGAAAAATCCTCGAGTTGACAAAAAGGTGGGTCAAGACGGTGGGAATGGGACGGTGCCACCGTCGATTTACATTTTTATGCACCTCCGTGAGGATCGTCCACTGATATTTCACGTGGGGATTATTTCTCTACCTCCTTATGGTTGAAATTGCTTTCGTCGCACCAGTGGATGAGATTCTACTGCAGCCGGAGAAGGGGCGTTGCGTATCACTCAGAATTTTGGGTTTGAAAAAGCTACCCCGTGATTTTAAATTCATTAGCCGATTCTGAACGCGAGTTAAACGATCAAGGAGCCATGACGGCTGCGTCCCAGTAAAAAAAAGGGGAAATCATCTCGTCTACGGTTCTCCAGACCTATTTTTTGTGAATTCCCTGCACTCAGGAAAAAATTCATTGCACCCGAGAATTTTGAAGAAACTTTTCTGGAGAATATTTTGCAAAATCAATTAGGAAAAATTTGATTTGGGTAGATGACGACTGGACACCCCCTTGGGCATTGACAGACGAATATTAATCAATGAAGAACCCCCTAAAAATGATAAGACGAAGAGAATCACGATGATTGAGGTGGAGCTGTGCTTTCAAGACTGACCCCTGACCCCCCGCAGTAACTCACCGCCTACGTTGCACCTGCCCCGACATCTCCCGCTTTATTGGTTTATCACACGGGCCCCACGTCTCTTACGCATGAATTTATCGACCCCTGACCCCCAAACAGTCCCCGCATCACACCTGCACACCTAAAAATCCCCCCCTCCACCCCCAGAATTAAATAACCACTATTCTCCATCAATCAAATAACCGTTCAATTTATTTTCTGATAAATATCGAAGATATTCCCATCGTGAATGCCATCCCCCATTATTTATAGACCCGATTAATAATTAGCAGTGATGCTATTTCAGTCTGGCCATAATCCTCACCGTAAACGATCGGGATCTCCGCCTCGGTGGACTCCACAGTGAAATTCTCGAGATAGTCGTTGCAACGGCGGAAACTATCTACCCAGAAACACCAAATGTCAGTTTTATCGATTAAAATGAAAATTAATTGCCACGAGAGAGGTCAGATAAGAGCAAATGCCAAACTAACTGAATGGTATTCCGAATTCTGGGTGTTCTGGTTGTCCTTTAAACGTTAACATGAAACCATCCTATACTCACCCGGGTCCTTATCGTTTTTATGGATTTGCGTGAAACTACGGGAAAATTCCAACTGCAGTCGTTATGGCAAGTGCACACTTGGGAGAAATGTCCTCTTGGGAATTTTTGTTTCGCATTACCGTATAAGGATTGTTTTGCCGGAGATATTTGTTAAGGAGCCGTTAAGTGATTTGAATGGCGATTCCCGATTGCAGGGACGTGATGTAATTACTCGAACGGTCTTCTGTTAATTTTTAATAGAACAACATTGAGTGGCAGTCAGAATTTATGGCGTCGGGAATAAATTAAACAAATTATTGGAGCCGTAATTGTGAGCGCGCCTGGAAAATTTGTGAAATTTTTACGTCTCGATTTGAAAATTCTCGTGTTGCCACTGTAACGCCTCGGAAATTCCCCTTTCCCGCATATTATTCACGACCTAAATTACATGGTCGATCTCCCCATCATCCACTGCATCATCCAAATGTGTCTACATCCACCAGAATGACTCTGCAGCATCGCCATAAGCCATGAAACCACCAACATTGTTAAATGAATATGCGCGCGTGTACGCGCAATTATCGATCACATGAGGCCCGATACCATTACACAAGGGCGGTCCTTATCTCGTTGGCATCGCGATATCGCGGATTGATAATTAAATTTTAAAGGATTGACCACACGTGCACCGCAACATTCTCCCTCCCCTCGTTGCTTCGATTATACACGTCATCCGGGTAAGCAGAAATACGTTTATACCCTGGGATGTTAAGTTGAGTCATGGAAAAATTGTATTTAATGTCTTGTATCATACGCACGAGTGGACCCGCGCATTTATCGGCAAGATGTAATTAGCTCGGGGCTTTTAATTGAAAACTTTCACCTCCCACTTCGGCGACTTAATTAAACCTCATTGGCCATTCAATTTCAAGATATCTAGAAAAATTAGGGGGATATTTCTTCAGTCGGTTCATCACTAAAGATTTATAATAAATTTGTGGTCTCTAAAATAGTGAATTTATTCCGGGAATTCATTTGCGTAATTTGTCTGTTACAAATCTGTTCCACTACGTCGGACATTTTCACGTTGAAAATTCACTTTTTCATCGAAATTACTCTCTCCTCCCAGTGCTATGGTACCAAAAAAACTCTCAACCATATCCTCTTGCAAAATGAAATAATTTCCCTCAACTCCTTTCCGCCGTTATAATATTCGGCTTCCGGGCGAATATGCGTCTGCGTTGAGTGAGGCATTATCGAATTTTAGATTCGACTCGGACCCCCTCACCCCCTCGACTCTCGTATGCAACTCGACAACGCAACCTAGCGTGTGCTTCGCATTTATAAATATTTAACATCTCCCTCCCCATCACGGCCGGGATAATTTAATTTTGTACTCTGAATTACGGGTAATGAAAAATTTATTTTTTCGTTAGTCGGGCAAATGGAGTACGCTATCCAACAGTAGTACACCATGTACATAAAACTTTGTTGTTGTATTGGTGTATTTTTCAAGCGCAAGTTTAAAGCCCGGTGTATACCCTGGCACTCACCGTTGCCAGGATCGTTACAGCATCCAACAACTCCATTTCCCAAGTAGAATACTTACATCCTCTCCAGGATATGCTGCACCACCAGCGGTTAGCCTGAAGTACGTAAGAGATTTTGAAGGGATGGAAAATTGGTTGGTGCACGAACGATGTTACTAATAGAAAATAATTATTCATCGGGTGCTACTGTCTCAGAAATGACTCTATCATCCGGGTGATTTTAATCACAAAGCCTCGAACCTTGAGGGAATGTGCGAGACGTTGGTGTAAGGACGACCTGATTAATTATAACTCATGAATATTGAAAGCCAACAGATGGTAACATTCGTTCAACGCCTGAATTTTTTCATATTTTCCCGCGGATATTAATAAATTTTCGCTGATGCTTAACACGAGGGATTTCAATGTTGCGTCGAACAAATGACTCTGAACACTGGCATAAATCACACGAATGTTCGGGTATTGAATATTCGGGATGATAAATGTTTTTGTAGTAATCGCTGAATACCGTTTGCGTGCCAGGAGAATTTTTTTTCAACTGAATGGGCGGCGATTTTTTTTAAATACTCGAAGTGGGAGAGGAAATATTCGTAAGGGATAAATGCTAATGCAGTTTAGATGAGGTATTTTCGTTGGGCAAGTGACTGAGGGGAAGGGGTGAAGGCGACTCGGTGATAAATTGTGACACGAATGCACTTGCCCCGGTCACACCTTGTTTCGCATATCTCTTAACCCCCCCAGGTTTTCTTAAATTAATTGAAAATTAAGAACATCTGACATCGAGCTCGCGTGCTAAGGGTCACTTTACGATATCTCGTTGTGAAATTATCAACGTAATTCGAGCCACGTGGATTGGTCTCTAGGACAGATGAGGGATGGTTACGGGGAAAGAAGTTAAATTTTTTTTTCATGGGCGAGTGAAGGGCGAGACCCACCGTAATCAATGGATGTGTAATAATTTAACCCATGTCAAGTAGAGACTGTACTTCTAGTGATTTAAAAAAAATTTCTTCTTGAAAAAAGTTCTATTTTACTCGGGTGAAAATGGCAGATTAAAATTGAGTCGTAATTTACTTAGTCCGGAGCTTAAAAAACTCTGTGAAATATAATTCCTTCAATTTATTCATTCAATTTACTCGGAATGTCTCTCCAATTTATTAATTCCCCTCGGAATTGAATCACGCACATGAATGAAATGCAGAAGATTGTAATCGAGTCGAAACAATTTGCTGGTGAAATTTTTAACTCGTAGTTAAATGGCCTAACTGATTACACCGCTCAACTGTCCTCGCGAATGAAATATTGTCATAATTGTAACGGGCCCTTAACACCCATCAGAATGACTCTGATCATTCGTTGAACCTGAAAATTCAACGGGGAACGTCAGACACTATCATTAATTTACACTGCGAATCACCGTATCGTAATTAAAGTATTATTGATGGATATCACCGGACAGCCTTCGATTTTCGTTCACCAAAAACATCGTACGCAAAAAATAACAAGTAGTCACCCCCTAAACACCTAATTAGACCGTTCTCAACAATAGTTTTTCCCAGAAACCAAAAAAAAAAATCATCTCCGACCGGTTTTAAACCTCACAATTTGATGCTGCAAATGCTTGAAATATCCACCCATTTGACATAAACATGGCTGAGATGGGCCTATCCACCACCAAAAAAGGTAACCCCAGCAATCGTGAATGCAAAACCGGTCGTCCCTCCTAAGTCTTTCACTCGTACACACCAGACCATTTCTCAAAATCATAATTGCATTTTTTATCCCGAGCTGTCTCCTTCTCTCGGCCAACACTTCTCCCCTCCACCCCTTCTACCCCATACCATGGCATAACTTCAAATGTATATATGAGATTCAGCTGAAAATGCTGGGTACGTGGTACTGTGGGCCCCGCGAGGCAGGCATCCATATTCATGTGGAATAAGGTGCAATTAAACTTCGCAAGGTGTCAGAAGCGAAGAAGCATTAATCAACCGACAAAGCTACATTTGATGCATTAACTGCCATGGCGATACCATTACATCCTCCCTCCCCTACCCCACCCATCATAATACGAGGAATTAAGGTGAAATTTTAATTTCAACGAGGAACCGGTGCCTCACAATTTCGTGGAATACTTCGAAATTGAATTACCCAATTTACTCATTATTATCGTTCTAGGTTATCAACATGGTGCGAGAAGTGAAGCTGCACATCCACCGATGCCAAAAGTGTCGGACGACCTAATTGATCAGCAATTTATTGCGCATAAATACCTCATTATGCCACGGCAATTCATCATTAAAAAAGTATCCATGCAACAAGCTCGGCTCAGTGGTTAATTTGTTGGAATCGTATTTTCCAAGATGATTGATAACGACCAGCATTTGTGGACTAATCCTCCCGGGTAATGCTCCGCGAGGACAGAAGTAAATCAATTTTTTTTATCGGGTCAATTCATCCAACTCCCACATTGTCCTGAATTATTACCGATTTTATTGTAATTCGGGGAGTTTTTTTTTTAATTGCAGATGCTTTGTCTATACTCACGTTGGATGCATGTGGAACATTGGGTGTATGTTGGGGGAACGGCATTCCGAAACATGTTTTTCTAGTTCTCATCCCTGGATGTGGGCCTCTTCGGGGCCCAGCGCGTATGCAAGAAGCGTACAGGGGAAGCAACTCTCTCCCTCGTATCTTTCTCTTTCTCGAGTCTTAATTTATTGCTGGCAACAGAAACCTCACGCAGGCGGCGATTTTGAAAGAGTAAAGCGCGAGCCTCCGATGTATATACGTATATGCCCTGTAGGATATACAGGGATATTGCCGCCAGGTGAAGGGAGAAGGATTTTTGCTGAGATAGAAGTGTGGGGCTTCACTCAAACTCCGGTTCGTCTATTCGATTTTTATTTTTATCCTCTATTACCATCATTTTTTGCGTCATTTGGGCCAACTCGTTGGTGATGGTTCTCGTGGATACCTTTCCTCCGATGGAATCTAATGATTCCATCGTGACGGAAGAGTTTTTTTTTGCAGATTGAAGCGATTTTGGGTCGCTCTTTTGTCGGTCCATCATTCCTAATGGATTCCTAGATCACCTCTTCGGGTGTATGTGACAATAGGGGGACTTTTGGGGGAGTTGGTAAATATCTGGGATTTTTTTTTCGTGTTTTGGTCGAGGAGAGTCCCGATACAAATTGATTCGTAACGTCATGATCCTTTGATGAGGGGTATTCTTCTGCTTTGGGATTCATGCGGATTGTGGGACTGCACCTCTTTCATAGAAATCGGAGAGTTGATCATCAAAGGGGATACACTGCCGACAGAACTAGGTGGAGGTTGATGACGTGGCGGTTCGCTATTTTCGGAGAGGGCTGGTGGCAATTTGGAGGATATGAACGTTGGAGTGAATGGATAGCGTGGAATGTCCTCTTTGAGGATGTGCACAGCGTGAATTGATGGACGGGTTGTGGGTTCCTTAGGCAAGGAATTCTGTCCTTTTTGGGGATCGGAGAACGACGTCATCTTCAGGCAAAAATTCCGTCTCGATAAAACGATTCCAATTGAAGAGATCAGAGAAAGTTTACTGAATTTTGAAATTAATAATTAGTCTCTTCGGAATAATCTTTGGGAAATTTTTGAAAACAATTCCAAAGACTGGTATCTTCGTGAACAGAGAAGATTTCCCTCGGATAACTATCGTCTATCCAATAATCATTTAATCTCTATGCTTTCGACAATTCGTGTAACGGTACTCACTCCGGCAAATTTAATATCCCGCGGTGTAATTAAATGTTTGAATTTTAATAAAATTCTTGTTTCCAAGATTATTATCAATTTTATGCAGCACTTTCGTTTATCTCACTTCATTTCGCAGAATCATTAAAAAAAGTTGGAGTTTCTGGTTTTAAGTGCTACTTTGATATTGCCAAATAGGTAATAAGACGATTTGTGAGGACGTATCTAGTCGGTGAGTGGATGTTACGTGGAAAAATAACATCGAGATTATCTTTAATTGGCATTAATGTGGATCTGGAAATATTGAGGCTAATGATGGTATTGGAAGATAGTTTGGACTATCCTCTCGAGAGATTTCTCCTCGAATTTTTTCCCCCTTTCCCCCGGTGGTATCAACCTATCCACCATTGGACCATGGAATTCAGTCTATACCCAGCGAATCCAGTAAAAGATACGGATTCATCTCGATACAATTGGGCTATCGCACCGATAATTTCAACCTCATAATTGGCCTCTCGTTGGTACTTGAGAAATAAAGGAGAGCTAGTTAACATCGATACAGTAAATTCATTTCAAAGATAATTTGAAAATATATTAACCTCACCCCGATTATTTTCTTGAGTACTCATAAACAATCCCTTTCCATTCTCCCTGTCCCCGCTTTCTTCCTCACCTCATCCCTTCCATCTGCCAGACTCGTTATCTAATGGCTCATATACCCCGATGTATAATTGATCGCGTGCACCTGAGGCTGTGGCTGAATAGACGTAGCCTTATTAACAACGATGGTTTGTTGTGTTTTGCAATCGGTAGCCCAAGCGCACCCTAAGAATCGACGTTATGTATCGATTCTTGATTAAAAACCAGCCGCAGGCGGCAGCCTCATTACGCCCACCCTTCTGACCCTCTCTCATCTACTCCAATGCACTTCGCCCTTCGTCATTCCTAACCACTAAAACTGACGTTTTCAGCGTGAACCCGAAAATAAAAAAGAGCAAAGACGATACGTTATTGGGCCGAAAAATTGGGCCCATTAATTATTATTCACGAAGAGAGAAAGTTTCGATTTATGGACATGAAGTCTAGGACAGTCTTCAAGTTTCTCATGTTTTATTTCTTTTCATTTGCTCAGTCCCTCTCCCTCTCTCTTCATCTGCATAATTTTTTCCTCATGTTTCACCTCCCCTCGATAAATGCAGAACACCCCATGATCGTCCTTCCCTGCAATCCGATAATTTACCATTTTTCATCCCATGTTTCTCGATCCCACAATAAAAATCGGAAAATGAGACACGACCTGTTACATCGCACACAGTACCATGTTCCAATTCGTTAATTTCTTACCTTCCCCCACGTCAGATTCCCGCATTGCGTATAATCCGCGTGGGCAGGAGAACACAGGATAAATAGCCGGAAAATAGTACATGAGATTCGTAGATAACGATTTAGCAGACTTTGCCAAGTGAACTTTTCGATAGCACAACACACCCTATTCATTAACGTAACATGAGACATTTTCTCCAGCAAATAGTTTTTTATTTTTATTCTCATTTGGGTATATCCTTTCCACCCAGTGGTGCTTCTTTGACTTTTTATTCGAAGAAAAATACGAGGCAATGTTCCTGGGTGTTGAGCGTGGGCGACATGTACACGCTCGTAATTATCGTGGAAACAACGGAATGGTATTTACAATTGTAAATATACGCGGTCGTTTTCATTCGAGGACACCTGCGCCCCCCTCTCTCTCTCTTTTTGCATCAAAATCCGCATCATTATGAGAGTACGGGAATTTTTTTCTCATATGCACTCGAGACTTTCATAAATTGCGATGCTTTCATGGTCCTTCTAGCGTGAAGCAATTCACGTCATGTGTGCTGGAATGGTATATAGGTTTTCACGCCGACTATGAACATGTGCGAATGAGAATAAAGACACCACCGAAGGGATTGAAACTC
Source organism: Diachasmimorpha longicaudata (assembly GCF_034640455.1). Taxonomy (NCBI): domain Eukaryota; kingdom Metazoa; phylum Arthropoda; class Insecta; order Hymenoptera; family Braconidae; genus Diachasmimorpha; species Diachasmimorpha longicaudata. The sequence continues at coordinate 5,889,158 of NC_087238.1, read as the reverse complement.
GAAAGTCTCATTTCCAGGCTGATGCCATGAGGCTGGTTATATCGATGTTGCCCCCCTCCCTCCAGGTACATCTTCAAGATGTAAATCGTTCCGTCCTGACGACTTATGACGACAGTCACTGGGGCCGTTTAAACCCAAATGCTCGAGGGTCCAATCATCGTGATCTCTAGGGGGCTTCCATTCGTAAATTACAAATTAAAATTACATTCTCCTGTTGATAAAGTTCCACCAATGTGACTCTAAGCGTGACTGAATCCGGGCCCCATTAACTGAGCAGAATGGTATAAATTTGAATTTTGATAAATCAGTGATTTTGTCGTTTCTCTGGCCTCTTTTACCTTTCGGATCGACATCAAAGAGAGTAGAAATCCAATTTTGCATGGTCTCCCCCCCTCCCTTCCTCGACATATGATCCTGAATATTCCGGGAATTGATTCAAACCCTTTTCAGATGGTCCCCAAGTTATGATAATCCAATAAATCCAGTCGGACCTATTGGACATGCCATTTTACCCCAACTTTATACTGAACCTCCTCTCATTCGAAGCACAATCGACCAGTGCCATGTTTACGATTGAGTTGAATCGAAATTTATGAAAATTATTCGCGACTACCTCGAATTTCACGTATTCAATGCTGCACACGGGCCAGGGGGAAAGGGAGGGGGGAGGGGAAGGCCCTAAATTGTTTTGCGATCCAGATTCGAAAAGCCGTCCCTTCCCCCCATTGTTCGGCACATGTGAAACAACTTGAATGTGGGCCCCACCTCTTCTGAAGAGGCCCGGAGTATTCACTGGTCTGGCGTCCGAATTTCCATGTGCCCTGGAGATTGACCAATAAACTCTCGGGGATTGAATATACCCAGCTACCCGGAAGCCCCTTTACTCCACGATTTCCCGCAACCGCCAATTATCCGAAATATAAAGTACTTACAATGTATTTTGAAAAAGAAAACCGGCGGCACCATAAACTGAACCGGGAAGACAGAATACAAATTGTCATTTTCACAACATCATCAGGAACGTAGATAGCAAAATCAAAAGCTTCTTTACATTCAACTTATTCACACCGATAAAAACCGTCTCAATTTGTTGGAGAAAAACCTGATATTTCCATGTACCGCATTGCGTACGATGTTCAATGTTAATCATTCGATTCCCAAATTGGAGAGAGCCCGAATGCACCTACGAAGCCGGTGATTGCACGAAATGATAACCCATACCTTGCCGAGAACGACTGAAGTAGGTGGAGATATAAAGAACCAAAAATAATCGCGATCCACGCTCGCAAACATTGCCGGTGTTCCTGGCTGGTTGTCCTCCACTGAAATTCAGACCACGAACATCTTCAAGAGCCAGTGGTGAACCAGAATGTGAAGAGGGGACTGAGGGGGAGGATTGAGAGTGGTGTACACGGGTTTCTTTCCTCTTTCCCCCAAAAAAGTTGAACCTGCGTGATTCGCACGGCTCGTGTTGTCCCCGGGTCTCCACGGTTGGAAGGCCCAGATAACACTAATGGTGCCCGCTGAGTTACGCGCATCCGATGAATCCTCTGAATTTTTAACATGCATGTGAATATACACCGAAAAGGATGTGGAGCGCACGAGCCAGGGAAAAAAATCCCTCCCCAATATTCACATGTGGATAAGGACCAACGGAGAGAAGTGGAATTCTCCAGCCACCTGCTGTGTTCTCCAGCCCAGGAGGATGGACCCTAAATCCCTGAAATAAGAAAAATGATCATCTCCCTGGCGAACACTTTACGTGATTCGAAATTGTATATTTCTCGGTAAAAATACAACCTTTCGTGTTGAACACTGGTGATCCCTTATACCTGATGTCTCCGGGTAGTTATCAGTCTCAAGGAGCATTGCGTGCGGTTTTTGGATCCAAAAAAAAAAACGTAGAAACGGTCTCAGGTTCCAGACGAACTCGTGACACGTAGAACATCTGACTGGAGACATTCAGAGGTGCAGTCTCTGGACATCTCCATGGTGAGCACTGGTGGTCCCCTATTCCTGATGTCTTCTGGTAATTATCAGGTTCAGGGAGTCAGAAAACCAGAAAAACAGTCATCATCTCCATGGGAGATGATTTCTCTCCTCCTCGTACTCCTTCAGCATTTAACGACTGGTCCCTTCGAACACTGAACACACTCGTCTATGTCCATTACCAGGAGAATGACGCTAAAGAAAATAGGATAGTCTAGATGATAGAGTATGATCATGTCGATGACGATAATATATTGCATGAGTAACGAACGGGAACGGAGGTAACGAGAGTGCTGTATGTACCAGAGGCAATCACCTTATCTCTTCTTCAGGTCGTCTCATACAATCGTAGCTCTCTAGATCCCCGCAGAAGAATATATGGGGATGTTAAACTGGAGAAAGAAATTTTGTTTTCTATCTCTTCAGTTTCGCTCGTAAAGACCAGTTAAATATTTGAAAGATAAAATTTTCCATTATTCTACAACTCGTCTATTCAAAACTCCATCTCAATGCAAAAACTTTCAGTATCAGGACTCTTCAGGAAGTCCTGATGACTCAAGTTTGACGAAGTGTTAAATTTTGAAGCACTTGCCCTTCCGGAAATACATAAATTATCCTATCATAAAATTGAATACAATTAAATTTTTCCCTCGGTATTTGCTTCCTGGACTTTTACTCCAGGAGACGCTCTAGTATGGAATGAAGTACAGAAATGTCTATTCAGGACATCTAAATCAGACTTGGCAAAATGGATCCAATACAAAGGACGTTTCTTCCCTCATTAACAGCGAGACCTCCCCCCCCCCTCTCTCTCTTCAGGACAATATTTTATCCCTCCCCAGTCTCGTCACAAATTCCAGTGAAATTATCCAGCTCCAGCGGCTCGTTTGTCGTTTTTCCGCACTTGTGTTTCTCAGGAGGTCATCACATCATCAAAGCCTGCATTTAATTTACTTATTCCGTCGGTATGTATGCAATCGAGTCAGCCGGCTGGACGTCTGTAACTTTAAACCGATTGGCCATGACACTAATTGAACGTAGAAGATAATGCTCTCGAAAATACAGAGTTCCAGCGCATGATCCAGAGGTATATGTTCCTCGTGATCGTCTGCGGAAGCCAATCAGACGTTGGATGAGGCAAAAACGCGGATTTATGACCCGTAGGCGGTCCAAACATCGCTGAAGAGGTACAGAAACTTTGGAGTATGCCTATTGTGTGTGTGTATCTGTGTGCTTTTGATACTCAGCTATAATTACATTGCTCCATGGAATATCCACCAACTGGCGTTGAATTGTTTTTTACCCACCAGCATGCCATTCCGAGCGAATGCCTTAATTGAATATCCACTCATTTAATATGCTTTTCAGCTACTCAGTACTCAGGATTACTCCAGTGGTCAGCAAATCTGAATGTTGGAATTCCTGGAGTGGCCATAAATCTCAATGGAGGTTTCTGATTATGCTCGGCTTTTCATTAAGCAAATTGAATCCGTGACGATGGCAATCGCTCCGGACTAATAAATAGCTTGGGGTATTCCATTTGGTGGACAACATGGAATGGACAGCAATGACTGGATCAAATGACCAACGAGATGGACACTGGAATGGCTCGTGGATTGGCATTACATATTTACGGGGTGACGGTAAATACCTCATTTTGTTTAACGAACGAGACACCAGTAAATAAGCTCATTCCACTCGGGGGACTTTCAGTTGTCTCTAATTACCTGCGAGTAATGAATATTGGGATGCATTCTGTGTCGATCGTCGCATACATTTTGAACAGTTGGCATTGTTGTTCGGGAATTGATGAGGATCGTTGGCATAATTTTTCGAAGGGTAGTTGATGCTTGTGTTGGGGTAGGAAACGTGACATATATCAGGGTAATGTGATTGTGCTATCGTTGGAGATATTGATTTTGTTTGGGGGACATCGGGAGGTCTGGTGATAAGTCAGAAAAGGGATCAGTGTTTCGTTGCTGAAGTTGGGTAGTCGATTTCCTAAAAATTGCAGATGGGGCTCGGGATGAAAGAGCTTCGTCGAAAAAGAGGGCTTTTGTTATTCAGTTTCAATTCAGCTGTCAGGCTTATAACACGCAGAGATGCCAGGGCAGGATGACACTCAAAGGCGCACGTCTCGTTAGTGTCTGCAAACGGCAGAAATCAGGAGAGGTCGTAGTTATTCCAGAGGGATCTTGAGAAACGAATGAAGTTCAATTATGACAGAGTCCCTTAAGTTACGTCTAACATTTTTACATTATTCATTTTACCCGGGCGAGACAGCATGTGAGTGATCTATCACGTCATTTACCCCAAGAAGTGGATCAATTAAAATTTCCAGTCTTAACCCCCGAATGGAGGAGACAATATACATTTTTTCTGGGTGGGATGGACTCATTTTGAAACTTTATTCGATCACCTGGGTTAAATGACAAATTCTCCACGTTCACTATTGTTTAACAACTCATCCCCATCCTCATTTCCACCCTCCATTGTTACGTATGAAGCGTCGCGATGTTTATAAATTCATTCTCCCGTTCTCTCCGTTGCATTTTATTTTTCATTGTTTACTCAGACCTGGACACGCGATGCTGCACGCACGCGCCATGTTTACATTTCCATGTACACATCATAACGATGAAGGACCTCCTGGGACTATGCAACGATACTCATCACCCGGGTACCAAGTTAATCTGAGAGCAAACACGTTTGAAAGAAAGTTTAACTTACCTGGCACACTGAATGCTCTCCGAGATTTTCTCTTCACTTATTTTTTATTCCCTTCGCTCATTGGATTATATGCTGTCCCGGAGATATCGAATAACACAGAGTTATAAACCCTCGTCACTTGCAAGTTTTATATCGAGTAGGCGTTTCGTGGAATACAAATTAATAATTTTTTTTACTGCGCCGGTCAATAAAAAGTATTTTCAACTGATCCGCAATTTTGTTTAGATTTTTTTTAAATGTTTATCTTTACGGTTGCGGGGGAGTTCATGCGATGAAAAAACCCGGATAATATTCCCGTCATATAATGTCATTTTTTTCGCGGTCCGATTCCCTGATAATTAAGCTAATTAATTGATAATTTTTTTTCAAATATCAATGAACCAGGGACTCTACACATGTCAGCGGAGGCGACATCAGATAATTGAAAAGCCTACTTTTTACCCTTCCATCTCACCTTTTTTCCACTCCCCCTGGCCCATCCCACGAATGAGTTTGGGGCGCCTGAGAAGAATTATAGCGTTGTACCCCCATCGTACCTCTCCCAGTCGGCGCGCTCATTACGCAGGCCACGCGGGCCAATTAAAATTTGGAACTCCCGGGACACGCGATGGTCGGGTTTTGAAAAAAAAAAAAATCAACAAAGATAGCAGGTATCCAACTTTTTTGGAGATATATTCGCTGTAAAAACAAGCCCCCATAGACCAACTGCCTGGCAAAAAAGGGTATTTTTGTGGTGACTTTATGCGAATATCTCCTCGTCTTTTCGTATAAATTCGAGTGTGATGGGCTCGTTAAAATTCGACACTGAGAAAGGGGATGAATTTCAGCGGGGGGTAGAACGCCAATTACGTGAATAAGATACTGAATAACTTTTTATATCTCGGACCTCCTATTTCTCGAGTGAATGATCATCTTTACCACTTGACACTTTCACGATGATTATCTCTGGGCCATCAAGGGGTTGAATAATGTCAGTTCTATTTCCACACGGGCTCTTTTACATCCTGGGAAAGATATATATTTATATATATGGGTGGGAATCTCTCAGGAGGACCGATATTTCATTTTCAACGACTCGGAGAACGTCTCTGGAGTCGCCTTTTTATATCGTGGTGGAGAAATACCTTTGATGAACGAGGGATTGTACTCATGAACGTCTGCTTCACTCTGATACGACGAATATCAATGATTCCGGGGCCGGATAAGGATATTATTATGCTCAGCATGAATTTTTCAGACTTCCGGCTGAGCATGGATAGGATATTTAAGAGTGTTACGGCTTCGTCGACTGCATTCTAAGGGGGATTTTTTATTTTCGAGGGGGTCGATTAGAAGCCAGACGTTCATTGGGGAAACGTGAAGACTATTTATGCACTTCAACATACAGAAGAGGTTTCACCAATTAAATAATAAATACGGATACACTGGGCGCATTAAAAATATTATGATATCAAGTTTAAGTTCCACTCTTCACTGCTCGTGACTCCGTAATCCCCCGTCAATTATAATTCCCCCCGAATACTGGGGCTCATTAAAATTGAGAATAACATCCCACCGTTGTGTTCGAAAAAGCTGTACTCTCCACTCAACAATGACGGCAAAAATGAATAACGAGAAATTATTGTTGTTAATTTACAGTGCAAACACGATCGTGATATTTCATGATTTATTGTCAAATATAATTGCAGCTGAATCCCCCACCACCGAAATAACACTTGAAACAGGCACGAGTGAGTTTAACAAGATATCGTAACAAGTAGTTTGAACGACTAGCTATTAATTACCAGGACACACACGTAGGACGTGTAACGACTCTTTGTACATTCTCCATAAGACGTGTAATCCACCTCCACCCTGAGGCTGTGGGAGAGGGAAGAGGGAGCTCATCGATTCCTTAACACGTTACCAGTAACGAACATCCATGGAGAAATGTTTGTGAGTTTAAACCATCCTGTTATTCCTGTATACATGATGAAATAAGAACATTTAAAAAGTATATTGAACTACTAACATTACAGGGCTTTTCCATTAATGAATATTTCATTTACAATTCATTTTTTCCTCCCCCAAATGGCCAATAAAAAAATTTCCACTCGATCACTTCTGGATAGGGGTGCGACTGATGGGGAGAGGGGTCCCATCTCCACCTGGCCCAGAATTTCTCCCAACATCTCAATAACCCGAAACCATCAAATCTAAATCAATGCTCCTAATTTCACGTTCGAATTCATCATCACGTGCGAAGAAAAATTTCAGAGAAAATATTTCCATCTTTTTCCCAATGAACCCCCCAGTCCTCCGTAATCCTCCCCCCCCCCCTCTATCCAACTGTTTGTGTACAAACTAATGTATTGACATATTCACAAATGGCTATTATCCGGAATTTAGAATGGCCACCTAGTGGATCTGCTTATGTGGTGACACGCTTGTTGGAGATCCCCGATTTACCTAGGATTCCACTGAGAATTGCATGTCAGTGACGTGTGTTATATGCTGACTTCAAAGCCCATTATCGTAGCAGTAGAATTGGCTGGGAGTTGGAATGCAGTCACGTTTCGAGAATAAACCATTTTGCCCTTCCCTGTTGTTGCAGTATCGATTAAGCCCTGGCTAATGGGGCAAAACATCTCTGTTGTATCACAAGATGTTGAACTCGAGGGTATAATGAAAAGCCATAAGAAATTTCTCCATGACATGTAATTTTTGATAATTGCATTAGCTTTACGATTATGAAGGCCAAAGAATTTATGTTTCATCGGTTTATGTAAGGGAGCACGAAATCCCAAATATTACCAGTGAACAATTACGAGTGGTAGGTGTTTTTGGTTTCTTTTTATCTCTTTTTTATCCATTTCGAGAGAAAATGTGGAACCATTTGAACGTGATCCACAAGTTGTATTCTGTGGAGGTACATCCCGGTCTACTCTCTCACTCAGTTGTGTACGTGAGCGTGGCCAAGACAGCATGCCATGAAGTACTTAAATCTCGAAAGCCTTGAGGGGGATAAAAGTGAGTGTAGTGAGTCCAGGGGAATCAGAATTATTGGGATATTCTTCGTGGTGGGGGCCAATTACAAAAGCCAACTTTCAACGTGGCTTTTTAATTGACCTGTGGATGAGGGGTAAAAATAATTCGGTCATTTTGACAATTCCACACGGTAAATACTGGAGGAATGGGGAATTCTCACTGGGGATATCGAATTAAATGTCTCGAGACTATTAAAATTAATCGCTCTTTCTTACTCGATGGGTCATGTGGGTTTACACACCTGTTTCGCGAATATTTTTCCTTCGGGGCTTGAGATTGTTTTTGCGAGAGCCAACGACGAGCCGAGGATTGTGGTAACGAAGATAATTTTGTTGGATTTCAGAGGGAAAAAGTCGAGGGGGAGGGGTTGCGATGTTGATGAGCGAGGGGAGGGGATGGAGTGAGAGGAGACAGTGGTTTTAGGGGAAAAGATATTCTGGGATTTATGGTATGATTTTATGAGGAATAACAGGCAGGTTCTGGTGAAAGGGATTGGGAGGGGGTTTTTTAGGAATTTTTTGGGTGAAATTACCCTTCCCCGCAAAAACATTCTCCCTGGAAATTAATTTTGCTATCGGCGCAAGGGATAGTCGACGACCTTTAGGCATTTTTTAACCAGCTCTTGATGTGGTCTTCCACCACAACTGGAAGGTACGTCATCCCACGGAGTGTCTGGAAAAATATCACTGATGCTTTTCACAATCTCTTCCACACGATAATTCCCACAAGAAAACGTGACATTTGATGCTTGAAATGAATGATTAATAGAAATAAATGAAGTTATGAGGGAAAAATAGTTACCTGCCACTTTCACCTGCACATGAAGATGGTTTTACCCGTGATTACGACGAGACGTGGGCCGTTGATTTCCCGATTTTATTGGACCCGGTCCCAGTTCGATGGGGAATTTAAACCGGATTAGTTGACCCCACTCGGGCATTATGAGGAGAAACTCGAATCGTTGACATAAAGCAGGAAGTGCGAACGAGTCTTCTCGGCAATAGCCAAATGATTCGAGAATTAACGGTACGGTGAATGATGGTAGTTATCGTGAGGTCATTACGGGGGATTAATTATCGAGTTTCGCAGTTTCTCGGGGACTTTCAGTGGCCTATTCCAAACGGAATTTTGTCAGCTTCATTCAGGTTTCAGTGGAATATTTTAACGGTACGGGAAAACAAATTTGTGATGAAAATTCTCCAGTCACTGGAAATTTTATCGGACCCCGGGTAAATTCGTCGAACTCGTCCAAAAAGTGGGCAGTGACAGTTAATTAACGAGTTGGACGAAAAATTCGTCTCTTTCGTCGACTAATTATCCGGGATGTCTCTAAAATTAACCGGTCTCCAGCGAAATGAACTGCTTTCAACCAAATGTGGGAAATCCAAATCGCCTTACCTCCCACATAGTTCAGGCTTCGGGGTGGTTACTGTGGTCCCCAGTGCGTTCGACAGTCTCGTAAATTCCCCCAGGAATACCTCGAGGTCAAACTCTGGGTTAATCTAGCCGCAAGATATCCCTCCTCGAATTTTCCACTCGTCCGCCATTTAAAATTTACGACCGCACGATTTCGAGAAGCACTGCGACCTACCCTGGCGTTTATATCGAGCAGAAAATTAGAAGAATGTCTGATAGACGATAAAATTCTCCCACAATCTTTGAATCGTACCGCCATTGTCGAGTATAACCGTTGAATTACGCCGTCAACGTTCCTCGAACCAGAAAATCCAAAAATTTTCGGAAAAATTTTGGATTTGACGGACAGTGACAACAAATTACCCTTCAGTGGTCGTTATAAACTTCCAGAACTCACTAAATCACTTCGGATTCAATTTTTTCCCCTCCAGTCTATTCCCATGACGATAAAACATAAACAATGAATTGTTTGAGTAATCATTCGACGTAATCGTGAACGGCAATTTTATTATCTCCCTCTCGGTTCTGGTAAATATACGCAATTTCTCGTGGTACCATGAGAACCTGTATAAATCACTGTCAACGTTAAGTAGAGGGCGGTTTTGGTGGTGGATATTTCTCAACTTAAAATCGCGCGCACGAGCGCTTTACCGTTCACCTACCGCCAATAAAATTCTGGTTGTAATTGATCCTTAATAATCTCGTCATGATACGGAATTACCCAGTCCAGCCAAATGTGGTTTTCCGTTCACGTACTATGTTATTACACACAGCGATTTAATTACAAAATTAATACCATCCATTAAACATCCTATAGTTCCCACCCCTTATTTTTATTTTCTACGCAAAAGGATTGAATTCTCAGAGGCAATAATTTTCGATTATTGGCTCGCGGATGTGGCGTACGATATTTTTCATTTTTCTCACGCGGTAGGTAGCCGACGTTGGCACATGAAATTGTCCACCTCGTGGGTGAGATGATACCTGTTTTCTCTTTAGAATTCATGACGTACAGGAGTCTCTCGTGAATGCCATATCAACTGATAGCTTGGGTTAATACGCTTGGAGGTACCTGGGAGCCCAGCTACCCCCAGTGGTCGGCTTTAATTAGCCGGCTGATTTGTCGGTGGTCTCCTGGCACAGCCAGTCCCAATTATGTTCGCGAGATAGGGATTCCCTCAGCAATACCACAATGGGATCAGTTGATCCCATGATTTACACTTTCTAATCTACCAAGTGTCACTCTAAGAGTCCGGACATTCGGGCGGTTGTTACCAGTGAGATCCGGTGATCAATCCATCATTTAGGGTTGACAAAATCGGAGGGGTTGAGGTTGTTCTGATGTTGGCACTGGCAGTATTCGGTTTATGCTGCCCCTAGACGAGTTCCACCACGAAAACTTGATGGGAAAAATCGGAAAAAAATTGGAATTCTTCAAGTCCCTGGAAAATTATCCTTCCCTCAGCATAAACTCGTTGTTGGAACTGCTGGAGAAATAAAATAATCCCCGACACAGGAATCCACTTGCCTTTTGGTGGACTATTTGATGAATGAATTACAAGACAACGTCCCCCTGGCCGATGAAATTCCCGAAAGGTGATCGCTCACCCAAGATTTTCCATGCTCATCAGTGTCAGGTACAGGTGTAGGGTCGCGTGGCGGGTTTGTGGATGTGGAAGGTGAAGAAAAGCGGCGAGAAGCGTGACCGTAAGGGCAGAGCACTCACCTCCCAGCGGCCCTAAAAATAAATAGAAAAAATAAATGTTAAGAATAAAAGAGGGCTCATTCTTCTTTCTCCCATGCATCAGTCTTCTCACCCTCACCGCTGACACTACATTCAGGCAGTTGAATCTCATGGCGCTCGTCACCCCCTGGGAGTTGGTCGTCCACGCCCTCGTAGTTTCTCTGCTGGTTGGAGAGCAGCCATTAGAAGCACCCCCTTCCATGTAATTTGACCACGGACAATGTACACCACCGAGAGCTCACGGTAATTTTCCTGTAGCACGTTGTGTTTCTCACAGCATCTCGACAACAATGAGAGTTAACAAATAATTGTAATTAAATTTTATCATTAATATCTTATGAAAATACTTGAGAAAAGCAAAACAATTACCAGTTCACTGCTGTTGAAATATTTCTCTCCGTAAATCAAGTACTCCCGTGAGATAATGAGGAAGTGAATTACGTAGAGAATATGCCAGGGGAGACCATCTGACTGAGTTAATTAATTAATAACCATCTAAATTATTCATTGCTACTCATTTTTTGTGGTAACCACCACCGACATCTGCGGATTCTCTAGGCAGATGAGAGGGTAGTCTTCTGAATATTCCTTGAAGTCTCTCTCCTCACATACGCGCGTATAATTAAGTAAAGATTATCATTACTGCGATTCCAGTGATGCAACTACCTCGGTGGCTCGCTGGGGTCTCATCCAGGAGGTGGATTCATCACCTCAGGCTACATCTGTCCGAGATGTGCCAGTGTAGCTCGATGTAAACATGTTTGCTCGGTTGTTGTTTACTGGTTTTTTACTTTCGAATGGTACTTTTGCAATCAGACAATTTTTCAATCCCCCGACTGGAGATAAAAATGCTGGAAAAATTCTCCAACGGTCCAATAAACTTCGAAACGTTTCTAATAATTAATTACCAGTTCTTAAAAATATCCTTCGAATTTTTCATGCGACTAAAACTTCGGATTTCATCACATGGTATCAGTTTGACCCAGTTGGGGCGATCAGATGATTGGGAGAAACCTTTGAAGTTGTGCTATTAAAACTTGGCGATTTTTTAATGATAAAGTCATGGAGAATGATGTTATGTTGAAGTTGACGATGTTCTAGGGACAAAGGTAGGCCCAACGGCATGAAGGACTCGAAAGTAGAATCGACTCGTCAAGTGCTCCAACGTAGGGAGCCAAGTGGCGCCAGGACTTCAAATTATTCTCGTTTCCGCCTCTCTCCAACTGTACCTACCCATATTCGGTGGTATCCACCATTCAGACTGTCGGTGAAGACCAAAAACGGTAGCCCTGCGTGGAATTTTTATCGCTTCACTGATATTCTAATATACTCAATCGTGTTTTCATTAAAGGAATATCGTTTTGGAGGGCCGGGGTACGTTGAATTGTATCAAATGAGTGGAGGCAACTTCGGTGGTCCGAATAGCTGGGGCCAATTAATGGTCAGTATTATGCTGAAATGGTGATCTGAATGAGAAAGATTATTCTGTGATTTCTGGACTGATAGAGAGCGCTCTTAGTTGACAGACAATTTTATCTCGTCTGAATTAACTTTTTTAAATTATTGAGTTCCTCATTCATTCATTTACTCACTGATTTTCCAGTTACAAGGAAAACTAACTTATCTTCAACTTAGATAGGTAATTAGGATTTTACTTTCCTCCCCGACTTCTTTATTAATCCACATAGAACCATAACCCGGAGATCAAATTTCTAACCGAAGTCTGTTCTCTTAATTGGGTTCGCAGAGGCACATCTGAACTGCCGAAGTCAATCTCGAGAGTTGTTTACGATGGCAAAAAACTATCGACTGAAATTGGAGATGGGTTGCCTATTATTGGAACCCAATAGTGTTGCAATTCTCATTCGCTGAGATATTACTGTCGGCCTTGTCTCAAAAGACTTCTCCTGGAGTCAAAACGTATTAAAAATAAATATTTTTCAAATCGCTCTATCGGCGGACAATTTCATGTTTAAATGAGTTTTCAAAATGGTGAATTCGTTACGGTGATGATGCCAAGTTGGCTACTGGGTTTATTGAGAACGACGTGGCTACATGAGTAACTCGATAACCATACGTGATGAGGGATCAGGTGAGGCTGATAGAGTGGCTGGAGTTTATCGGATACACTTCAAGCATGACTGGATACGTGCATTCATAACAAATAAATAATCATTTCCTCTTAGCGAGGCGATGGAAATGTAGATGTTTTCATCTGCGGTGTCAGGGTAATTATCAGGAATTACCATGGGATTATCGTATCATCAGTCTGGCGAGTCTCGACATCAGCTGATCCATTTTCCTCTGGGGAAATGACGGTAGAATTTGCTGGTGGAAACTCATCAAGGAACAATAATAATAAGTTACCTAAACGCAAGTCCTGTCACCCCGAAACAACCTCGACATATCGCAAAACAGTCTAGCAATATTAATCAATTAATTAACTGACTTGCTCCTCATCTCCTCGACGAGTGCGTCGATTCCTAAAAATTATTGATATTTCCCTGGCAATCGAATAATTAATTTAATGGAATCGAACAACTTCCAGACTGGTCCCCATAAATTCCAAAAAACCCTCCCGTTATCACACTCAAAGTGACTAAAAAATACGATTATTGTTATTGGTTAACGCCTCTCCGCAGCATCACTTGAACGTTCACCAACAGATGGGATGCAGAAGCGAGACAATTGCTCTTTCCAATAACTTAAATTGCCCATTTTCAACACAACCACATCCCCCTCCCTCCCGCCCCTCACACCAACTCCATATGTATTTTTTCTAAGTTACGAGGCAATCTAACCATTGTCCAGAAGATGCTACGGTTTAACGCATTTACGTTCAGAGGCAAACGTACCACTTTTCCAGGACATAACTTAGAGCCACCCCAAGGTTTTTCCCCTCTCTCTCATACACCGCCTGGTCACACTCCATATATATGTGCGGTCGAATGTGTTGGAGGGTGGAGAGGTGAGGGAGGACACGAGTTATATAATTTTCGTAGGCTGAGCCGACTGGGCAGGTAGATTTGCTAGGGCGGACAACACAATTTTTTTCTTTTATTGTGGAACCACCGCCGGGTGATTAAATGTCACATAAAGTATGAAAATGCATTGTTGGGGTAGTTTCCAATTTTCGGGAACAGTATCAGAGCCCGTGGGTTCCTCGTACAAGACGTATTACCGATTTTTTCACTCCAAGAATTTACGAGCCAGGAAATTATCCCCCAGGTGGCCGGCAATTTTTCGGAAAATCAGGTCCTTCCGATATTTTCCCTGGAGTATCCCCTGGATGAGATGGTTTCACGCTATTAGAACTCAAAATTTTCACCGGCGTCCAACGAAAGCCCTCGGCCACGCGTTTTGCGCCGTTTGACGCTGCGAGCAAAGAGAATTCGGCGCTTTTTGGCATCAAAGGGCTTCACCCTGAAGAGCTGTCTGTAATTACAGACACGAGGCGTGGCTCCCACCGACCAAGAACAATGGAAACCGCGCTCCCGATCCCGATGGGATCGGGTACTCTTTCGGCTCTTCCATACACCCAGGGCTCACTCCTCCTTCCTTTTCTCTTTCAGGAATGATCGGATCTCGTGGTGCGTGCTCTCCTCGGAGCTGTGGAATATATTGATCCGATGGATTTGATAGAGAGATAAAAACCATTTAGGCACTAAAGACTCTCAACTTGTTGCCGATGAATTAATACTTTCGAAATGAGTGATAGGATATATAATTGTGGCTGGAGCAGACACTGGAAATTATATTGTTCCATTGGTCGTGCCCCGCAGTGATAGAAGAATTTAAATTTCCCAATTCTATGACAATCCATTTGCCAAATTGTTGAGTGAATAATAAATGAAGGGGCCAAAATTACCCGGCTAACTGATGAATTTTATCCCCCAATTTGCTAATGATGAATCAAAAAAACAATTCGATCAAATTCCCGACTCATCAAGGCGTATCGTAAGCCCAATTTAGATACCAATCACCGGGTAAAATGAGAAAATAAATTTTTGAATGAAATTCGAATGGTGTAATGCACAACCGCATAATAATTAATCAACTCGCACTACGCATTTTGCGTTATATGAGCCCCTTGATGATCCTCATTTGCCACGATGAGCGTTATTACATATTGTCTAACACGACGCGATAACCCAGGGTGAATAAAAAATATATCCTCATCACGGGGGATGAGAAGAAAAGGTGCGGAGTGCGCGTAATGATGAGAGGCGAGAGAGGGCTCCTGATTGACCAGGGGATTGCATCCGAATGAATAAAAAAACTAATGCAAAGCGCTTCGCTGGATTTAAATTGAATTTATGGCCATCTGTATTCAAAGGCAATTTAAATTTTGTGAATGAGAGTAAAAAAATTGAATGGGATAAACTCACAAAAGTTGGGTAATTAGTATTCGCGTTTTTACATTTATCATTTCGACGAGAATTATTACTTACTCGTGTTGATTTAAAAATTCTGCGACTCACCGGAGCAAATTACTCGCGATAAAAAAAAAATAATGGAAGAGGTGAGTCAATGATAATGAATGGCACGGTTGGTGAGAGAAGATTCATCTTCCAGTGAAAGTCATTAGTGCATAAAAATCATCAGAATGAAAACGTGAAAATTACTTTCCCAATAACGTCACCAGAAATCTGTAGATAATTTATTTGCTGAGCGATTTTTACGGTAAATGACTAGTGTTTTAATGACAGATTAAAATGGAAGGGAGGCAGAATAATTTCCTCAATTATTTCCATGAATTTTCGCGATTATGTCGTCGGGTCAGGTAATTCGGGTCATATCACGCATCCTCCTGGCATCCAAATAATAGTATTCCCGCACGGACTCCATCAATTACGTCAATACCCCAGCACGAAGGCGAACGCTTGTCACAACCCAACAGCCGTATATCCTCACCCTAAACGACAACACTGATCACGTATCACTCAATTACCACCGACATCAGCAAGATATATCAACTCATTTTTTACCACCGCCTTTCCGATTCAACATTCACCCCAATGTATCTCTCTCACCGTGACACTGTAATTGCGGTCCGGGTATGAATACCAGTACTTCAATTGATGCGACTGAATAAAAAGATTTTTTCCTGACCTTGTGCTGTAGTTGGAAGCCGACACTTCCCGACGCCAAGTCGTTCAATAATACCCCGACTAAGTACTCACGCATCACCTGCGCTCAATTTTTTGGCTGTCGTCTATTAAGTCTCGTAAAACTCTTCTCACTAGAGTTCGCATCACCTGTCGCCGGCATTGCGCCAACAATTCGGAAATATTTCTCAGCAGACGATTGCAGATCAGTTCGTTCAGCTTCATCATTATCACAAAATGACTTTACAATCGCACTAATAGTCCTTGAATCCATTATATCCCCTACACTGTTGTCAGCAACTGATGATGACATAAAATAAAACTGGTCTGAGATGAAACCTTCGTCTCGAGGTTAGCCCTATCACAACTATTATCGACGAATGACGAACCACACCTGCCACCACTTGGGCCAATTATCAGCCTCCACACCCAGAATTCCTAATTGAATGAAGTCAACGTGTGAATTTACCATTCACTGGAGTGTCTTCGAGGCACAAATCATCGAGTTCCTGGCGTTCCAAATGACCGGCCATTATGTGAAAATATACGCCGTGAAAAGGTGTTATAATATCATCGATTCATAACTGGTTTGTTCTCAATGATTTTAACTCGACTTGTCACACCTCATGACCAAGTGCCACAGAGTATTATCTGATGTACTCAGTCACGCGATTCTCAGCTCAAGGGAGGCCCAATCGATCATCCAGCGATTTTAAATCGGGTATTAGAAACATGATTTGATGGGATAACCAAATTTCACTGTTGAGAGGAGATTGGAAGAGATGGGTGAAATTCATTAAAAATAGTGATCAGCCTCACGGCTATTTAATTAAACAAAAACAATTTGCGCAATTTCTCAGACGATCTTCACCGTGAAGCAGGAAAATCTGTACTTCCTTCATAACATAATTTCCAAATTACCGAGTTCATTTTTCATGAAAAAACAAAATCTGTATTTTCTCATTAACATGGCGCACCTTCTTCCGGGGTTGTTTCGACTGCGTCGTCGAGATGGGGTGGCCCATACCCTGAAAACTGCTGTGGTTCATTTGTTTTCATAACAGTGAAACTCCCGCCCCGTTTTTGCAGATAACAACGCACCTTCCACCTTTCCCTCTTTTCTCCACCATAAAAACAGTGGCACAGAATGATTTACCCAGGAGGTAGGGTATCCTCGTAATAACGGCTAAGTAGGATCTTTATATTCTTAGCCGTGAGGCAGGAGCGCCCAGGCATCGGACAGCGAGAAGTCTCGAGATGGAAAAGAAACGAGCGAATGAGAGTAAAAGATAATGAAAAAAAAAAGTAACCAACTTTTTGAGGGAACGAAAAAAAAAAAAGACCGGGGAAAAAAAATGAGAATGAGCCACAACCAAAGTGAGTCTCATTTTAATTAGCATCAGCTGGTGCGACGTGTACTTAACAACTCCTGGAGCTCCAGTGCTGCCCTCGGAAGCTCAGGCACTGAATCTCACTCGGTCTTTATCTGCAGCGTCTACTCTCTTTCTCTGGAGAGCTTAAATTCCAGGCTAGTGGATGTTTTATTCAGAGACACCCGCGGGCCTCTGGCCAACGGCTCTCTCCCTCTCCCGCTCTTCAATCTCCCAACCTACCCCCTCCCCGTTCCACTGGCCACTCAGATGGGCTCTGCGTTCAAGTAGCCGCTACCGTAATTTACATACAATCCACACGGATTCGGCACGAGGTAGAGAGATGAAAAGAGATGAGAATGAGAGTTGAAATAAAGAAAGAAAAGTGGATTATGATGAGATAAATAAAGAAATGAGGGAGAGGTGAATTCACGTGACGAGTTCACGTAGTTCTTCACGACCTGAGAACATCCCACCTTGAGGAGACCTAATAAGTTTAATTAGATTTTATAAATGGGAATTTCATTTGAATTTTGGATGTGTCAAAGGGGTGGAGAGAGCCTTTGGCCACTGCCTTTGGGGTCGTGATTTTTTTTGGAGTTGTTTTCTCTCTCTGCGGGTCGGGTGACAAGTGCAACAACTTTTTAAAGTGTCGAGATCGGGTGAATGATGGCCAGATAGGAGAGTTCCTGAAGAAGATGCGAGCAAACAAGCCGACGACGGAGCCAACGAATTCCACCAAAATTTGGTCCACGTGTTTACAGTTGATTCCAGTGGAAGATTTCGCTGGTGAAAAAACAAGGTGAGGAGAAGTGATGAGAGCCAGGATCAGAGGACATCAAGCCAAAATGCCGCGACACCCGGGATGACTTGCCGACGTCAAGCGGTCGCGTCCGAGAACCGCGGAATCTCGCGTTTTCCTGGTGAAGCATTCCTCACGGTATCGATCCACCAGTATCAACAGTATCCGGTGGGGCTGTTCCCTGCGTCATTTCATCTCATCCATGATTACACAGGAAGAGGTCCGTGTGAGTGATCCACTGGGATATTGTATATAATGTAACCGACATTTGTGGTTGAAGTCATTTCGGATTTTGGCTTGCTCTCCCCTGCAGGGGCCGCGTGCGAGGGGTTAATTTCATTCTGAATGTATGTATCTGGCCCCTCGTCCTCAGATAGTGCTATCCAAAAGTTACATTTGATGTTTGTTGAGATGGCTCCCCAGGGTAATCACGCTCACTCCAACTTTTGTTACCTGCGTTACTATTATATCTCGCTTTCCGGCTCGAGCTAAGCTGTTCTGTTCACATATGGCAGACGGCTTCCTGAGCCTTTTAAATGTCGTAATTAGTAGGTACACCCCGTCCCGTGCAGACCACACTAACATGTCAAAGTAAGAGACAGGATTTTTCTTCTCCGATTTTCCACCTCTGACTGGACGCTCATCATTTCTCCAACTTCCCCATTTAAGACCCATAAAATCCCATCGGCATGAAGTCTAAGAGACCGTAATTATCGGAGAATCAATACAATGAAGTCCAGATAAGGATTATTCTACTTAATTCTTCTTTGTGAGAATGAACCCTCTGACTATCTCCCCTCAACATCTCATCTGGTTCGGGCAGGACCTGTGTCAGTGCATCTCATCGTTCCAATAATCGATTTGACGAATCACAGATAATCCCAATCAGCCATATTGATCGATTAATCAATCATGTGGCTCATTGTTAGAATCGAATTCAATCCCACTGATGGTCACAATTTTTATAAGATAAAGCCGATCGAATATACCAAAAGT
The DNA here is from genome assembly GCF_034640455.1 of Diachasmimorpha longicaudata. Taxonomy (NCBI): domain Eukaryota; kingdom Metazoa; phylum Arthropoda; class Insecta; order Hymenoptera; family Braconidae; genus Diachasmimorpha; species Diachasmimorpha longicaudata. The sequence continues at coordinate 5,869,976 of NC_087238.1, read as the reverse complement.
ACCGCCGACGATGACCCGACTATTTTCCCAGCAGGTTTATAGTTCTTCATTCCTCTCTCTCTAGCCCCACGCTATCATCATGGTGTTCATTTGATTCAGTTGATGCGATGCTTCTAACTTATAGCTGCACCCAACTAATCAAGCCAATTGAATTAATCGCATCAAAATAAATCATCTGGCAATCTCCCTGAAAAGGAGGGATGGTTTCCATTTATGAATGGGGTCATACGGCTAGGTTTACGAAAGGAGTGGGATTCCAGGTACCGTAGGGGTGAGATCCACCGAATATAACAACCCCCCTATCCCCCCCAACTCCAGTATACGACGTGGCGTGCTATGCATGCATTATTCATTGGCAGAATACGACCCAGAGGGGCAGTTAGAGTGAACACATTCAGGTGGATTGGATTTTGATGAATTTAATCTTGAAAATTTGCTCAGGGCATTTGTACAACTACCGAGTGGTATTAACAAGTTTTTTTTTTTCTACCGTCACATATTATTCCCGCTACTTGCCCACACACTTTGGCATCACAGGCCTATCACACTGATAAGTCCTTGAGGGTTGATTGCTCTACGTAATTCTGCAGCATCAACATTGAAAATGAGATACAGGAGCAAGACATCATCAAGAAATCTCCCCTGCCTCCAGGGATTTTATCTTCAAGCACCATCCGCGAGTATCTTTTGTTTAAAATACCTTTTGAACGAGTTTCAGAATTAATTATCGAGTTTGCCAGCTACTTCACCTCACGTTCATTCCCTTCTTAGTTTCTTTCAGCCACCCTTCTTGTGACAATGATGCATCGGACGATTCGTCAATAACTCCTTGGGCCGAAACACATTCGCCTTCAGGCGTCGAGGAGAGACAAACGGTCCGTCATTACTCCGAATCATCGTGAAGAGTGCCACTCGGGGATTTCGTCTCATCCACCATCCATTTTATATTTATTTTATTTTCAATTCACCATTTTGTTCATTCGAATTCACTCATTGGTTATATATCACGAGTGATGTTCAACGATGCACGTGTACAACGTATCCCGAATATGCAATGATGACTGCATATGTATCACGGAATACATATACGCAATAATAAGCATTGCGCAATATTCATTGGGCCCGGGATCCGATAAATCATTGGGTAATGGGTTTCTGGTGAGTAACGAAGCCAGAAGAGCCCACCACTACTTTCCTCCCAGCGAGTGGGTGAATTTTACGAGTTCTGGCTTTTGGATTACCCCACGAACATCTGTTGTCCGATCTAAGATGAATACCACCGAGGATACTATCTGATTACCAATTAGCTAAATGAGGTCAACCCTTCAAATTCAAACAATGTCGTGAAATCACATCGATTCGGCGAGAGAGAATATATGTGATGCTGTTGAAGTCAGCATGAGGGTAATTGGAATGGATATAAATCTCGCCGGAGAGGACAATAGTTTTTCCAATGGCCCGCGTATATTTACAATGCATCTTGGTATCTGCAGCTGCCGCATACGTCTCATTAATTAAGCCTCCACTGGCCGCTTCGTCTCTCTTTCACCTACCGGCGATTCATTCGGGCCCTTCGGGACCCTCACCACCTATCCTTCTCTTCCTGAATACCGGTATCATCGAGGGCAACTGAGACACTAAACCATCCACCCACACTCGTATCAAACATTCAAGCAACACCTCTTGTCTTCTCTTTCTCTTTATGTCTCGTTTTAACTCACCACGATCCCTCAGAATCTCCATCACCGAAACCCGATTAAGTATATGATGTTAAATCTCGCACATGATGCATACGAACCGCGGGTGTTACGGGTGTAATTCAATGACGCTACCGCTGCGCGGCGCCACGATGTCGTGTCACATAATGTCACCTTTAAACATCACCCCTCCATAATGGTGGACCGATGTAAAGGGGTAATTCCATAGCATTACACGCAGCCCTCAATACTTCACGTGACACTCGTGTTTCATGGATGCGTAACATTGATTTTAGCAGCGGTGCATGGGGAGGGAGAAACCTGGTAACTCCTCCGAGTGAAAAAGAAACAACTTTGTCACGTAGAAGATACCTATTTCACTGAGGGAGACCGTGACAAAAATACTACTGTCTGTACGTAAATCAACTTTCCACCGGTTTCTTCGTGAAAGCCACATCTCGTCTCTGACAACTTCCGTCCAGACTCGGCAAATAGTTATGAAAAAGTTGTCTGCACAGGTAGGGAAATATAATAAGAACGAATTTTCGATGAGACAGAAGAAAAAAAGCTGTTAACCCTGATGTTGCTTCAGACTTCACGCAGTGAAGACGGTAACAACGCCAGGTAGAAATTGAAGATAAGAAGCGAGGAAATGAACAGGGGGTGAGTGAAAAAAAAAGAATATTGTGGATATAGATGCCTCGTATTTTATCACGAGTTATGATTGCTGCTGGTGAACAGCCGAGATAGAATTTATCGCAGTCTGCCAAGACTGCCGATGTGAAATCATTTTTACAGATAGCTCTCGTTGGATACTTTAGCACGCCTCACCGCGTGAGAAACTGCAACCACTTGTGCAATATTTTTTCTCTCCTCTCCCGCATTATCCGATATACTATTCAAGTGGTTGATGTTGTTATTCAATTTGAATGCACCACCAGTGGACGAGGATTTTTCTCTCGCTGGGGTGAAAAATTTTCATATAAATATTTTTTTATCGTCACCATTAAAACGCCCTGGACTACGGGCCATCTCGTGAAAAGTGTATTTACGACGTCATCAGTGTGATTCGTCGTAAAACCTGATAAATGAAAAAAAAGGAGGTATTCCAATAGTCGTTGGAATGTAAGTACAAGAAGCTACTAAAGCAAGTACTTGATGGAGAGAGAGAAGTAACAGCCCAGCAGCTGGCCTATAAGACGTCCAAGTGCTCCCGTTATTGATTTACGTTGATAGCTTCTCTCTCTCCTTCTGTAACCCACCCTGAAAGAGGGATTTCCAATACTTCCCCCAGTGTGCACACATGCGAGAGTGAACTTTGCACAGTTAATACAAAGTTGTGTACTGGAGTACTGAATGTGTGGCAGTTTGAACGCCAGAGTCAATGTAAACAAGTGAAATTTTAACAACTTGAGAACGGTGAGCTGGCATTTGAAATATTAAATTTATGATCCTCTACTGGTTATATCGTTATAACCTGACAATAGTGTGTGTACGGTGGCTCGTTAGGTTTTTCATTTCAATCTTCACTTCCTGCTATGAATATTTTACAAAGTTCATTCGTACACTCGTACGTACCTTGAGAGCTTGCTGGTATTCATGATGATGAAAGAATATATTTTCAAGTTTCGGGCTTTTTTCAGGGGCTGATGAATTTCTAACAGCTGGTCTAGCCGCAGTTTAACGAATTTTCTGGAGTTCCAACTAATTGCACCCTGTACAACAACTCGGGCAACTGGAAAATTTACAGTGCACTCAAACCAGAGGGACCATCTATATATACATATGTATATATATACGTTGCAGGGTAAAGGGAGGATTTTGGCGGTATCGCCGGAGCTCCTGGACTGGCAAGCAATTATGCAATGTTACGGTTACTCCGTTGTCTATAGAATTCACTGGGCAACTGTGCATCTGCCTCGGTGAGTTTTCCCACTTCAACAATGCCAACCTGTCTTGAATTTTACATTCGCATTTTGGATTACCATTGTCGATTCAATGTTGCGACGGAGCTCGATTTCCATAGTCCATAGACCACTTTCAACGTGTCAGTTCAATACACGTAAACCGAGAAAGCCACAATTTTGATGTCCATTGTTCTTAACAGAACTGTTGACATCACCGGGGCCACCGGTAATTTTCATAGCGAAAGAAATTATCTCGAGTGATGTCATCGTTATTGTCCGGTATCACCAGCACTTTTCTCCCCTCGAAAGACCGCAAAATCCCCAATGTCTGAATTTCGATGGCCGAAAAGTATAAATCTCATCGAAAGATGTAACAATTACCAGCGGTTCCTTTCACGCTCCCAGTTGGTTCATACATCAGCCAGTGGTAAATTAGCTCATACTATAAATTCTCCAAAGTCCCATTGGGTTTTCAGTCTTTTTTATTTTGCCATTTTGCAAGAGCTCGCGGAGGTTTTACTTTCACTGGTAGCAGTCATTCTGTATGCATAGGGTAGCCAACTAACGGTTGTGATATTTCTTTTTATCTGGTGGGTTGAGTGTAAACCCCAGGCGGGCCAATGGAATGAAACACTCTTTCATCGTACCTCTGGGCGTTGGATATCGCATCTTTTGATTCCAGAGAGATACGGACGCTAGGCCATTTCCAATATCATAATGCCCCGGTCTTAAGAGCCCCGCTGGCTAAGTATCGATGAAGATTATACGGATTTTTGCACCTGTGGTAGAGGCCTTGAGCCGGTCCAAGGTCAATTTTTGCTTCTGTTGGAATAGAAATAGCGCCTCTGGTAAAATATTGTGGCAATAAATAGCCCATAAAGTTTATACTTTTTTTATACCACTTTGGAATGCTAAATCTACTGATTGAGACGTGATTTTATGGAGCATTTTTCGACAGATGCTCTGCGTGACCGTCACGAGCGCTCGTTAGAACGTATTCTCTTTAATTTCATCTCGAACCATTTGGGAAAAAAAATATAATTTTAAGAGAAACGTGTTCTCTAAAGAGATGGCTTTTAAAATCTCTTTTGCACACATTACATTTAAATATATATATCGCGTGAGTGGCAACTGTAACACCTCACCCAGTACCGCAAACTGACATCTGGCACTCGGCAACCTCGTTTGTCCCGTTTGAAATCGATGTAATTGGATAATAAGTCTGGAACTTTCGCGCCAACAATCGTCGAAACACCCTCGGGTGAAGATAAACGGTGTCATGCGCATTAACGTATCGAGGAGATTGCGATTGGCGCCCTCTGGAGTGACGCTGACGAGACGTTTACGCTATGCGAGAGGAGTTGATTGAAAATTGCATAGAAAATTACCCCAGATTTTGCTGTGCGAGAGAAAAATTGAGGAGCAGAATGTAATTTTAAAAAAACCTGTTTCCGCAGGATATTTTACGATTCGTTTGGTTGGAAATATAAATTAATGGATGCGAAAATTATTATCTGGTGCGCAGTTGTAAAATTTTCCAAGATTTCCGGGAAAATACGGCTGTTATTTTGCTACGGTTGCTATTAATTGAGAAAATAATTCGATCGTTAGATGGAATTTCTTCTTTTTTTCACGCGCTCAAGTTTATGCACCACCTTTAATGCTTCGATTCATCACGAACATCGATCGGTGATTTTGTTTCGCTTGATTGGTGGTGTGTTGTTTGGTGTATGGTTACACACTCGCATAATTTTACGTTCTCTAATCCTCGAGTCAGGGTGTAGCATCAATACAGAGACGGTGGCCGATAAATTAACGGCGATACTCCTCCTCGATAAAGCCCGATCGTTCGGCGTGTCGAAGGTATCTTTTCAATGATGGCATTCAATGCTGCGCTGGGGAACACCAGGGGAATGAGAGAACCAGAGACGCGTGCTGTTCTTATGGTTCTCGGAAGAGGATTGAGGCACAGGTGGCGCACCAGGACAAGCCGATGAGTCCTGGCCAATGCCCAATGAATCTTCCAACTGATTCATAAGCGGTGATCGGCATTGCCTTCAATGTCACGTCTGCACACGCGCTATTCAATGAGACGCGTGGGAAAGCCGCAGTGGCGGGAAATTCAAACGCGGAGAGGCACTTAATAAGTCGGTATTTAAATTATTCCAGTAAAATTCATCTTCACTGAAGGGAATAATTTTTTAAAGAAGGACCAATCGCGAATCTGCATCGGAGGATCACATCGGTCTCAAGATAAATCTATTAGATCATTATTAGAGTAGTTTAGAGTATCGTAGGGCCCTCCCGCCTGTCACGCAAACCCATAACCAATGACATTAGTTTCACTGGGTCATTTGATTTTTTTTTCTATCGACTACCGATGTAACAGACGATGATGCGGAAGAATAGGTTAAGCACGGATTTACCACGCCTCTCCATCAAACCTTTAACCTCTCCCAGCCGCGCCTCATATTGTTACCCCCCGCCCCTGCGTCGCCCATCGCTCTGTCAATTCAAAATCATTTTCGAAAGTCCCGCGAGGTGTCGAAAAATCTCTCAACTCCGGTGGTCCCTGGGAAAGATTAAACTTGATTACCACTGATCACTCTGCGTACTCATCAACAATCCAAAAATAATTCCCATCCCATGAATCGGATTGAACTGTCCGGGTGGTGGTCCCATACTCAATGATTTAATTTGAATAAATTTTTTAATAGTCAACTCTCAATTTCACGAGTGATTACTCAGAGTGGGCGGCAGAAGCATCCTCGACTCGTACACGGGATTTCATTAGCCTTTGACACGGAGATTGGAAGCTTCGTACGCGTTTATGTTACACAGAACCGAGGGAGAGAGAAACTGACACGATATCAGTGGGCGTACAAGCGTAACCTTTGAGGATATCCCATACACCTGCGTGACCCCAACTGCGACAAGGTACATCAGATGGACGAATGTTGGCATTTCCCCTCCTTCTCCCCCTGTATAACCCCCTCTCCCCCCTCGACATCCCATTGGGCTTGTGATTTTTGATGCGCCTCGCCCACGCACATCTTTACAACACTCCGCATTTTAATTTTTGCGCAATACACGGGAATAATTTTTTCTCATTTCAAGGAGCTATACAGTAATGAAAAAATGAATTGAATTAATTAAAAAAAATAATATGTTACCAGAAAAAAAATTTATTGAAGGAATTAGAACTTGGAATTCTGGAATTAAAGTTCCACGTTGTTCTTATTTGAGTCGATTCCATGATTTAAACAAATATTATTTAATAATAAATCATTAATAGCGTTCGTACGATGTTATGTATTTCAAATTAGTTGTAGTAATTGATACTTGTCGCGAGAAAAAAAATATCTCAATAAAAATGTGTACAGAATTACTTAGTAAGTGCTCATGATTCATTTCGTGTAGAATACATATTATTTTATATCGAGCAATAAAATTTATTGCACTCATGAAGTTGAAAGGGAAAAATGTTTTATTATTCCCCCCCTCCCCCGTGCCGGTCGACAATTTTTTCCGTCCACCGGTGGGAACTGCGTGTTGAACAACAACGTGAGAGTCGAGTGAGATAAACAAAATTTAACTGAATTTTATGCCCTATTAAGTTTGTTATTTTATTATGATTGAAATTTTATGAGACTACTTTGACGTATTGTAAATCTCGGTCAGGGGATCTTTGAATTCAAATGCACCTCCGTCAAGTGATATGAATTTTTTGCAGTCGTTAATGTCTAATGTTAGTGAGTAATTAGAGAGTGCGTCGGGGAGACGGTCGGCGAGTTGATTAAAATTTTATAGGTGATAATTTCAGGGGACACGTGATGCGATTACCAACTGGGTAATATGGGGGTATTGTGAATAATTTATGGGGGATGAGGGTTTTTTTGGTTTCGTAGAGTAATATGGAGCCCGAATGGAAATACTCATGAAAATTATTTTTTTTACGTAACTTTGAATAATTCTTTTGTTATTATAAAAAATAGTTTTGTAATTGGTATCGGACTAATCACAAAACTATTTTTCCACCTCTCGTGAGCCGCCCATGGTGGATCATTAAAATATTTTCGGATGAATGGAAGGCCAAGTTCATTCCGATCAAAGGCCCTCCACAGGTGTTCGAGTCGAATTGTCTCTAATTCACTACGAAATTACATTAGTCCCGGATGTAACGCTTCGTTATGCATCTCGCTAGGCGTTTAAATAACCTTTGGTGTATCTCCTCGGCTACTTCAATTCTTTAGAAATTTTTGATTCCACTTTTTATCTCATTTCTTTTCGTGCGTCACAGAGCGCCGATTTACCTCCCACGTGAGACAGATAAAAGATGACTGAAAACAAGAAAAAAGGGCCCACGAAGGCCCCCTCGTGATTTATAATATCGTAATGGGAACGCTCGGATGATACGGTTGTTATTGCTGGCTCTCTGAAAAACCTGGATGAAGGGTTATTGCTGACCCCTGAATGAGGCCCTCACGGAACAAACACACGGGACGTACTGGTTTACTCCGCAAAAGTTGACCGCATTATTCGCCCCGGTATTTTTCCCTGACCCCGGGACCTCGTACGTGAGGTCTCTTTCAGGTACCTCGTGAGGGACAATCGATTTGAGAAGGAAATAAAAATTTCCACTCGATTCGAGAGTATTTTCGGGCGCCGGAGGGGAACGAATGGGACAGAGGGAACGACAGATTTGTTAATTCTCCGGATAACATTATTTATCTACTAAAGTGCACCGGGAAAAATTGAAAAAATTGTCCAAAAGTGATTTTTATCGGGCAATAGATAACTCCGGTAGAGTGTGCTTCAAAAAATGTTGCACTGTATTTTTAAAATGGGGATTACATTTCTCTCTGCTATTACCTCTCGACCTACTAGTTCCTCCCCATTTTCTATCGCGAAAAAAAAATTATTTAAAAAATATAATGCATGTGAGCGTGCTTTACCGAGTGAAATGGAATGAGGAAGTTGAACGAGGTCATATTTGATGGTAATAACTGGCCACGGAAAATGACCGATTCACCCAGTGTATGTGTACACCATTCGCCTCTCTCGTTGTATTATTGCCCCGAACTGTAATTGATTGTTCACCACCGCCAAAATATAACCATGATCGATGAGAGCACCATGCAAACTGCTGTACCCTCAGTCTACTGCCACAAACCACCATTTACCATCCTTGTTTTTTAAACTTTCCAATTGCACTTTCCCATAAAGTGGGCGCGAACATTTGCACGATTACACATTCGATATGAATTTAATATGCATTGAAAAACGATTGTAAATCAGTATTTTATTTTCACACGCTTTCTTGAATTTTTACCCCATCATTTGGAATGATATTTTTCACTTACCACAGTTCGCACGGTGAATACTATTTACAAGTTATATTTTTTCATTCTGGAAAATATTTATTGGAAGTTGGGGAAAGAGGAAAATTTGTACGTCAACCGTATAAATTCCTATGAATTTATTCGCATGACTTTCATTTTATTTCATAAACGTTACCATTTATTCCAATTGAATTTCTGTGTTGCATTAATTGAAATGTATAAATTCTCCGGTGACTTCAATACACGTGTGTGGACCACTATTTCATGCGTGAATTGCGAACATAAATGAATTTTTTATTGCTTCACGAATACAGTATTTTTTATAATTAACTCAGTTGACAAAACCTTTGACCTATCACTAATAATAACTTTAGAGTTGGGCCAGTTCCCGGACGATTAAAATTTTACTCAATTTCCGATGAATAATACAGTCGAAACCGGACATGTGTGAAATTTATCCCCGAAATATTGACTTTACAACTGGAATAAAAATAAAAAATTGTATAGCTTCACCTGGATTAGATGAAAATTGATTTCGAATGCTCTGACGGAGTCCAATATTCCCTGGATCGTCCAGCGAATATTGGACTACTTTACCACACATCAAGAGAGGGCACTCATCCCCTGCAGGTGATATTTTTCAAAATTATTTCCAGCGTGTTGAACATGGCCTCCACGTCCTTCAAAAGATTCCATAAATATCCAGCGGCTTTGAGATGACAGTACGGTATTCTATTCTCTCCTTCCAACACAAATAACATCCAAAGATCATAATTTCACGATACGGTAGATTGAGTTTTACGAAATATCATGTCCGCTGTCACGTGTCATGTCCTACGTCAACAGAAAAATATTCAGAACCTTCGGAATGGTAAGAAAAATATTGTATGGCTAAACACTCACGGTCGATTGCGTTCTTTTATGAGATAAAATTGAAGGAAAAATATTTATGAATAACACCGACAGCTGTTTTGGTTTGAAACTGAATTATCGAATTATATTACATGGAAAGAAAAATCAAAGTTCTGCAATTCGATAATATTTTCATGAATATATAATTTTTATTTTCAGTTGCGTCCAACCGAATTTTTTACGATTCCTGAAAATGATTTCAATTCGAAGGTTATTATTCATAAATCAAATGGTTTTTATTTCTACGTGCGGTGTTCTCCAGTCATAAGGAAGTCATCAGGGGCTAATGTGCAAAGGCCAACCCCTCCCTATCACGAAACGAAGTAGCAGACACAATTTACCAAAGAGATATCCAGAAATATATCGTCAAAGTGATCGTTCCGTATATTTCTTTCAATACTCAACGGCCAAGCTCATGCCAATATTTTGCCTTTTTACACGGGCATTATGCAAGTTACATATGCCAGTTAATGGCGGTTGAACTCCCGAGCGGATACACATCATTTTAAAAAAGTACCTTCGAATCGTTTTACGATTATTACCAAAAATGTTTCGTTGGCTTTCACGATTGACGTTAGTACGACCTATTTCGTTAACTGCCCGGAGAATTAGCCAATTAATCATATAAAATTATATTACCTGAATAGTGCGGTGGGAAGGGATTTCCATGATGTTGGAGTAACTGCCGGCGGCACAATTATTGTTAAAAAATTATTCAAAATCTATTTATTTCACCTGCAGCGCCGCAGTCGATTAAATGCCTCTCAGGTTATCTCCCAGAGCTCGAAATTCACTTTCGTCACATTCTGCTGAGACGTCTGCTCACGGCCCCCTCGGTAACTTCTCCCTCGTCAGTCTCTCATTTTGGAGCTTCCCTTCGAAATTATACATTCCACCTTCCTGCAATACACACCGAGGTCACCGGGACTGCACGCACAACCACAGGGAAAGTTAGCGGAGAGGTGAATATAAAAGACGAGAAGGTAAAAAACAACAGATAAGGATAAAACGTGATAGCTCGTATTATAACATTGCAGAGTATACGGTAGAGCACGTGATTACCTGGTCGCTCACCAGCCTCCGTACAGCGCCCAAGGGGGTCAAAGGGTCGTCCCCGCCTCGACTCACCGCATCAAGGGTACCAAGTAATTGCTGAGATGGAGTCAAGCAACTCCGGGATAAAAAACAGAAAATTTCTGGTCAAATAAAAATTGCAATGAAAAATATTGAGGAAACCCATTCTGTCCCGAGCCCATCAACCACAGGGTATTTTTTGGATTAAGACAGATTACCGGGGCAGTTATCTTGATGAAATATCTCGTAATCGAAGTCAATCATCGCTGAGGGAGTTTGTTGATATAACATCCTCCGGTGAGATTGAACTGATAATTGAAACGACGGTAAATGGCGCTGGGAATTTTTCAGAAATCCGGGAATCGAAAAAAATTGCGGCGACTGAGGTGATGATTTTTTCAATCGAAAGTCAATGGAGGTGAGAAGATCGGGCATTTTTTAATATTATCAGTTTCTAAATCTTCTAATGGCTTCGCTACAACTCCATTAAATTCCCCGGAGATGATCCCCGATTCCCACCGAATCAACCGCAGTCGAGAAAAATTCCTTTCCCCTATTCCACCCTTCGCCCTCCCCCTTCCCTTATGTCCCGGATATTGGCTCGGCCTCATAATTTACCCCGATAAGTACCCGATCGGCGCAAAGTCGCGTAAATAATGATGGTTAAGTAATGAGAGTTACTTCGAAAGGGAAAATTGAAGAGTGCATGCGTATGTGTATTGTAATCATGCAATTCTCGCACACTGCCAATATTCGCGAATAAACTCCACCTTCCCCTTATCCCCTGTATCATTACGCGGTATGGCTTAATCGGCCCTTAATGATGTCCCTCTTTAACCCGTTGCCATGAGTACTTCACTCGTATCTCCCTCCCCCCACTTCTATTGAATATAACCAGCGGCGAATATCTCTCGATGATCGAGTCGGATTTTTTTAGTTCATTTGTGATGGACCCCCTCATCGATGCTTTCACGTTTCGATGGGTCAAGTGTTAATGCACATAACACCTAAGTCATTTCAACGAGCATCAGTGTACTATTCATCGACGGGGGACGAGCGGAATTTTAACGGTACATGAGAGAATTATTTTCAAATTTCACTCGGTGATTGCACCATAGAAATCGCTATTCAATGAGCGAGCGATCAGTGTCAAACGGATTGGAAAATATTTTGGAAAATACGGGGGAATGATCGAATTACAATGAAAAAAATTAATTCTTTGAAAAGTTCACGTTTCGGTCAACAATAATAATTAATTATTTTTTTTTAGTCTTGAGATTTTTTTATTTCAACTGAAAGTGGTTTTTTTCGAGAGGGATGATTTTGAATAGGAGTTTTCATGGAAATAATGTCAGTCAAGATGACACGCGTTTTTATTCATTGTTAGAATGTTGGGGCGGTATTCACTCCTTATTTTCACTCAAAATATGAAAATGGGATAATTTTTTTTTGAAATGCGTGACGATTCTGGCATAATGGGATGCTAACGACGGCGCGGGTTGTGTGACATCTGCTTTCGGGGAATATAACCATTTTGCTGGATAAATGATGCTGGAGGTGCATCCTTCCGCAAGTTGATGGTGGCATCACGTGCACCAGTCGGATAACATTAATTTTCCTAAATAAATTTTCTTTCCTGACATTACGGAGCGTCTTAAACTTTCAGGATCGATAGTTAAAGGTACAAGACGATTAAAGAAGATGGACCAGTGCGGGAGTTCACCGACGTTTCATCGCACCCTCAAAAAAATGTTTCTTGAATTTTTTTGAGGAGATCTACAACTTGTTTGGTCTAATTTCCTTTTCTAGAAGAACATCTGAAGGTTCTAAAGGGGCAACACACCCTAATGGTACTAAAACTGTAATTGATACTCATTCAGGAGACGATTAATGATCGGTTCCAGGGAATACAATTTTTCGTGGACTATTTTCTTCTCTCCGGGCATTCGCCAAAGAATTTTAACATTGAAACGAACCCGTGGAATTGTCCTCGTCCTTACTCACCGGAAATGCCCCCGCCGGATATCGCTAAAAATTTGACGTAAAAAACTGCATGAAGTCCATCGCATCCTGATTGATATGCAAATGTTCCTGCGGCCATTAGCACCAGTGGCCGGACGCTCAAAGGAATAAAAAAAAAAGGTAACGATAGTGACCCCTCAGGAGGTGTGACCATTACCGTCCACACGGTATTGAAAAGGGTGGTCCTTCTCACCCATATGCATTCATCGACGTCTGTCTACCCTACCTGCAGTGTGAAAGAAAAGAAGGTGTGTTGCGATGAGTTGATCGTCATCGCTCGTTAAAATGAAAAATTATACTTTCCACCGCGCGCGCTGTCCAGTCCAAAGTCTTTCATGTCCCAGATTGAATAAAAAAAAAGGTACATTTATTTTTTCGAATTCTCTTCCCTTTTCCACAAGTTGCATCTGCAAGTTTGGATGGGCTGTATAAATTTTTTGCTCAGCTGCCCCGAGGTCGAGGGCCAATTAGACTCTTGTCTCGGAAAGAAAGTGGTACAGAGTCCAGCTCGGGTTATGGCTGCAACGGAGATATACTTCAAACAATAATTATTATTATTGGCATCATTTCGTGCCATAACCGACCTCTGTGCTGTACCAAACGGTGAAAGTATGATTTTTCAGGGGGGCGGGTGGGAAGGGGCGAGTCACAATGAACAGTTTCTTCCCATAATTTTTTTTTTTCATGTGTCGATATGGTTCAGTTACAATTACCGTGAAATTTGCTCGCGGGGGAATGAGGCTGATGCCAATTCTGTAAATTCTGTATGAATTCCCGGAATTCCACTTTTGCTGTGAGTTCACAGTGAGCTATAATGCGGATAAATTAGAAAAAAACATCTTATAAATTCAAAGCAGCTGTAATTTATTGGAACAATATATCTCCGAAATGTAAACCCACAATGCGAGGCTTATCCGGATCTTAGCCGACATTGGAATATTGCATAATGTTTGCAGAAGCCTGTACAAGCAGTTTCATTGAACATCCGCTCTCGTGATATACCTCAGCACACGACGGATTAACACCAAGACACAAACTTTGAATTAAATTATAATCAACTTACACGGAGTGGAATTTATGTTGCCGTCATTAGGAATGATAAATGAATACGGTAGATAATCCGGGCGAAATTCTGATTAGGGGATAAAACTCAGTCGTAAAATTTATCATTTTTTAAATCACTTTTTCCTGAGGTGGAGACTAAAATAACAAGGAATGCGCATTAAGAAAAAAATTCTTCAAAAGAATTTATTTCCCAGTGTACCATCTCTCCTCGATTATCCATATTTCACTGTTGTTGTTATTTTTTACTCTTTTGTGAGATTCTCTAGCCTCTGAGGAGGATTTCCCTCAGGGAAAATTGTTTGAACTACTTGGATATTCTTAATTTATGGATCCTTACCCCCTGACTTCCCTGGACTACCCTCCTCCACCCCTCCCAACAACGATAATTACTAGCGCACGTTCCACCGTAGAGTGGGCTGTCAGTCGTCAGCACGATTTCTCTCTCTCTTTCTCGGTGTATCCCCTGGCCTTTCTGGTAGCTGAAGGGAATAATTGGTAGGTTTCGTTAATGTCAAAGGTGAAGACTCCGTTGTTTGCTGTTTATATTCTTGGAATGTGTCTTTAAAAGCTTCAGTCAATTTTTACCTCACTCGTTCGTTTTATCCCGCATTTGGAATTCAGTTTTCTGGTTATCTCCCAATAACCTATTAGTGTGCGTTAAATTTCTGTTGAAGTATGATATTCTTATCTCGGGAATTTACATGTGGAGCCTCAGGAATGGCGAGTCGAAATCATCGACGGCTTTTTCTCTCGTCTCTTTTTTATTCGAAGACCACGAACCGGAGTCTCAATCACTCCTGTCACTGTTAATCCGTCATATTTCACGACTAACCTTTGACCATTGCCCTCCCCTCACCACCCCCCATTCACTGAATTCCCGGGAATCGTTACTACTGTTGGAAATCATGGATTAAAGTTCAATAAAATGCAATCGTAAAACTCGCGCGCTCGTTTTACGGTCAAGGAGGTATTTTTTTTTTATATTCCTGGATTCTTATGGATTTCGCGTATCTCGGATTGTATGAGGATACTTCACGAGGCAAGACCACTTGAAATGTCGTAAATGTTCGAGTAACAATACTGCAATATTCAAATCGAGATGAATGTTTGAGAGTTTTTATTCTCTTGCAGTCACAGTTTCTCATAAAATCAATATCAAATATTTGCTTCCAAGATTTTAAAGGAATTTCCATCAAATAATGTGAACTTTTGGACTGGTTTCTGGAATTGTCTTCAAAGATATCGTTCGTGGAAAGGAATTTTCAATAAAAATGGTGCTAGAGTTCCCTAAAGTGCGATGAAATTTATTTATTGAGAGTAAAAAGTCTGAACGGTGTAATTTTTACCTGAATATTCCAAGATATAATGGGTTCCATGTTTCAGCCCCGAAATTTCAAATTTTCCTCGCCGTCTGTATGACAACAATGGATCAATGAACCACTCGATATGACATTGATGAATGAATAGGCCACTTCACATGTTTTTTTCCCTCATAAAAAAAATATTAAACAAAAATCACCGGATGTGGATAATCCTGTCTGTTGCAGTGGGCACCGAAAAACTATAGCTAAAGAGAAAATACCCAGGGGTCCGACGAAAAAAAAAAACGCGAGAAGCCCGTGAAAAATGGCCCCGAGGATCCCCTGACAATATTTAATCCTGTTGTGGAAACTCGGTGTTGCGTGGCTGCGATGAACACGACACCCTGAGACATTTTATGGCGACTCTCGTCATATCTCGACTCCTCTTTTTCCTCATTCCTTCATCATATCTGACGATAAAAGCGCTAGTGGAGGAATCGACTGCGGAGGAAGAGTCTCCTATTCACGTACGCAAATATCTGTCTGTCCAGGATCTTTGAAAAATCTTCAGAAGAATATCTTCGGACATTTTTCGGAAGGAGGAGTCTAGTGAGGATTATTACGGTAAGAGTTTGACTTTAATATGATTTTCCAATTGTTAATTATGTTGCACACTTAGTTGAAGTCATAATTCAATCGTCAATTCATCTATTTAACACTGACTGAGGCATAAACTTCACTGTCACTAGTGAAAACTACCACAAATACCTTCATTGACGTAACTTGATATTGACCAGCACTGATAGATACGACGTCGATGTGAAAACGTACTGCAACATAAATAAAATATAGCAGGATCAAAAAATCTCATGACTGAGTAAGTGCATTTAATCAAAACCAATGACAAACAAACCTCTCGGAAAAAACTGAGGTCGAGGACAAAAAATTTTCCTGCCGTAAGTTTGAGGGGAACTCTCGAGTAGAGAATAATGAGCATCAAATTACGAGCAATTTTTGGGTCTCTCCTGGTCCATTCGGTAGAGTAGACAATATCACCGAGGGACTCACTCGTCTGTTGGACGATGTCTGCCATCCAACAGTACAGAAGAAACGTCGGAAAGTTCATTAACATGTAGAACGCATATTGTATGAGACGTGGATAGTTCTGATTAACAAATGCCTGAACAGAGACAACATTAAAACATGTAAAATTATTTTCTTTCATTGGTTTGAGTGCTCACCTCTGCAGCAATAAATCCAACAATGGAGACTTGAATAACAGATTGACTGAGCTGCAGGAACATGGTCTTGTGAAAATAACTATCTATGCGTACGACAAAATCGTGAATTCGCACGTGAGTATTAACAATACACTTTAAACAACTGCATCCTGGCAGGATATCTTCTCCTGCTGAGTGACGGATTTTTCCGTCATGCGCTTGTATTGTATTACCCAGTTGGACCAATTGTGCACAAGCATGGCTAGTCAACAAAATAAAACATAGATTGAATCCTATCTCGGTGATCCGAGCTACCAGGACGACTATGTATGAGTTGAGGAACATCAGAATCGGAAGAAAAGTGTTACTGGAGGACTCGGAGTCCTGGTAATCAGTTGATTCTATTGATTCGTGTCTACGAGTGTAGTAATTGAACAGTTCAGCCCCAACTGGATAAAGAAGTGATGGATTATTGCGAACAGCTCATATGGTAAGTTAATAATCAAATGTACGTACTGTTCAGAATAACCCCTTTTCCGATAATTATTATATACGAAATGTATCTTGAAAACGCAACATGTTGACGCCTGATTTCGATGTCCCTATCAGAACTGGCTCTCCAGTTTTCGCGCATTTCTTTTAATATAGATTGCAAAATGTTTCCGTTCAAATAGAGTGAAATTAGAGATGCTGAGTGGATTACAATAAATACCCATGGCGAGATCATTTGCTTGAATTCAGTATTATTCACTACTACCCAACTCTGAACCACAATTATTGTCAGCAACGAATAAAAAAATCGGAAGTGAGTAAATTTTCCCGGCTCTGGCCACACTCCACTTGGCCAAAGAGCCAAACGAGCAAATTTAATTTCACGTTCGTAATTATCATCGCTGGAGTATTCATGAAATAATATATTCCCCAATCGAAGAAGCCGGTGCATTTTGGTATTGGTTTTTTTGCAAATCAAGCGAAGGTCTTCTTCGAACTTCTCACTTTGTAACGTCAGTTTGATGACTGAACCATGTCGTCACGTTGAAGTTTGTGCAGGTAACGTGAATATAATTATAACGTTTGGTATTTTCTGGTAACTAGGTAATTACGAACTCATGAATTGCATTGTGTTCTGGCATTTGTATCGATTACTTCATTATATTTTGTTCAGTAAGTGTCATTGATTATAGAGGACAAAGAAAGGTTTCTATGGGTTTTCCGGAAAATTCTACCCATCCTACTTCACCACATGTCAAAGTGTACATTACTCTGTGTAAATAAAACCGAAGTAAAGTGCTGAAAATTCCTGGGTCTCGTCCTAGATATGAGAGACGTCTCAAACTCATTGACGAAGTTTGATGTTTAGTAGCACTGATATATACGATATTGAGGTGGAGCAATACTGCAACGCAAATAAAATACAGCAGATAATTAGAGAGTTGCATTTCCAGGGGAAGTTAAATGTAGACGAACCTCTTTGAAAAGCTCCAGAGACAGCACAAAAAATTTTCCTGCAGTGAGTTTGAGGGGTATTCTCGAATGTCGAATGATGAACATCAGATTACGCGAAATTTTCGGATCCTTTGTCGTCCATTTAACAGAGTATGCAACATCCCCAATAGCTTCGCTTGCCTGCTGGACCCTATCTGCCATCCAGCAGTATATAAATATGGTAGGAAGGTTCATCAGTATGTAAATCAATTGATGGACAAGACCTGAATAGTCCCTGGCAACAAATGCCTAAACAAAAAAAACCGTTAGACATGATCCTCCCCTATCAGTTTGCATTTTTACCTCTGTAAGGAAATATCCACAAATGGCGAACTGAATGACAGATTGACTGAGTTGACAGAACATAGTCTTGTGGTAATAGCTGTCTATGCGCGCAACAAATTCATAAGTTTTGATGTGCGAATCCACAATGCACTTCAGACAACTGCATCCTTCCAGGATATCGTCTTCCCATGAATGACGGATTTGTCCTTCAAATCCTCGGAGTCGATTGCCCAGTTTGGCCAGTTGTCCACAGGCATGGACAGTCAGGAGGACGAAACACAAGACAAATCCTGTTTCTGTTACCCGTATGTCCCAAATTCCTATCTTTCCCATAATGTGGGTAGTCCAAGACCAGATATTACTGATTGATAAATTTTGGGACTCATCATCTGCCAGCGATTCATTGTTCGGACGACGTCTCTCAACTAATAGAGCCCCAACTGAACAGTGAAATAAAAGCTCGATACTAACACTTGTTACTTAAAATAACTGACCAAGCTTACTGTTCAAAACACCAGCTTTTCCGATAAATACGGCCCAGGAAATGCGCCTCGAACGTCGAGCATAATAATGCATGATTTTCCTTTCCTCAGTTGAATTAGTCTTCCAATTTTCACGCATTTCCTCCAATATTGATCGAAGAATATTTCCATTCGCGTAAAGAAAAGTTATGGCGAATGTGAGGCCGAAGAACACACTCCCCATAGCCAAAATCAGTAAGGGGGGTGGACCCCTTATTATCAGTTTCAAAAACTGCCCAACCGCGGCTAGAACCAACAATAATCGGACCAAAGCCATTTTCCCAGATTCCGGCCAGATTCCCGCTGGCCAAAAAGCGAAGTGAGCAAATCTAATTTCCCATTTAAAATTATCTTCATACGAATAATCATCAAATGATCTGTCCCACGTCTGCCGGAGCCAATTCATTATGACGTTCTCTGTCCAGTTCTACCGAGAGTACTCACTTTGCCATTTCAATTTGGCGACTGGCGTGTGTTGTCGATCTTCAAGCTCATGACACTGAGCTGACGTGCTAATTACGCTAATTAATTTTACCATGTATTTAACTAAATTGATATAACAATTAACGAATGCCAGTTCCGAGTATTGAGTTCTGGATCGATTCCCCCAGTAGTTATTTTGTGAAATAAATGTTGCTGGTTATAAACAAGAGGAAGCGGTTGCTATCGATAGAATTGCAAGTCGTTCACTATTTTACGATTGAACTTTGACAAATAAACAAACTTCTCTGAATTAATGACACTCACTCACCTGTATCAACACAGACTAAAACCAACCCCTGAATTACAGTTACCGGGTTGTCTCACAAGGGGCTGATGTTTGACATTGACGCATAAAATATTCCAATGATCGTTCGAAATTATAATTAAAACCACGTAATTGATCTACACTAATTAATTCTCGAGTCATAAAATTTATTTTTCATTTATTATCACACGAAATTAGTCTACAAAATCTTGACCTTTTTTTCTCGATTCCTCTCATCGTCTCCCATTATACTCCCTAAAATCTTCACCACCAATCCCTTTCCCTCCCCCTCCCCACCCTCTCCTTCCTCCCGAACGAATACCAAAACGCGTGATTACTTCAATTATTCCAGATTCGAATCCCCTGGAATCTCCCCTTCCAAATTTCATCCTCCCCGTCTGGCTCCTCACACACGGATTATCACATGACAAAGAGCACACGCGCACGTGGAATATCTCCACATCCATAATCCTTTTTGGTTATAATAAAAAAACGTATAAAAAAAACCGAGATGAAGAAATGAATCGGCGCGGTGCGTAGCCCTTTGATGCTAGCGCTGGTTGCGTGGGCACACACAGATCGAATTGCCTTAGCGTTTCATCACGTAGTAGTTTACATTTTGAAAGAATAAATGATCCTGGAAATTGTGAGAAAAGAGTATCGTCGGCAGTTGGTATCACGAGAGGTGCGAGACTGATTACAATTTATGTATCAAGTCACCAAAGCCCACCTCCCCTCCAATCGCTCCCCACTGTCTACTCATCGTTCAATTTGAGACGCGAGTTATCATGACCAGAGGAAATATCCTAGTGAAGAGGATAATACATCCCGACGTCTCGTTTACATCCAGTGAATCCACCTCCGAGGGATTTTGCAAACGAGAGTGCGGTGGAAAAATGAGAAATAAAAATGGCGAAATGAGGGGATTATGTTAGCAAGATGATTGACATTAACAGAGGTGCACAGTAAATTTCAACCAGTGAAGATATATATGTGAACTTAAAAATTGATCGCACGTACAAATTACAATGTGCATATGGATACGCCATTGGGGGGTGTTTCTATCCTATGTCTACTGCCTTCATCCGATCCCTCGAAGATGCTGTTGGACGTTGAGCGCGTAAAACGCACGTCGTCGACATGCCACAGGCCTGTTTTCTCAGCTGGCGCCCTCCAGAGTACATATTCTTAGCAAGTTGATCGGTGCACTGGCATCACCGGTTGAAAAAGCCTGAAGTTCCTTTGAGCATCACGCTCGGCTACCCACAAAGAAGCAAATGCCTGCGATCCCTTCAGCCACGTTATTATGCTCTTTACACAATATCCCCGCAATTTTTACCAACCACTGATTTGATCTTTAACCCGGGATTTTATTTAACCCCAGGTACTACCTGGAGATGACTGAATGGGGGCGAAGGGGGTGCAAGGAGCCCTGGAGCTTGTGATATTTAATTGTTTACATGAAAAGCCATGAGAACAATCCCGGGGAGGTCAATCAGAAAATTTACTGATCAACAATTTCCCCAGGAGTCGACAAAATGGAGGAGTGATTGCTTGATTGAATTGGAAATTCGAAAAGGGATTGTGTTCTTCATATTTGATATTTCAAGTTAACTGTTCCGAGTATTATACCGCATCATTAACGATTGCTCACTCATAATAGACGTCCCGATGGTTCGGTAGATCGTGAACAGCGATCGACAGGTATTTTTCAAAATTTAATGGGCCGTCATCGATTCGAGAAAGGAATAACTTCTGTTTGATTTACCTTGTTCAATGCTGTGAACATTCCATTGACTGGGGGACACACATTGGCTGAATGGATTCTGTATCCCTCCCGTGTATTTGCCTCATCAGAAATCCCCCAATTGATCGGTGAACGTCGTTAAAAATGTGTGCTGGGCTTCCCTGGAAGGAAACACCGGTCCCATGCACTCCAACACCAGTGGATTCCTCTTGACAACAATCCTGAACTCGTCCTCATCGACTTTCCCATCACGATCGACATCGATTGTCTTCAGCATCATCTCTATCAGATCCTAATTGACGAGATGAAGCAATGTCAACAGTCTTCGATATCGGTTACACTAATGGAGGAGAAAAATAACTCGGGTTTCTCTGGCTATTGGTACCACAGCCCGAGCCCACGAGGAAATTATTTTTGTTGGTTTCTGTACAGTACAGGGAGGGGAAATTACATGAAGCCATAATCCGGAATATTACGGCACGTAACAACATGAGCTACTGATGGATCGAGATTTACCCTGACTGCCTCGTCGAGATCCCCCTCACCCTCGAGTTTGATCAGGCACCCTCTCATCATCGGAAATATCTGCTCTTTCTTTATCTTGTTCGTTCTCATCTGATCGTACACTGTGTAGGCAAATTTTATGCGTTCGTCCAGAGTGCCTCGAAGGATTATGGACAGACCTTCAATCCACTGGTCCACAGGTAATTGCAGGGATGTGCGTGTATCAATGACTGAGAAGACTCTGTCTATCAGCAAATGTCGGATGTTCTCAGTGTAGTCCAGTCCCGAGTGCATTATGTCTCGAAAGACTTTGATCGTCACTGGGCCCATCTCCCCTCGTATTTTTTTATGAATTACGGCCAATCCTGAACGAAATTATAATCGAAAAGTGCAGGGGAGAGGAATTGGTGGGTCTCGTAGGTTAAATACCTTCAACTTCCTTCAGATTAAAATGCGTCGTTCTCGCCAATTTCTTGAAGAGGGGTTGATTCTTCCTGATGTAGACAGTCTCCTTTGCGGAGTCATTGAGCATATCGATTGGCAATTGCCTCGGCATTTTGTCATTAAAAATACGAAAATTTCCAGCAAAACAATTCACGAAAATACTAAGAGAACAAGTGAAAGTTGACAGCAGTCGTGATGGCTCACGTTGTCCGCTTAATCCTTCGAGAAATCATCATAAAAGTCCTTCGACTCCTGGACTTCCCGAAACAGTAAAGTTGCCCGGAGTCTGCCAAATAATTTGAATAAGCCCCAGTGGGCTATAATCTCAGAAAGGATGAAAAAGAATGTTGGAATATTTTTGTCTCCCTTCAGACGGTAGTTAACCAACCAGATGAGACAGCCCCCGGGTACATTGACAGTCAAGACGGTAGTAAAAACCCGGCGGCTGTAACACCACGAGAATGCGTTTGCCAGTGGTAATAAAAGGACACAGTCGTATAATACGTCGTGATAACCGATGAATTGTCTTTGAATCCCGAGAAGTGTTACGAAAAGCGTTTCAATGTGGAAGACCCAGAGGTGTCGCTGGGGCCCTCGGTTGTACCTCTCCCAAGACCTTCCACAAAGAACGACCAATAAAGTCTCACCTAAGTATATCTAATGACATCATTCCGCCGGTTGAGCGCAATAAACCGGCACAAAAGCCCGCGGGATCCGGACGACTCTGGTCAGGAAGAAACAGTTGATGATAAAAAAAATGTTGATTCACCAGTTAACAACGAATATGATCATCACAAGGCCGACCGACGACATTTTGTTGCTAATTTCCTGGGAGGCAAGAGGAGCCGGTGAAAGGGCGCAGAAATGTCTAGTATAAATGACAAAACTCAAGTTCCCCTGAAATTTGTCACTTGACGTCATGTTTCCATCCTCTCATTAATTTTAATAACAATCACGGGAAATTACCAGACCCCTAGTCATGTAATTTCAATAATTTCGGACTGAGGGAATAAACTTTTAGTAAATCAAAACCGACCATTGCATCAACGAAAATTGTTTCCAATTCCGATCTCAATAGCTTCCCCCAGAAAAAGTTGAAACTGAGAAGACATAATTGTTAAATGCCTGTCTCATAAAATTTTTCACCACAATGGTTCTGTCTGTGGTCTAATAGATGGTACCGTGGACCATCGACTGCATAAACCTCCTTTCTCTTGAGTACCCCAGTGTATTAACAACCTACTCATTACGCACGGTTAAAGATAAATTACTGGCATACGCATTTTGCTGAAGAGCAAACAGGTTGGACGAAGGATCTGCCGCATTGTTTCGCATAAGTGGGCAAGCGAGGAGTACTTTGGGTGGTATTTTATGAGGCAGAGGGCAACGCTGGTGGCTTGCACATGGCATGTGGGGGTCCGGTATGTTCTAAGTGTGCTAAGCCCTCTCCAGAGTTTTGAATATTTAGAAAAATATTTATTTACCACCCACTGATTAATCTACAAGGACAAGCCTCGAGCTCAGGTGACAAGAGAATCCGCAAAATAATTGATAACGTTCGGGGGTGACTGAAGGGGTGCTCGTGCATGAGGAGATAAATAAACTATAACATTTTTAGATAGTACACACCCTAAAATATCAGAGTACATTTCAGTCGAAAATATTCAACTCTTCTTCCGTCACAGTCCAGCGATTTGAGTTTGAATAATTTATGATAAAAAAAAAATCACACTCAGTGGAGATAAATCACAAAAAATAGTTATTCGGCGCCCAGTGTTGTTTGATTTACAACCCGTCACTCCTGTTCCCGAGATTTTTTAACACGATTACAAATAGAATCCCAGACATATTATATTTCACAGCTGATGCGAGATGAGAAACCTCTTTCTCTAATTTCAACCGGACTCCCACTGGCACGCGCGTTGTTCTACACCCATACAAGTAATAACTTTGGGATTTGATTACCCCCAAAGTTAATGCCCAAAAAAATAATTCAAAACTCATTCACCAAGGTTTGAGGTGAAAGATTGGGTAGGGGTGAGTGTTGGACAGTCTAGCCGCAGGGTGGAGTAACAATAAATGACGGTTAAACCCCCACCTCAAACCCCGTGGCATCAACACCCACGCGCCCCAGTGGTCTTCCCCTGGTTATAATGGGTTAGAGCCAACGGAGCCGTAAATAAAAATGAAATTTGTTGAACGGTCCAGGCGTTGTTTAAGGATAAACAAAGACCCTGCAGGACGTCCGGTCCTTATCTTCGAATCTTCGCGAGCCTCGTCCATGCGCCGACAGGATTGGACGAGGGGCTGAAATATTATCGAGAATAATTATTTGTTAGATAAATATGATGGGGAGATAATGGAGGATTTATGGATTGGCCCACTAGCGAAATACAAATGGCGGAGCGTGATCGCGCATTAATTTCCAGGGATTTTTCGGCGGTTTATGGGGTCGCCTGATGAGGTGATAATGCACGGCGAGAAATTTTCGGGAATAATTACCCTTCCACTCGGTGAATGTTTTCCCTGAAAGTTACAGAAACATCTTGACCTCAAACAAAACCTCATTTTGCACGATTCAGATAATATTATTCATCCCCTTCGAATGATTATTTTGGGCGGGAAATATTTTAAATGCAGTATTTATCGAGGCGAACCCATATTTATCCAACTTGAGTTTTCTATTTTCTATCTGTCACTCGACACATGATTACTCACATCATCGTGGCAGCTGAAGCCATTGAAAGAACAACAGCCAGCACTTTCTTGCTTAACCACAACCGATGATTAGCGAGACTAATTACCGGAGGCTAGAGTTGGAAGAAAAAACTTGGTGGAATGTTGAAAAAAAAAAACATTAGAAAGCAAATATGAAAATATTCTCCGGGTGAAATCACAGTGTGTCCCAGTCTTTCGACTGAGGCTGATTAATTACCGAGATATGTAAATACTCGAGTTGTTTCTTTAGGCGTTGCATTGAAAAACGTCTTGCCCTGTTGGATGGTAACAAGACACGGTAGTGTTGTATTCAAAGTGTGTTAAATTCATCACCAGAGAAAACACTAATCTCCAACTGTGTTTTTCAACCCAGGACTTAATGACTCCATTTCGCACTGGCCGACGTGTACCAGTGACACGCAAATTTCAGTGATTGATGGTGGGTAAGTGAATTAGGTGTGGGGAAATTGGTCTCTCAGCTGTTCGTTAATCGTTTTGCTCATTCACGAAAAACATAAATAAACTGCTGAACGATAATCGATTACTGAGGGACAATCTGACTGTTTTTATCGTCAGGAGGACAGTGGATTCGATTTGACAATAACGAGGAGGTAATGAAGTGAATTTATTTGCGAATAAATGGACCCAGGACAATATAAATAAATAAACATCGAATGAAGACATTCACTTCCCTCGTGATGAGCCTTCCAGGTACCACCCAGGCCGCCAAAGAATTCGAGATCCTCAGTTGCAGATCATGAATCTTCGGGAAAAGGTGTTGCACAATGAGCTGCATGAGATCCAAAGGTGTCCCATGACAATGGCACCCCCTGACAGTTCGAATAATAAAATCCTCACAAATGCCCAGAATTCACGGTTCACTTAGTTCGAGCCCTAGTTCGACATTTGTCGCACGACTCACTATGATATTGTTACATAACAATCCTCCTTGTTCGTGAGATCCATAAACTGGGTCTGCTGGTCAACCAGAACTATTGTCCCTCTGACGACGGGTGAATGTGAGATACATTCTCGATGCTTTATTTATTTTCAGTCTATATTCTCCCTCTTAGTGACTGATGATCCTCTTCCCGATTTCCGAATTACTTTTCTGCGTCCCTGAGTGAAAAATATTGATTTCAATGGGCATTTCAGACCTCTGGTACCACATCGAGACATTTGTGTATCAGAATTTGATAGTGCCACTTCTCCTAGAATTCCAGGAGTAATTTTAACGATCAGGACTCATTTGACGAAATAAATATTGAATTATTTTCTGTCTCAACGTCATCCTGGAGAGCTCCGTAACAAATGATCCTAAATTTCCGATAAAACACGATGTGGGGTGTTGAATGTCTCGTGTCTTCGACCTGTCTGGCCTCTCGACGCAGCAGCTGCATCATCCATTCACGCCTTGACGAGGACGTCCCTATCGTCTCCTATCACAGTATGAATGCCTCTGAAAAATCGTCGGGGCTTTACCCTCCAACGTCTCTCTCCACTTTTCGGCCCTAAAATATTTTTTAATTTTTCATTTTCAGGGTTTTCAAGGCGTCAGAACTCACACGACGAGAGAAACAACCAGGGCACCTCACAGGATTAATGACGAATGTCACTGGGAGAAATAGTCGAGCTTCTGGAGGAGGCAGAAGAGCCACTTTGTTCTGAGTATTCAAGAGTCATTATTTAACGGTGTAATTTTTTTTATTTGACTATTCGATGTCGCTGTTTATCCAGAAATTGCCCGCATCGAAATCTGCAATTCCACGTGGATTTAACCCGGCAAATCCTTACTGATATGTTACTCGTGTAGGAGTCTCACAATGTCACTCTATTTTCCTGACGCGTATACAATCACGTCAGAGTAATCCTGTTAGGTGACGCTCCACTAGCCTCCAGCTACCCCGCTGAGCCGAGGGCGGTCCATGTTCTCGCATATAACTGGAATACATCAGACTACCCCAGTCCCCTTTATCCCGGTGACTCCCCCGACGTCCGTTCCCTCGAGAGCTCCTTCATACACAGAATTAATTCAATATTCTGATGTTTATTCGGGTACATTCGCGGGATAATATGGAAATGGTGATTAGTTTGGGTTTTCAGGTGACTCCCTTTTTCCCCAATTTCCTCGACAGCAAAAGGTCCTGATGAAAATCTCTCTTGTCTCCAGGATATTGAGGAAAAACTCCCGAGAATGTATTGGAAACAGAATCAAAAATGGGTAAAATGTACCGGATCACATTTATTGCTGTCGTATCGTCTTCGCTGATCCCCAAATCCTAGCATAATCCTCTCGGTAGTAAATCACACCATAAGCAGTGATTTTCGTTGAAGTATCGGAAAAATCCGTGACAAAAGTCGAGCCGCCAAAATCTGAGAATTTGCCTGTAAACAAGATTTAAGGATTGCCTCATCGAAAGAAATAAAATGAAAAATGTTCATAAGCCGTACCATCCTGCCCTTACTTATTTTTTTTCATGTTTATGAAACATAAAACTGCGAAAAACTTCACAAAGAGGATTCGAAAACTCGCCTCAAAATAATCGGCAAGGATTTAACATTCCCTCTTTATTTTTTATCGTAAAAAGAATGAAGAGTAAAAATATGAAAGTATAATATCCCGGAACTAAATCCCTTTAATCCGTCTCGTGGATTATTATTTGCCATTTTTTTTTCTCTCTCATTTTTATTGAACATCAGAAACATTAACGTGAATGCATGATATTCAATATTTGATTGGATGGAGTTGGGATTGTATCGGTAAGGACTCGTGGATGGGTATCCAATTCCCCTCTCATTCGCATATTATTTTTCTGCATAGGCATGAGGCAGATTAACTGGAAATTTCAATGTATATTTTATAATCCTTAACAGGTTTCTCACACGAAATTGGATATTCGATGCCTTCAGAACGAGGTTTTATCGATCTTAAATTACTGTATCAGGGTCGAATATATTTAAGCCTCGGATATAATTTTTTTTATCGACGATAATGCGTCTGAGGCGCTAGAAAATGTGCGGAGAGCGGGAAAAAAATCGGTTGTGCAAGTTGTTGCATAATTTTTCACTTCAATCAGTGAATTTAAATTATGCAAATTAATTTCATTATAAATTAGGCATTTATTTATTCGGCGTTGATCCTGGGAAATATTTTTTGAATTAACCGAGAACTGTAAACGAGGGTCAAATTAGATTGCCAATTGGTGGATAAATATTTCGATAATGATATGGAATCTTCTCGCCACCGACTGATTAATCAGTTATGCGCGTGACCATACCCTTAATTAACTCAGTGCATACAGAATAATGAGAAATGCCAGTTTGTGTACTTGGCCACCACTACCCGGATATCTCACAATGGCCGAGAGGGAACTCGATGGGGTGGAGTGATAATCTATCTTGATTTGAAATTCCTGAATGTTCGCGCCATAGCCACCAGCCGTGGAGGAAATATAATCCAGCCGGTAGCATTACACATCTGGTGGGCTCATATCGGCATATGAGCATCGATTATAAACCTCAACTGCGAATTTAACGGCGGTACATTGCGGAGCCTCCCATCAGTTGGGGGCTCACAAGTTTTCAACGCTCATTTCCAATTAAATTCGTGAGATTAAATAATTCACATTCGCCTATCGCTGTGAAATGAAATTGTCCTACCGATTGCTGAATCCCAGATGTGTATTTCCCTGCCTCCAGGTGACATTCATCTGGAGGGTGCAGGGGGCTGGATTCAATCGGTGAGAAATAATGTATTCGTCGCGGTAAAAAAGTTATGCGACGCGACGAGCCATTCCATTTTTTTACCCCGTCGTAAATAAATAATATTCGGTAAAAACTATGGAATATGTTCCGGAAGACATTTCCTGAAAATTTTACATAAAACCTCGGGACAATTGAAATTTTTCTCCAGTCTTTTTCACTCCCAACGAATTTTTCCCGAATTTCCCCATCCGCTCACGTTCGAATTTTCATTTTTGATTCGAAACATTGTCCATTTTTTTTAGAATGAAAAATGCGGATGACGAGGCGCGCGGACGGGGTGGGTTCGAATTTAATCGTCAATCACCGTACGCTCAGTCTCCCGGCTTCGCTGATGGTGGTCAATATACAACCCAACACCACCTGGCCATCTCGATAATATTGAATTAATGTTTTTTGATTCACTGCGATGGAGATACCGAGGTGAGAATCACCGGTCTTTCCTTGTGCGTCTGAGGGTGCGCCAGGGGCGCTCACGTATCGAATAATTGGACAAATAAAAATTGCAACGATATCGGGACTCGAACCGGTTGAGATCCTCTGGTGCACAACCGTGGAATTACGGTGCTGGGATTCGTACTTTAATGCCGCGTTATTGCTCGCATTAAACAATAATAACCTCCAATCTTGACGGCATGTGCGGTGGGCGCACCGAACAATGTATTTCAATTGGTTCGCAGGGGGAGGGCTCAGCGTGGGTGCAAGCCAGCCATTGTCTTGGCGAAAATTTCATGTCTTGGGGGGGAGTCGGGAGGGAGAGATGGATATCGTAATATCGTAATACGTATCCTGGTTCAAGAAATTTTCCGAAAAGTATTTTTGCGGGGGAGTGCGGAAGGCTAGCACTGGGGTGGGGGGGGTTGGGGTGGGTTCCGCGTCGGTCTAAAAAAATTCTCTTGACTGTGATGCACTTCATAAGACCGGTGAACTAGTAGTACAGTAACGTACACTAGGGGAATACAAATTATATACAAATGAACGTGAGAATAAATCTTTTCGAACGGAAAACTCCTCGACAAGTTCAAGGAAGATGCGTCTCACTCGCGTGGCTTTCGTCCTGGAGATCTGGACCACCCGTTGACTTCGCGGAAGCTCTGAGGAAGAGAAAAAGAGAGTGAGTGCACCCCATGACTACGAAGATTCGAGATAGGTAACGTGGACAATGGATTTGCGATTGGAAGACGAGGCGTGTGCCAGGTCGCTCCTCGGGCGTGCGCCTTCCCCTTCCCACCTTCTGATCTCTTTGTTCTCACAGTTGTGGATTTTTTGTTGGGCCCAGCATCAACTGCATTAGAATATAAAGAAAACGTAATAAGGGAGAGCGGAAAACCCCGGGAATTACAGCGCTGCTCGAGCTTTCTACGGGTCCATTGTATCGTCTTTTGGTTTTTATAGCCGACGGGACAATGAGCCTGTCACTCTTAACAAAATCCACCTCTTGGCCACACAAATCGGACTTTTTGTTCTCTAGTAGGCTTTTCGGAAATTTTTTCCTGTTGTTTCGGTGTTCTAGCAGTCGAAACTGCGCTTTGATACAGTAATATTTGGATATCTAATTTCATATATCGCAGTCCAGAGAGTGAAACGAGGGATGAATATTAGTTTTATCACGTAAATTTCATCCCGTCCAACCCTCGTCTGGTTCCATTATTTGCGGATTTTTTGCGGACAATGAAGACGAGAATTTTTACCACTGCAGTGTATATATATGTAACAACTGGATGTGATAATAATGTCGTGATTCATAAATTTGTGAGAACGTGTTCTAATATTTAAATGACCTGACAACAACGAACTCCGACAACGCGATTGTGGAAAAACTATTCCACTTATTCTCTCATAATTTGCACCTTGACGTGCATATCAGTTGATAAAACTCTGCACATGTATATAACTCCATTTCATATTCCCTTACAAGTATTCGCAGTTGGTGGTAGTCGAGGAGACGTAGTAAAACTTCTTGCAAAATGTACGCTCATCAAGTAATCAATATCGCAATTATTCTAATTATCGCATTTGGTTCTGGAGAATTGGCCGAGTGCATGTTTTGTCCACCGGCCTGTCAGAAAGCTTGGCATGAAGGTTGTCCCGACATATGTGGCATGTGGTAAGTTTTAATGGCGACGGGTACGGGATCAGGTCAGAATTTCCAGGCACTTTTTAATGACTTTTACTCCTCACATAATTTTTTAATATTACAGAGCTGCAGCTGGCCAGAGGGGGGATTATTTATGCAACTGCTGGAGGATTTAACAATTTCAGTTGATCACTAAATTCACTGGATATTCGAAATATCACCGAATCAGGCCTTCAGTAAATATGAATGGATTCCATTAGGATTACATGGATTCACACAGACAACAGTAGTCCCTCGTTATCGGTACACTAATATCCTATAATCTACTTGCAAAATGCTTTCATCCTATTGAATTAATCACACATTCATTCAAAAAAAATAAACAGTAATGCGTGAATGTTATTGTTGAAATATATTCCCTGCAATAACCGATTTTCCCCAAACAATTTTACTGCGAAAAAAATACCGAACGATTTACGATAGAATAATTTACGCCATACGATTGATCATGTTTGCATGACCAATCGATGCGGCGCAATGGAATTGCCACGAGAATATTTCAACGATTTTACGCAATTGAAATGGCAGAAGTGCCCGGTGAATAAAGCATTCGTCAAATTTTTATTCGAACATCACTTATCATCGGGATTTTTTGATTACACCGATGGTACACTGACTATTACATCACCCGCATTGAAACATTGAACAGAAGGTACATTTTACCATGTGATTAATGATGACTTTCTCCACTCCCGTGACAAATACTGATTATCTGCACTGATAGAAGAATTCAGTTGATGTTAACGAGGTTCGATAACTACCGAATGGCGCCGTTCATGTAGAACAGCTCAATATTCATTAACGATTCGACTTTTGACGATAATAACAATCTTCCCTTTTCGTTATTAAAGTTATTCAACATAAACGCAAGTCCGGGAAAGAAAAATATCCGGGAAAAAATGGTTCGATAAATATTTGTCGAGACGGAAATGACGGGCCAATGTTCGTCCTCCTGGACTCAAACTCCTCCCCTGTAAATACATATATAATAAACCATTTCCTTTTCTGGACGTTCCTAACGAGCGTAAAAGATCCTCCGTATTTCATTAATCCTTAATTTCCCTTATTCATTCAGTGCATTCATCCTCAGCTCTTCATCTCAAATGCAGAAAGAAAATGGAGAAGCGAAACAAGAAAAAAAAATATAAAAATTAAAGTACGAAGTGAAAGTCAATGAGCTCGTTAAACCTTTTATCCTCCCTGATTTACATTTACCTTAGTCAGGAGGTAGGATTCAAAGGGGTTGGAAGAGCCTGTCGACTTGTATCAAAGGACATCAAGAGAAGGAAAAAATTGGGTAAAATATCGGAGTAACAGGAGTCCAATATTTGAATCTGTCGACGATGATCAGCTTAATATACAAACTTTTCTCAATCGAACTCATTAATCCACGATTATCATTATCCCCTACTTACTCACCCCCCCCCCTCCACCCCGGCAAACTCACCGACTTAATTGCGGTTGCATGACTCGGAATCTTCAATCATAACTATAAAGCCCCGTAAAGTTAATTCTCAACGTTTATTTCTATTTCACGATGAGAACCAGTTCTCAAGGCAGACATTGGGACCCAAAGTGAGAGGTGTGTACTGAGCGTGCGCCGCGCGTGCCACTCGCGTGTGTCACGTGTCTCTTTCTTTCACTTATAGAAACTGTAGACAGTGTAATCTCGGCTACACACCCAGAAATATTTTTTTTTTCTTACTTTCAACGAGTGAGAATCATGAAGTCGAGTGCATTATCCTCTCGAGGAATTAATGGTGTCATTCACTGATGCGGTGAACCCTGAGAGACTCGAAAATATTGTTGCTAAATATTCATTTACTTGAGAAAAGTATCTACTTCAGGTTTAATTTATGATAATCACATTACAGTACGTGACCTTGAACGCGCTCCATTCATAATTATCTCGTTTTTCTAAAGTTCGGAGTTTCTTGAGAGACGAATTTCGATGGATTATTTACTGCTCATAATTACCGCAGCACGTCAGTCAACGTTATAATTAACATGATTATGTTATAGAACAAAATAAGTCGCGCAATTCAAACGTAATCACAATCGTCAGGGAATTACTCGATTTCGGAAATGGAGGATTGAAAAAAAAAAATACTTTTCTCTGTGACCAATAAAATAAATCGTTGACCCAAAGAAAATTGAGGTCAATCATTCTGTGAACAATCAACGCGATGGTCGCACATGTTCGCATCGTTGAGAAATCCTCACTCCCATTCTATCTCATTATAATTTTTTTGGACTTCCTAGAATCGAATAATCTTCGCGTCTCCGTATCACATCCGGTCATTTCCGATAGGCTCAAAGGTCTCTCCCGCCTCTGGATAATCCAGGGATGCTTGTTATTATTCCCCGAAGCCGGGGAAAAACGATAGGTGGCAGGTACTCCACCGTGGGAAGCCAGGGGCACGTACAAGCAAATGCTAATGCCCCATGCGATACTCCACCCCTTCACCCCTCGCTCTCAGGTCTTTATCTATCGCCGCGAATAGCCGCTACTATATACAACCTGGCGTGCGATACATACGCCTGCGCACGTACTCATGCAAAGCCAGGGAGTTAGTGCGCCTGCGCCCATGCGATAATTGTGAGAACGTTACCGGTTGGCGCGAGTAAATCGGCACGATCGAACGATTCGACGCGGACTTATTTATGGTGCCTCGTGACGCTTAAGAGATCGGAAAGGAGAAGTACTTGATGGCGAAGGCGAGCTGTTTTACTTCGTTTCCATTGTCCGAGATTTGTGAGAGAGATTTCACGATATTTTTTATAAAATATAATTCCGTCATTTTGTGCGATAATTTTTTCAAAGAAGCTCAATACATCGTCTTCAAGTACCTGAGATGGAATATTTAATGGGAACGATCGTCCTGTCAGGCCCATAATTACTCCGAACTACGAATTCTCCGCATATTCATTCCCCCGAAATTTTATCAAGTAATTACATCCGGTTTGCAATGAATACTTTCCATGAGTTAGTGCACGGAAAAGTTTGCTTACCTATGAATAATCCAGAAGTTGTGGAGCTTCTCTCCAACTGTCTTCCCCAGGACGTCGTCCTGTCTCCATTCGCGCTTGCCTCATCGCCTTCTGCTGTCCTCAAAATATTAACAAAATCTCAAGTGATATTATTGCAACTGTTGAGACGTCCCGATTATCCGTCGTCTCATTCCGAGTTAGTATTGCACCAGTGTCACGAAGCTCGAAAGCTCCTGGCTGCGGAGCTCAATGTCTCACCGATTATCGCTGCCGACTCTCAGGTGGACAAATATATTTGTCAGCCGGATTACAGCAAAACTACGAAGTTAATCGTTTACTTAACATTCGAGAAGGGACGATAATGCAACGAGTTTTCACACTTATGTCTTGAGTGTCTGATAAATAAATGTCGCAATGGCGTGAGGACGACTCCTGCTCGCGTCCAACGAGATAGATGAATATTCATGGAGTTGAGGTCTCGTGTGATGATCATGGCGTGAGCTTATCGGGCTTTCCAAGCTTTTATTTTCATTTATTATCTAATAGCGGCTTCATGGCTATGCAAAAGCCTCTGGCTTCTTCCCTCAGCCCGTTGGCTTGTTCTTTTGCAATGGAAATTTCTTACATTACAATATTTACTCGACTCTCTAACGTATTATCAGATTATTCTTGAGAGCTCGAAAGGTATAAAACGAAGGACGAATTATTATCCTCGAAGGTGACTACAACCAACGGAATTCATCGTTAACCAGCAGACGTTCCGGTAATATTTACCCATCCGACAATATTTATTTCTCAGGTCATTTTTGTCCGCATAATTTATTCGTTATAACTGTCCACATTTCTGAATTAAAATGTGCGTTCTATATCTCCCTGGAATAATCAACAAACCATTGAAAATAATCGCATACCGAAGTGTGCACTTCTATTATGTTTAATAACAGTCTTTCCAATCACCTCAGCCCACTCAATTATCAAAACTTCGAATCTCAACTTCTCACGTTGAAGGCTCGAATCAACGCCTCTGGTTTTAGCACTCAGAATGATTTTATCAGATCATTGAGTGGGTGATTCTTTCATTTTTTTTCTCCCGTCTCGACTGACTGTTATTTCTTCCTGAAAATTAAACCAACCGACAGGTGAGACCCAGCCAAGTGGGCCTTTCTCTGTATCCACAGTGTCCTAATAACTGGGTTTGTGTGAAACGATCGCGATATAACTCATGGATGGTCCCCAGTGATATCCAAAGGGGTTTAATTACTGGCTCTAGGATTCCGGCCCTGTCCAATTATTTGAACTGGCTGATTGCATGTCACGGTGGGTGTCTTCCACACGGGGTGAGAAGCCCAACGCCATCATAGTTAAGAGTCTTTATCCAATCAGCGATCTACACAAAAGGTATACAGAGTGAAGTAATTTTCATCACTCATTCTTTTGTAAGAGGTGCTTATTCGAGTTGACGGGAAATTGAATTTGATTGGTAATGAAGTATATTTTTGATGAATATATAATTATCATAAATCATGTCAGCTTTATTGACGTCTCGACATTTCCAAGTTGCTGTGGATTTTAGTTTCTCGGTGACAAAACAAATGCATCGGACTTGAGCAATTGCCAATGACATTTGGGTATGAGTATGAGGTCCCTAGATTGGGCTGAAAGTTTTCTTGACCTGTCATAGTCTGGCAGCTAGCCGACAATGACATGACTGATGGCAGTAGTTTGATAGCACTGTCACTCCGAGTTTCCAATGGTTGCCTTATAAATGTGTCTGAGGTATTTCGAGGTGAATTCCATCAGAAAACCGTAAGACCAGGCACTTACCTGTCAAGAGCCTGAAGAAGCTTGAATTACAGGCAAACCATCGTGTATTGACAATAACATTGTACAGTTTATTGTTTCCTCCACTAGTTCACAACCTCGATTTTCCGATCTTCGCATTATCTCGAAAATCATTTTCTCCGAGATGTATTCTACTTATCCATAAAACCAAAAATTCAGACACATCATCTTGAGCAACGGCCTCAAGCATTTACCACACCATTTTGCGGCGTTGAATGCATCACATCTGAGGACAACAACAATTCAACCACCCGGCAGTTTATTTTTTATTTTTTATTTCCCCCGTTGTGAAGAGAACACGTCATCAATCTTCACCTGGTAGACCATAAATTCACAAAACGCTTGCACACGCACTGATGCTGTACCAACACTTACGTTGGACATCAGTTGAAAATGATTTGTGCGTTGAGTTGTGATAAAAGACAAACCGCAGTGGACTGGCAAGAAGAGCGGTTAACGCCTACTGTTTCACATCACGTACAAGACCTGTAAAATATCTCACTATTTTGTAATAGGTATGTTGATACATATGTGCCTTCACACCTGACAATCACAGGCACTTGAGAAGACAACACCCCGGTATCTCCAATCTCCTCAACTCAACACCTCCTCTTATCGATGCATTATCTCGCAGCTCGAGTGGTAATGACATGTTATGGTGCCTGGCTCGGGGCTGTATTGGTTTTAAAAAGACCTGGTTTGCTTAGTAACCCGATACAAAACCGCAATATCCCACCCTTTGACGCATTAGATCAGAAATTTTGTTTTCATCTGTCCCCCCCAGGGCTCCTCTGGTCATATCCCGGATCAAAATTTGTCTTTCTCCCCCCCATCGAAACAGTTCATTAGCATTCAACTGAGAAACCAAATAAAATAATTGATTTCACTAGATAAGGTCAAGTTCATGGGGTGTGTGGGGTTATTTCAAGTGGGGTGAGACCAATCTCACAATTTTATAGTCCCTTCTTACCTAATTTCTTACTGCAAAAGTAAATTGAAATTCCACGGAGGAGTGATGCCGAGTTATTGGCTTGTGGCTAATTCCCATCACGTCTTCAGGAGCTAATTTCTATCGGCGGCACGCCAGACTCCCCCCACCCCGTCTTTCTTTGGTCCACCAAGTGTAGAATTAAATCCAATACCAAAACTACTGGCACACACGCATATCTCCCCCCCTCCCCACCCTGTCTCTTCACCACACTCACTGTCGTTTCTAAAACCAACACGTAATTATCTCGCTGGCGGGTATTTGTGGTAATTCCTGTGGGACGAAAAATCTGGAGCTGAGAGAAGCAAACACTAACAGGTCTAACCGATATTTACATGGGCAGGTGATATCAATTAACTTTTTTCTCGGTGAATTTCTTCTGCGAGAGCCTGGGAATACTGTCAAATGACATCATAAATATATTTGCATTTTTATGTTCTCCAAAAGTAAACAGTTCCTCCATAAAACGAATTTCATGGAGAACAAATGTTCAATATTCGTGATCACACGAACGAAAAAAATGACTAGATCGATCCTTCAATCCTGTGAAATAAAATAACTGAGGGGTTCATCAGGAAAATGATGACTTTAATTGAAAATTTGGGGGAAAAGATCGAAGAAGTCGTGCTATTCTTCAATTTTTTTTATTTCAAAAGACGATTCCATCGATATTTATATAAAAGGACCTCCGGTGGCCACCTGACGATGCAAAGCAGGTCCTCCAGTGCCTAAAAAATAAATTAAAAAAATTTTCATTGACCGTAACGGCAGGTGATCCGAATCGTCCGATAAGTACCTCATGGGGGATGTGATCGCACATAGTCAAAAACAAATAATAACGTCTGCTGTGTCGAATCCCCAGCGGGCAATCTGTCAAAAAGATGATTGCACCCTGAACCATTCCCAAAAGCCCCAATCTGCTCTCATTTCGACTATAGGTATATCGAGGGCCAGCATCCTATCCCAATTTTGAAAATGCTTGTCCCATCATCGACAGTCCTGGGCTATGTTGATTACAGGGCGCGTAAAATCCCCCACGTATTACGGTGTTGGTTTTCGAGCCTTTTGTGTTGAAAAAGACACGTGTAATCATTCCCCCTGCGGTGCCCCCTCCCCTCCCCCTCGTTCCATCAGGGGTACCTGTGCATGTTTAGTCTGGCTATGGCCTCGAGAGTCTCCTGCCCATCTCGAATGGGGGTTTATCCTTTTTTTTGGGCCTCAGGGCTGATGGTCAGGCCCCACTGTTGCATAGCAAACGATTTTTTTTAAAAGCACCTCTTGTTGATACTTTGCATAGGAATCCTCAGTGTCAGACGGACGTGGTTGGGTGGTCAGGTGGTTCCGACCAGTTAACGTAATTTTTTATGATCTCTCATATTTTTCAATCGAAAGTTTAGGGAGGAGACTCGCTCTCCTGCGATTTTTTAAATTAAATTCAAAGATTTTTGCTGTGTCAGAGTTCATTACCCTTCGACCGTAAAAATATTCCTCAAACCCTTTCCAGAAACTGATTCGTTGTAACTTCAAATTCAATATTGAACGGACCCCAGTCCCGTCAATAGAGATTTCCAATTCATCACCTAAAGTGATAGAAAATCGTTATTCCTCCAATTAAAGTCTATGCGAATTGGATCGGATGATTGAATTTGTCAATATGTCCTCGAAATCGAAATTCTCAATAAGGAGATTACAATTCAATTTTCTTCCCGTGGATTATTTTTTATTCTTTATGGAAAAAAATCAATCATAATTTCTGTGGCAGTGATTGCACCACAGGGTATTACGGTATTTTTTTTTCATCCATTTGCGAACGAATGAAAAACATTTGTCGAACGTTTTTACCAGATTAAATCAGTCAGTGGTTACTTACTCATGATTTATCTTCCGTCTGATGAAACTCCTGTGGCGGCACGCACATGAGTATGACAAAAGCCACAACCCACCTCGTTTGCTCGGAAATTGCCAGAAATACCATTTTTTTATAATGGTGAGTATGTTTTTGAAAGATGTGATTCGTTTTTGCTGAAGCACCTCAAGCACATCATTTTGTCGGCAGCATCTACCCAAATGTGTTGGGTCATTTCGGGAGCAGGGGAACTCCTAATTCAACTTGTCTCGCTAATTCATTTTCGCCTGAAGATGACAAATAAACGCCTCGGCAAACCTCTCATTCTGTTCAACTCCATTCAACTCCACAAACTAAAACAAAACATTGAACTAATATTTCTTGGAGAAAATGAATTATTTACTCAGACGCAGATGCCTTTGCGGACGAAAATCATTTCGACGAGGGCGTGGCCAGAAGTATTAACCGTTATCTTCCCATACTTCTGAGAAGGGCTTAAATTTTTTTTAATGCAACTGACGTAAAAAACCCGAGTAGTTTTCACCGAGAAATTTAAACAATTGTTTGCTCTAAACCATATTTATTGCGAAATTTTGGGAAAGAATTTCAAAAATATTCTGGTCGTCCTATCGAGGCCCTCTCAATGGGGTAAAAAAATTGATGGGGTTCCTATTCGTCAGAAAATTGAAGGGCACTCTCTCTCCCTCCAACCACACATCCTCTCTTTTTACATCGTTCTCTAACTAATGAGATGCGATTCGTTGGAGCATGAAAGATGCCGGTTGGCATATAACACCCGTAGGCCGAGTACTTTCTCACGATCGCACCGCAGACGAGCTGTTGCTTAAGACGCCTTCCAGCAAAACTAGACGGCCTGTAGAATCACGATCTGCCCATTGGCCCTCACCCCACTCTATGATTTTTGTTTCCATTCATTGTTTGCAGAATAAAAAAAATAAAGACCATTTCCGAGAAAACCGCAGGCATGATTCAAATGGCTGCACGTGGCTGAACACCTTTCAGAAACCGTTTTATGACACCCAATACCTGACGTCGGTGTTGAGATGATTCTGACTCAGAGTCAAATCTCCCTGACGAGTCATTCGAAATGAAAAATACCTTTTTCAAAATGCTCTATCGCACTTCATCGGAAATATTTTATGATTACTCCAACGGCCCTTATTACCGAGATAATTCAACAGGAGGAATGTATTCAAGATAGCAAATGGCAAGTAAATTGGAATCAAATGTAATTGGCTTCACCCCAACCTTTCCTTATCATTTTCTCTCATCATCGTTCCTGGCTCAATACTTTCCTTTCATTATAAAAGAAGTGATTGTACAGAGCGTATCGTAATGGATATCATTGTAATCCTCCAGTCTTCACTGTCTGAGTGGTAAACCCAGCAAACAATCATTCCCATCACTCCCAAATCGGGCTAAAACCCCCCGATCAATTACCTCTCACAGAAATAATTTTAAACGTTTCCAAATTCGATGAAAAACGAGGGAAAAATTCCATTGAACTCCACTACAATTTAATACTGGATGAGCTGATTTTTTTCATTTTAAAATTCCCCATAAATACCACAGTGCGATCTGTATCTCAATATTTTTTGGCACGTGAACAATCTAACATCTCACACCACCCATCATTTATTCTTACACCCAATTCCCCACAGATACCTCGGGGATGTGAATTTGTTTGAGATACAGGACTTAACAATTTTCGCTAACCACGACGTGCAAGCGTGTGGTTTCAGCGATTCAAAGATTTTAGGTGGTGCAAGGTGGTTTCCAACGTCGACTGTGAGATGCATCTCCAGTGGGCTGAAACCCCAGGGCCCATCTACCCACACAAACGCATTCACCTCTCGTTCATGACTGATTTTTCGCGAGAAAAAAAAATATTCAAACGAAATATCAACTTTAATTACAAATTTTCTAATTTAAAAATAACTTGAGTTATTAATATCCCTCCCCCGACCCCCTGGACACCACTATCTACTCTATTATACTTATTACGAGACCCCAGCTCCGCATGAACTCCAAAATACCCTAATCGGGGTATATTCACCTGCTATTGAAGCTGCCCTTTCATTGAATCCCCAACTTGGCCGCCTGTATTTAACCACCTCAGTTGAGCCCTCCTCATGTTCCAGCTAATTCCATCTCATTGGCAACATCACCCAAACTTCCCCTCAAACCACCAGCCAACCCCCGAGGAAGTTTATTTATCTTAGGTCCAACGTTGGAAGGCACTTCGCTCCAAAACGTAAGCATTCCCCTACCCCCCGAACACCCTCCGCAAAAATATTTTTACTGTCCCCCTTTACCGCCCCCTCCACCCCTGGGTCTCGTCTTCTGGGCTTCTGTTCTGTAAACCAACACTGGAATTATCACGGCTGCCTCCACCTCTCGAGCCCCCACAAAGCCCTAAAGAAATCAAATAAGAGATCTCCAGAGGTGCAGAAAAAAAGGTTTTGAGTTATAATTTAAAAGATTTCCGAGTCCCTCTCACGAATTCGATCCTCGAGTGGGGTTGTGTACATGAATTGTGTGGTATCAAGGTGCCGACAAGGCACTGATGGATGTTTCATAATTGTAGGCCTTGGGCAAACACAAACGTTGTTGGAAAAAAAAAATTTTTTTTCCAGCTCGAGGTGTATGAGTATATGCATGAATAGCTACCCACCCCCTACCCCTCAAGAGGGCATAAATCCATCCTCTTCAATATTGGCCCGACGAGCCATTGCTCTGAAGATTAAATAAGAGCGCGTCATAGACACTGGAAGACCATTTAAAAAGGGTGAATTTTTTTTCTTCCAATTATCCACAACCATTTCTGACTCGAAAGAAACAACCAGACGATGCGTGATAAATCTTCCACTTGGACGAAGGTGGATGAAAAAAAAAATATATTGAGAGCCTTCTAGCTGACCAAAATATGCACAGCGAGATGGATGGGTGGAGTAGCAAGGGCGGTGCCGACCGACTTTCGTCTCAGAGTTTGTTTCTCAAGCCCGTATGTGCCTTCAATACATGAGTATATATATTTTTTTTTGTTGCTGTTTTCTCAAACCATCGTCCCTCCATTTCGTTAATTTTTTTCACCGGTGATTGAACGATTAGAAGGGGGCGGCCACTCGTCAATCAGTTCGACGTATGCAGATGTCTTTTGTCGGATTGATGAGGGGGGGGGGGGGAAATAAGGTTGGAGATGAATATATCGTGGTTGTGATGGTGGATGGTATTATCGATTCCCCGAGTTCATGTAGAGTTGGAGAAAATTCTGATTTCAAACAACACTTGCACCATTGCATTTCAATAGTTCTGAGACGATTCGAAAAACAAATGTTCAACTGTCAGAAAGTTTTTCAATTACATCTCGAGAAATACTGAAGCATAATGGAGTTGCCGGAGGTAACTTTGGAGTTGGGGATTTTTCCGGCTTTTCAATAAAGTTATTTTCACAAGTTTTCTTGTGCTGTTCTCAGTGAAAATTGTGTTAGGGAAATTCTTTCGTTTGATTTTTTTTTGCTGTGAAACAGACAGACATTTTGCTTTTCCATAAACATATGCCACCTGTATTTACACACGAGTTATTTCAAGGTCCAGCAGAAGATGCAGCAGGCCGCATCCAAGCTGTCCATCCTAGCAAAACATCCCGGTTCGGGTAATAACTCTTTCCGGCTGACTTCAACTAATTTCACTCTTGTACGTACAAATGAAAGGCTTCACCGCTTCTACTGGATGTAGCCAGGCGGACGGTGACTGTTTACATCCGTCAAATATTTATTATTCCAGAGGCCCGGATGTCCTTACGAGGACCCCCGAAAGAATTCGGAGTGCACACAGGCACATCACCTCTCGAGGAAGAGCTTCTTCTGACGCTCCAAGTGACAGCGAATTTACCGAGTGCTATTTAAGCAGAAGAAATTATTTCTGATAAATCGAAAATCAAAAATCGTCTCCTGGAGATCATCTGGACGATGTCTTTGGTGTCCCGAAAATCCCCGAAATTTAACGGAGACACCAATGCCTTGAAAAATCAAAAATCCATGTGATCATCTAATCCTGAAGGTCTCCACCACCTCCACAACGTCAGGACAGAATCTCAAATTTTTCTCTCTATTTATCAACTCAATATTTGGCTTTCGCCAGATTGCACCGTAAACGTGTGTCCCTTTCCCGTTAAACGAAGTGCCTTTCCACCGTTGTTTGCCATGAATCTCCTCTCACTTACGTTGATTTAGGCTTTACGGATTTACTTCTTTTTCGTTTGTTGCTCACCGATCACGTGGACAAATACACTCAAGACTTACTCAAGGCTTTGCCTCCATCTCCACCAAATCGCGCCCAAATACATGACTCCCTCGACATTTGATAGATTCTGAACAGCTTCGTGCGTCCCCCCAACCAATTCACAAGTTTTTTTCTCCAGACTATCATTCTCACATTCTCAATCTCCCCCCCTCCCCCTAGTTGACCTGAACCTTTCAGCGCTTGTAACATGAATCGAAGTGTAAAGATTCATCCGGTTTTTTGGTCTGCGAGAGGGACAGGGGGAAGGTATGTGTGTACACAGTAGGGGCATTTAGGATGGTCTTCAACTGACCATTACACCTGAATGACCAGGCCCAGTAAATGATGAAAAGACCAGCCAACAGCCCTTGATCTGCCCGGCCCACTTCCGGCCCTGACCTTCAAAGAGAAAACGGTGTCTCTTTCCCATAAAATACAACGGACACAAATGCAGTAATGACGAATGTTTCTTTCATCGTTCATGAAAAAGAAATATACAGGTTTGCAAAGGATGTTATGCAAATTGAGGATATGAAGGGGAAGTTGAGAGGATCTTATCTTCGGTGGATTTTACCTACAGGAGGAATCATGTGCTACAGGCAATTTACGTGAAGAGGGTTGCACTTGTTTCCGGTGTTTTTCTTGAGTGACTCTTGACGAATCAACCCCCAGGTGGAGACGATGCTGAAATGTTCAACTAAACCAGCCGTAGAGATTCAAGATGCTTCGACAAGAGTGAGGAGCAATCTCCTGACACTTGGGTGGAAGTTTTTCCAACTCAGGGAGGTTTTATCCCTCGTGGGGTGCGATCTTAGATGTGAAATGCAGCGGTAACAAGTTCTGCGGGGGTGAGCAACATTTGTCTTGTCATTGTTGAATGAGGAGGGGTGGATTTGGCCAGGATATCACGCAGATTCGGGGTATTTAGGGGATGGTGGAGGCATCTTGGGCTCTGAGGATATTTTGGCAGGAGTCATGCTCTAGAGGTAATTTAGGAGAGAGGGTGCACTTGTTTCCGGTGTTTTTCTTGAGTGACACTTGACGATTCAGCCCTCACAGATGAAGGAAACGGTGGAATGTCTGGGACAAGCCAACTATGCACCTCAAGATCTCTCGGTAAGAGTGAGCGGAGCAATCGTCTGACACTTGGCTTCAAGTTTTTCCAATTTACTGTCGACCTTTTACCATTCAAGGGCTTGATAAGTGTCAAAGCACTGAACTGTAATTGGCCTTCAGTATTTCGATGATCGGACTGTTTTTGTAGGATAAAAAAAAAAAGTTACTTTCACTTTGGCCTTTGTGGATGGGCTATCAGCCAGATGGGAGCTCGGCTTTTCAGGGCTTCGATACTTCGTGTTGTTACTTCATGATCACAAATTGGTTTGCTCGATAAAAAGTGGCAGGCCAGTTAGTGAGAACGTGTGTCAAGGTACGGTGAGTTTCTTTATCCTATCACGATCAATCATCTGACCGGTATTTCTTTTTCACCGGGTTTGCACTCGTTTCGAGCATTTTATTCTCACTCGCTGTAGGTCCAAGTGTCACTCGTGTCCCATTCAATTCAATCCCTTTATCGAGGGTTTTTCGGGCGAGAATTTTTAATGTTCATTCCTTTGTTGGATTTTGAGCGAAGGCAGCGGACGAATTGGAAAATTGCTCTGGACTTTAGAAGTGGATTTTATGGAGTGACGTATGCACAAGTGACATAACTGGGGAGAAAGGAAACATCAGTTTCTATTCATGTGTTTTGGGGGAGGGTTTGGGCCCGCACCTTTTACGCCCCTTCTTTTTTTTTTATGCACATGAATTCATCCTTTTTCTGGCACCCGTGCAGGCTCTCGTGGGATTTTTAGAAAACGCTTCGGCATCCACCTACTACTGGAGGAGTGAATGCCGTGTATTGTTGATTCTTGTTTGTTCAAGGGCTGGT
This sequence comes from Diachasmimorpha longicaudata, assembly GCF_034640455.1. NCBI lineage: Eukaryota > Metazoa > Arthropoda > Insecta > Hymenoptera > Braconidae > Diachasmimorpha > Diachasmimorpha longicaudata. Next base: position 5,825,183 of record NC_087238.1, on the reverse strand, counting down.
TTACTGGGTGAATTGAATGTGTGGAGGGTACGGGGGCCTTTGGATGTGTCCGGGGAAATTGAAATAGTGGGGATACTGGTCGTGTGGCTGTCTGTGGTGATGTTTATTTAGGATCCGGGTGAGGAGACGGGTAACAGTAATTCGGTGATCCTTTTGGTAGAGGAAGTCCCCCGCGGATTAGGATGTTTCGGGGCGAGGATTTCGACCTGTCTATCATTTTCAAATATGGAATCAACGGTTATTACTTTATTACTGTTCGTTGAGGAAAAAATCGTTCTCTGGGGCGGGAAAATTGTGGGGAATTGATGGGAAATTATTTTTTACTCCGCGAATAGGACAACGGTGGAGTGCGATTTTCTACGTTGCGCAGCTGTCGAGCTTTCTATTGTGCGATAAATAAAATTTATGGTAATTCATCGGACCCTCGGGATAGATTCAACCGATGTGCCAATCTCCAGATATGCCAGCGAACCCACAGAACTGCCTCATTAAATAAATTTTCAAATTGTACTTGTGGCTTTTTCTCGATGCGGTTTTCCGGTTTTTGTTGACTTCATGGAACTATAAATATTACAACACCAGATGGAAAATCGGATTTCTGAAGCCACAGTTGGCGCTTCCTCGTGTTCAGAAATGAATTTGAATTTGTATGTCTGTGGTTTCGTCATTTTTATTCGTTTTACTATGAAATTGAAGTGCATTGCATCGTATCGAACAATAACCGAGAAATTTCATGTTGTTTCTTATCGAAGCTTTGGGTTTTTATCGGAATTGCTTCGATATGTACACGAGCAATGTGTTTTGTACGATTTCCTCGTAACTGTCTCGAGTGGAGCTGTAAAATTCCTCGTTCCATCCTTCTCACTTTAATAAAATCAGTCGTCGCAGAACTTTTCTTCCTTTCATATTCATATTTTATTTCCCCTCAAGTTTTTACTTTTACGTCGAAATAGCGGGAAGCCCCTGCTTTTATGGGAGAAGTTCGCTGTATATGAGGTGCTCCACGTTGATCTATCTCGTGGCGAAGGGGTAAAAAAATGAGACTCGGTTATGAGGTGACATCAATTACTAGACTGTTCAAGTATAACTATCACATCGTAATTTTGCAAACTCATCTTCTATTATCCGAAAGTGGGAAGTATATTCTCAGGTCATCTCCGAGGGCAGGGGGAGAAGCCCAAAATTTTGTAACGAACCCAATGATTTTTTTTTGGACGTAAAAAATCTGGTCGAAGACTTTCAAATGTGAATTTGAGACGAAATTTCACGCTGATGAGCCCAGCAATTTTCAGAATGAGTGAATGCTGGCCACGTGCCAGTAAACTGACAGCAGTTTCACACGTGTGACCCACTCAAGCGACATCGGGAAAGTTTCCAGTGACTTTTCCTGAAAAATAATAGAGTCTTTTTTGGAAGTAACTCCCAGGGGGACGATAGTGCACTCTCTTCTAGTTCGAAAAGTGGGTGGCACTGGGTGGGCTACTGCACTTTCAAGTTTATCGGTCAACTGTTTCTTCCCCGATTTTTTGGGCGATATATTGACTCTCGACTCACAGGAGATTCGATAAATAAGCGATTGTGGGTGGAGACGACACGTGGAGACGAAACCTTCAGTAACAATTCGGTTAAATTTTTTTTTTAATTATAATTTTGTCAGGACATTCAGACAAAAACTTTTAACATCGTCCGGATGCTTGACAGTCGACTGTTGGTGAAATAATTTTTTTTCCACTAGAATTTCTTCGGATATTTCTTCCCCCAATGGCCTCAGGAGAACTCAAGTGGCGTAAACAATTTCTGGAAATCGCAACCTCTCGATTTCCTGCTTACGCAGGGTCTTGCATCACACGATTCAACAGCACCCGAGCTCAATGCACCAGTGATTTCTTTTCTCGTTGGAATCTCCGAAAAAAAAACACGTGAATGAACTATCCAGAATTTTCTCAAGCGAGAGGAACGCGCATTGCTGCGTGGTGCGCTCGTTATTACGGAATTACGGATATCGAATGTCCTTTTTCGTCGGTGGAATACACGCATAATGCAGTAGAGTGGATTCTCGAAGTAGGGGGAGCAAAATTCGTGAGTTCACCAGGGTACAATGCAGAAGCACTGTCTGGCTGTTCCGCCCACTTCCGGGCGCCTTAATGCATCCTCGAGTCGTTTAACTACTCGGCAACAGCTAAACCACGTGAAATGCAGACATTTAGTTTTTTTTTTCCAGGACTCAAATTCTTGGAGCATTTCCCATTTGTTGTGCGATGAAATTACGAAAAATTTGGTACTGAAAGTCGAGAAAATGTCCGTCGAATTAATTTCCCCAAGAAATATCACGAGAGTTACGGAATAATTGGGAAATTCCAGATTTCCTGATTCTTCCAGTCAAAACGATTTTCAAAACGAAGTTAACTGTCGGTAGCGGTTTTTTCTTTGATAGAAGAGTCAAATAAAAATTTCGGAACACCCAATTGCACTCTCACCATTTATTTGTATCGACAGACCGCAGAGGATACCATACGGTTTATTTCCTCCGTTTTTCATCTGACGTTTGAGTGAAAGTTGACGTCATCTCCGTGAAAAATACCGTTACTGAGTTGCACCGTTACCAGATTGCATAAGATTCTTAACAAAAGGAGAAATGATATATCATTGGTGAGGTAAGGAACTGTAACGGAATTTTGAAATCATCTCCCAAGTTTCACTTTCAATTGTCCGCAGATTTGTCACAATGGAAAACATCCTGACATTTTCTGCGGTATTTTCACTTTTGGTCCTGACAGATCGTATTGCAATCGACAGCATTTACCTTCTCAACATGACATAATATTTCGAATTTCTATATTTACCGCAGCTGCAGAAAAATTACTTCTTTCCCCAAAATTACCTCTTTCGTGATTTTCCTCAAAAGTACTAGATAAATTCCAACGATATTTATTCCATTTCTTCTCTCAAAGTCTGCAATCTATTCCTAAAACTGAACAAAAGCTGACAAATATTATGACATTTCCATTACTCACTGACTGAACCTTCAGCCCCACTGGGTCCAGCCTAATACGTCCTAAAATCCCCACACGAGATAATCTCAAAAACTCATTTCGAACCCGTTTCTTTACACACCAATTTGCTGAATGGCACCCTGCTGGCATCTCCCAAGCATCGGAACAAACGCCTCATGCAAAAAAAAACATGGAACATCAGTAAACGGATTCGTAGAAAAGAATTCTATAACAGAGAGTTTGCATTAGAATCCGACGAGACAATTTTTTCATTGTCCCAGAACAATAATAGAAACCCCAACAATGAAAAATAGAGCAAAGCGAAGACTGAACTGCAAAAAGATGCGTCAATATCGTTTTAACCCAGTGCTCATTACCCTCCAATGTCCATAAAGCTGTTTCATCCCATTCAATGTCCAGTTGCTGCTTGTGATGAGGATTTCGGCATAGACCCGGTCAAAAAACCGTTGAACAATGTAAATTGAAATTGAAAAATCGGATGAAATTTGTTCTTCCGACCGAAATTTCTGTTTCTGCACTCGTGGAATTAATTACGAGAAGACGAAGGGCTGTTAACACTGTTAATATTACCAGCCTTGAAAACATTAGCATAATGACACGATAATATTTGTATGTCATGGAAGGGTGTGACAATGCAGAAGGTCGACACGTCATGTATTTTCCATAAACAACTAGAATTATAATCGATCGTCATGACATGGAGACTCGAACTGCAATACCCAACTAGTCTGGCAGCTCACAGCAGTCTCCAGTCATTTAACTTATATTTTATTAATTAAACAAACAAGTGCCTTGCTATGAAAATTTAAATTGTTAACACTGGTTAATGCTCCACCCTCATCCCCTTCATTTCCCTAATTTGATAGTTACAAGTGTTGAGATGTATGACGCCGTTGTGAGGCACAACTGCAATTAAAATTGATTCCACATAAAACATAATCATCTTCCTGACATAAATATCTAATTCATTCAATTAATTAATGAACTCACGTCCTTAAAGTGCCCCCGACAAACCACAAAATAATTTCCTGTAGTAAATTTCAATGGCATTCTCGCGTAATTAATAATTAACATTAAATTACGACGATGGCTCGGGTGTTTTGTCATCCAGTCAGTGGAGTACGCAGCATCACCAACAGCATAACTCGCTTGTTGGCACATGTCCGCCAATGAACAGTTAATAAACACAGTCAAGAATGGGATGAATGAGAAAATGAAGAACATCATGAAATCTGCGTAGCTGCTCTTCACAATTGCCTGAATACATACAAATATTGAGCTATCGTTTTCGTCTATTACTTTAGATTCTCACCTTCGATACCTCGAATCCACTACAAATCATAACAATCCCTCCTGCAATCAGCCTCATCAGCATAACGACGTTGAAATGGCTGTTGATTCTCCCAACAAAATCACCGATTGCAACGTGAGAGTCAACTATGCACTTCAGACAGCTACACATCCTCGGGATGTCATCTCCAAACTGATGGCGAATTACTCCTTCATATGCAGCTACTCGATTTCTAAGTATAACTAGTTGTCCACAAGTATGACTAATGCAAACTGCGTAGAATATCTCGATTCCCGCTGTTGGGGCGCAAGATATTGCGGTAGCTGCCATGAAAACTATGATACTCAGAGCATCGAAGATTTGGCTCGATGGTAAAAATGGATAATTCATCACGTCTGCTCTAGCACGCAAGTTCTCGCTGCCCACTGTTGTTGCAATGATTATATTGAGCCAAGTGACTAAATTAAAAAATAAGCTCCGACGTTAATTCAACGATCTTCAGGGAGAAAAGTGTTTTAATAAATTTGTTAGATACTTACTAACGAATATTCCCACAAATGCGGCGAAGATAATGATTGAAAGCTTCCTCGAATATGCGGCGTAGTACCGCATAACTTCTCTATCCTCCGTGGAACGAGAGCTTTTCAAATTACCATACATCGCCGTGAGAATGGATTGAGGAGCTTTGGGACTGAAGCGAAGCAACAGCATTAGCACGATCACATAGAACCGATAGGCGGTTGAGCCGATGTAATAGAAATATTTATTGTCGTTTACGATGAAGAAAAGTGCGATGAAGCGAGATAGGAAGCTGAAGAGCGTCACAGCAGTCATCGAAATGATAAATTTGATTGTATTGGACCCTCCAGGCTCTGGCCAGACACCAACGCTACTCAGGAGGAAGCGAGGGATTTGAATTTCCCGGTTGTAATCATGATCACAAAGCTGATCAAATTCTCGGTTCAATATTTGCCGGAGGCGGGACATGGTACCGTGACTCCTGGTGTGTCTCGACATTCCAGGTTCAGTAGCGCAACTGAAGGATATCCACGACATTGAGGATCTCCCAGGTAACAACCGCTAACACCAGGACTTCAATTCACGACTTTGGAGACTCATTTCAGGGAATTTGTTAATATTTTATTCGGAATTTTGTATTGAGTTGCGGGTCGATTATTATGGGAACCGTTTTTCCAAGTAAATATCGATGATAACAGGGAAAAGGGAATCATCCTCACGTATAACAAAACCCGTACGTTATCTACAATAGCAGACTTTCATACCCACATTTTACGATTCTCTCGATCGATGGAAAAAAAAAATTACAAGAATATTCCTGTTAGTGGATCCGAGATAGAAGTGGAAGAATTCTCTCGTATTTATTTATTGAAAGTTCTGGGTGTGGTATTTACATATTTCTTCTATATACCTGTGTCTATTTGCATCAACTACGTAATCCTCATTTGTTTAATTTCATCGTTACAAGTGTTGAGATATATGACGCCGATGTTAGGCACCACTGTAATAACAATTGGTTCGATACAGAATCCAATCATCTTGGGGACATCAATATCGAATCAATGAAATCGAATCCTGGCCTCACCTCTTTAAAGTGATGTCGAGAAGATACAAAATATTTACCCGCAGTAAATTTTAAGGGACCTCTCGAGTAATTAATGATGAGCATTAAATTCCGACGATCTCTCGGGTGTTTTGTCATCCAGTCAGTGGAGTACGCAGCATCACCAAGAGCATAACTCGCTTGTTGACACATTTCCGCCAATGAACAGTTCGTGCAAATTGTGAAAAATATGATGAACGTGAAAAGTATAAAAGTCATCAGATCTCTGTACTCCCCCTTGACAATTGCCTGGATAAACAACAGCAGTGGAGTATCGATTATTTATTATTGTGGATTCTTACCTTCGATACCTCGAACCCACCGCAGACTACCCCAACGACCCCCGCCACTAGTCTGAAGAATAGGACGACGTGGAAATGGTTATCGATTGTAGCAACAAAATCACAAATTTTCACGTGAGAATCTACGATGCATTTCAGGCAGCTGCACATCCCGGGGGTGTCTTGCTCAAATTGATGACGAGTTACTCCTTCATATGCGGCTATTCGATTCTTCAGTAGAGCTAGTTGTCCACAGGTATGACAGACGCAAACTGCGAAGAACGTCTCAGTTCCCATCGCTGGGAGGAGCGATATGAAGCTCGCTATCGTCACGAAGATGATTCCCAGAGCATCGACTAATGGCTGGGATTGAAAACTCAGCGCACTTAGTGCAGCATGTAGTTCCATTTGGCCTGTTGCTAGTCCAAGGAGTAGACTCAACCAAGTGACTAAATGCAACAATAAATTCTTTGATAACAACATTTGTTGTACTGAATTTATTCGATACTTACTGACGAACGTTGCAGCAAACGCTGCAATGATAATCCATGAAATCTTTCTCGAATAATCGGCGTATCGACGCATGACTTTTTTATCCTCCAGGGCCTGAGTAGTTCTCCAGTTATCACCCATTTCCTCGACAATTGATCGACGAATTTTGAAGTTGAAGTGGAGCAACAGAATCACTACGATGATATAAAGTCGATAAGCGACTGAACCCAAGTGATAGAAAAATAGTCGATCATTTGCGATGTTGAATAGCCCCAGGAACCGGGGGAGAAAGTTGAAGAAGGTGAGGAGCGTAGCAGAAAGGGCACATTTCAGTCTGCTCATGGGTTCAGGCTCTGACCAGATACCCAGGATACCCAGGAAGCAGCGGGGAATGTGAACTTCCCGATTGTAGTCATGATCACTAAGACAACCAAATGCGGTATTCCATATTTGCCGGAGGCGGGACATTGTACCGTGACTCCTGACTGGTGACTGTGTTGATCATCCGGGTTCAGTAGCGAGACTGAAGGATATTCTGGGCATTGAAAATCCCCCAGGGAATCACCGCTGTCATCAGCACTTTTATACGTGACTTCGGGGACTCATTCCGGAGAACTCGTTAATATTTGTGGATCGATTGCCGTATGGGCCATTTTTCCGGGTAAATGTCGGTGATAACAGAGAACAAGTTGTCATCTTCACGCGTAAAAAAACCGTACGTTATCGGCGATAACAGACTTTTATATTTATATTTTACGATTCTCTCGATCGATGGAACAACAGAACGCCCATAGCTATCCTCTTCGAGGGTGTGAATCAAACCCATCAATACATAGAAACATAAACCCCATGATAGAAAACACTAATTACCCCCCAACACACCTTGAGAATCTAATTACCTTCGTGTGATTCTCGTACTCTTCCGCTGAATGGAATCGTCTCGCTTCATCGGCGCACGCCACATTCCCACCTCCAGGTTTCTAGCCTCCTGAGCTCAACAATTAGAAGTCATCTTTCACCAATTAGCCCTTTCTGCTTTAACCCCACCCTCGGCCCTTTCATTATATCACCGACAAAAAACTCACCGGTCATTCTCAAAAAACGGCAAGGCAAAAATGAATTAACGCCCGTCCCTAGTGTTCCTCTCCAATTTAATTTCGTATATTTTTTTTTTTTCCTTCAAAAATGTTTTAGGTGTTTACGTCTCCTCCTTTTGGACTTTCTGGAAGGAGCGGATATCTCGGGTAATTACCAAAGTATTTTTCAACGCGTGACGAATTACAGATGGTGAATTTCACGCGAAGGATTTTTGTCCACTGGGTGGAGCAGAGTGAGTGAGTGAGTTTCGGGATGCCGATGAGCCCATGGGAAAATTTACCCAACATCGTCACCTACCGACAATTAAGGGGAAATATCGGTGTTAAGTATCGGAGGTGTGGCCCCACTTTGCAAGGAAAAAGTACTTTTTTACTTTGACGAGTCGAGTGCCGAGACGTTCGCCATATGGCGCACCTGTAATTATCAATTATTCGTTCATTTGGAGCTCGAGAGCTCGTCCGGATAAACGTCAGCCGTGAGTTCCGTTAATTAATTCATTTCTGATAATAAATAATCGAGACTGGAATGAACGTTAATTTGTAACTCGTTCTGTTTATTTTCCACGTATTATTTATCGACGTCATTATACCCTGAGGATTTGTGGGGCCAGCGGGGTTCACGGGGTCGCGCACGTCCCAGCGGGTCTGGAATTAATATTTTCCGTTCGGTCATTAATAATTAATTGATTCGTTATATTGAATACGAGATGGAAACATGTCGGATGTCTTATTATTTATCTGTTTAGTAGCAGTTGATCGTCTGGAGAATCTGTCGGAAGGGAAAATGGCTGTATTTAGCCAGCGGGAATAACGATAATTACTCGCCGTTGTATCAGGATAAAAATCCGTGCAACTCAGGGATCGATTGTTTTTCTTGTCGATCATAAAAAGAGCCGACAAGAAACAGTGAGATGTGCACTGAGGTCCCTGAAGGCTCCTCTTATAAAATAAAGACTGCCAGGGAGCGTGTCTCATCTAAAGTGAGGGCAGGTGTATTCCATTTCACCAAGAGCGCAATTTAGGCCCTCGGGACATGTACACAAAACGCACACACAGATTTATCATCGGGTCAGTGGATTTTTTTTTTTTTTTGCAAAGATTTTTGGGTTGAGAATAATAGGTGGTACACAGGGGGGGAGTCCCTCGGGGATAGAACTATAAGAGGCTCTTTGGTGGAATCTTTTGTGGTGTCCCGCTGTCATTATCTGCCTCGAGAAACCGGAAGCCAGTTGTCGTTGGGGTCACTTACCATTGGCAGAACGAATCGAGGAAAAAAAAATTTGAAAATATCGGAGTGGAGATGTGAGGCGAATCGTGGAGTGAAACTAATCGGTGATACTACCTCGGCCAAAACATGGGACGTCCAGAAATTGGAATTGGGAGGGTTTGATTGGGGGATTATCGCTGTTGGTGGCATTGATTTTTATGAATTTGGGTCTCTATCATCAAAACCAGCGCCATTAGCTGGAACTGAATTTTTTATTTTTATTTGAATTTGAATTTCTTGAATTTGAAGGACAGAGGAGGTAATGGGATTCAGGGGGTGGAGTAGGGTGTAATATAAACGGGTAATATTTTCCCAAATCATCAGAAATTTCTCTGAGTAAATTGGAAATGTGCAAACATTCGTTCATTTATTATCCAAACATGGGGATCTTATAACCCCAATAGATCGATAAAATTAATAATAAAATTAGGGATCGAGTCAGCGAGTGAAAAAATTCAGTGGGCGAGGGGAGCCTTAAAAAAACAATGAATCCATTAGTAGCCATAAAGGATGTGCAAGAAAGAAATAACACGGCATCCGCCCAGTTAAAAGTTTATTTCTCTCATCGATCACAGTTTATATCGTTTTGGGTCGAGCAACCGCAATCGATTCTCCCCGCGGCATCGCCCACTCGTGCCCAGAATTCCTCCCCGTCGCTCCCCTCCCCATCGAGCAACTGAAACCTCCGACAAAAGAAAAGATCTAAAAAACGAGTCCTCAACTGCCTCAGTACTCCACCTCATTTGTACACTCGACCAGCGATTTTCAGTTTTTGTAGAGTCGAAGACTCAGACAACTCGTAACCCGATTCAACCAAAAAAGTGAAAATAAATACCGAAAAACCTTTTATTTATGACTGAGTTGAGATGACTGGACTTGAGTCCCCGGCTCTGACGAATGCCGATTTCTTAAAAAATTGAAGAGCCATTTAAAATCGAGCGATCCTCTGATCGTCGAAGCTGAACGACCATCGAGGGAGTGACGGGAAAAAAATTACGAGGCACGAGGTGCATTAAATCGCACTCTTTATGACACCGAGTGGAGGGTATCGTCAGGAAAATTACAAAAAACAAAAAAATAAACTACAAACTTTCTAGTCCCTTTCCTAATCGATAATCGAACCTGAATTTCGTCATTTCGACCGATCGTGTATTGGCTCGACGATTACAATTCACCTTTGGAGGGGTTGGTGGTGATCACGAGGTGATGATGTGGCTCACCAGACTCGTACTTTGAGAGTCCATCACATTAATGAGATCGAACCGCAATTAGAGCAATGAGACTGCCCTTCGTGCGATATTCGGGGCTGTCTAGTGAGGGCTGATCGATATTCACGGAATAGTAATTGGTTTTCGGGTGCATAGGTGTTAGCAGGAAGTTGGAGGTAGCAGGTGAGTGTTGCCCTTCCGCGTACCCCTAATCTCCCCATTAACATTAACATTTATCGTCTAAAAATTCACTACTTATTCTGCATCAGTGCGATTCATCCACAGGGGGGGGGTGGGGTGACGAAGGGGGGCAACTTTCACACGGGCACGCGCTTTGATTCCGGCTGCGCGTGCCTCCTCGATATTCCCTCATGGTGCACACCTGCGTATATATTTACCTCTTCTCTGCGTGTGATCACTCCCTCCTCGCCGACCTCCACCGCTCTCCACCGCGATTTAATGCACTCACCGGTTTTCTCGATGCATACACTCGAGCTTCACACGTGTGGCGTTACCCCCGGATGGCATCTGAGGAAAGAATATAAATTACGCGAGAATACATTGAGAAACGCGAAGGTATATAACTTCGATACTCACCGGGACCGAAAAATACAGGAAAAAGTACGTGACTCCAGGAAGCGAAATTTTCTATGAAAAAACTCCTACGAAAATTGGAAGAACCGCAATTCCTCGGTGCCGGCCCCTCAGGTGGGGTGAAAATCCTCAGGATCTCCGGGAATATTTCGGGAGATGTCCAGACAACCTTCACTCGTCCCAAATCTTTGGAAATCCCCAGGTGATTTCCCGCTGACGATGGATTTTCCTGAATATTCGTGTCGTCGTGTTCCAAAGGACGAAAAAAAAAATCGATAAAACGAAGGAAGCGATAAGAAGAAAAGAGACGAGAATTCCTCGGTGAATGGCACTGCCCGGAGCGATCAGTCCATATGGCATTATTCATCTCCGAGGAATTCCCGAGAGTGACTGGGCGCAAAAGACGGAGTTTATTCGCCTTTGGGCAACAACGCATTCGGCCAGGAAGGAAAAAAAAAATACTTTTGCAAACGTTTGTGAATATGTACACTGTGGAAATACATGGGACAAGCAAATATGTATCAACGCCCGTGAATCTCCCCCCTCTCCCTTCTTCCCTCCCCCATGTGCTGCTCCCTCGCCCCCGTGGACTCACGGGTTTTATGTACCCTTCACTCGCCGCAAGGGCATGAAGCCAGAGGAAGAGCCGAGGAGGCAGGTGTTTTCACTGCGGACTTCAGGTTCTCTCCTTTAACGTTTATACTCGCGCACGTGCTTTATATTGCCGTCTCGGTGACTCTTCCTCGGGTGTGTATACGCCCTGGCTCGTCAATCAGCGGTGTGGCATCATGGACCCACGAAGACAGAGATGAGAAGACGCCAAGGATATTCACTGGTGTAGATGTACGTGTGGGGCGTGAGTACACGAGGTGATGCCCCGAGGGGTCGAAACCCCGTCTCCCCGACCCCGAGCAGCTGCCCAAGATAACCCTGGCCACGTTCTGAGTACTCGATCGTGAGGGGGGCCGTCTTTTTTGGTTCAAGTGCTCCTCCGGACCTGCAGATCAACCTGCAGAATCATTCTCATGTGTTCATTGACATGTGAAGGAAAAATTTTTCATTGACAAATCAATTTTTCTGGGTGGGATAATTTTTGGGAAAAATCGATCCGATAGGGCCCGGTCTTCGCCTCAATTTTTCAACTCTGACGATATTTAGTGTGAACTTACTTAGGCTTGGATGGGTGATGGAAGGGGGTGGGACGAGGGGGCGGCTTGAGAAATGGTGTTGCCCGCGTTTCAACCATTAATCAGCCTCGAGTGCTCTGAACGCGCGGTAACTTGATTACGTCTATGCGGTTGGAATGGGGCTTTCCTGGAGAGAGACTTAGAAGTGGATTTAGAGGGGGGTGAAAGGGGGGAGGTGATTGGTATGAATGACGCGAGCGAACTGATGACGGATGAAGGTTGTGCGAAATATAGTTTTTGATTGAAGAGAAATTTTTCAGAAATTTATTGAAATAAATGATTCTGTCGGGGATATTACGAGCAGTCAATTCATCATACCATGAGGAGGTACTATCAATCGATTTTTCAAGATCGAAGGGCAGCGAAGCGGCTCCTGATAGAGTCTTCACAAGAAACTAATTGCAGACAGCAAAAGTTTTTCGTAAATTCTCGGAGACGTCTCACTGGGGGATCAGGATTGGATTTCGATTATGAGAATCTTATTGTCCTTGAGTTGAACTTAAAAATCTGCCTCCTGCGCCCTAAAAAACCTTAAATGACCGTCATTTCCAGTCGCCTCACTGTAACCACTATCGGAGGTCACACCGTCGCCCAAAAGCCCACCCCATAAAACCGGCAAAACCGAGTGCACCATGAAAAACCCGTCCCAGTGAAGCAAAAATGCGAAACCGTTTGAAAGGAGCGGGACAGAGAGAAGTGAATCCTCTCTCGTGCGACTCGAGATATAACGCCCACATATATATCTTCGGTGTGCGCATTAAGAGGTCACGCTCCGGCAGGTGGCGTGCGCGTGATTCACTCCTTTTCCCTTTCGCCTCGGTATATCCCCCTGGCCTCCCCTCGTCCCTCCTCCACGTCCCCTAACCCGCGCCTAACGTGATTCAACTTCCCAGACATTATAGCCATCTATTCACTCACACTCGCCGGTTAATTGTCTCAGCGGACATTGATTTAAACCCTCTCCTACCCCTGCAATCCTCCACCCCCGTGCAGTCCTATTCTGACGATGAAAGGTGCCCAGAAATATAATAACAAAAATGTTGATCACCAAAAAGATTGCGGTGACGCTGATTCGACTCCCGGCCAGACGAGAATAATAACGAATGCCCGAAAATCATGAGTGATTACACAGTTCGGATGGTATTATTAAAGCCCTGAACAATTTCATGATGATCTTCTCATTTCAGAAGTTGAAAGCAGTTAAATAGTGGGTTGAAAACCCGGTGAAAAGTTCAGTTTTATTTTCCAAGAGAGTGAGCCTGAATTTATGACTTTTCTTTCCAACTTTCATTTTTTATTGGTCATTAAATTTGATCCCCAATTCAATAGTTTTGTACGTTTTATCGCAGTGTCCTCATCCCCCATTTGATACGATCTGTTTCCTCATAAACTTATTAATTAATTAAATCGATTTTCCTGCAAAAAATCATGTCTGCTAAACGCTAGAAATTTTTTTTCCGACCACATGCCCCCTCCTGCAACCAAAGTCAGCATGACACACCTCATGATCCCCATTTCGTTAAAATGCTCATGAGTTTTTCGTCGCAGAAGGGCTCTGGATGTAGCTGGTAACGCACCGTGGTGAGTCCCATAAATCTTCTTAAATATCTCCTCTATATCTGGTCATCATTCTCTTTCACATTGGGGCGTCGAATAAGGCGCCTTTAAAATATCCCTTTTCAGCTGCTGCACCGAGTGCTCGAAGGCTACACCAGTAGTTGTAATGAGCATTCAGGTGAGTTTGTGCGCGGGAGGTTGGCAATCAGGCGTAATCTCGTTTGAGTTTCTTCTCCTTCCTCCTCTATCAGCTGAATGGCCCTTCCCCTCGTGCATATCATCACACAAGTGAATGAGAAGAATTTATCCTCATTGTTCTCCAGCTCGACAGCACAGGGTATGGTATGGATTATCCCCTGGAAAACGTGATGAACGTCAATTTGTCTCCCTGGACTGGTGGGAAAAAGGGAATGAGAGAAGGAGGAAGCACGCTATTTCTTCGATATACTCTCCAGGGAGGGTGGAGGGAGGGCTTTCAAGGCTATTCCCTGGTACAGGCCAACTGGCGATTCCTCGGGACACAGTTGCAATTGCAACGCTCACGGATCTCCGTTGCCTTTATCTCATTCTTCGTGAATGCCTTTTTTTTTTATTCTGCAACTCGTTTCTTCGGAGAACAATCACGACCCCTCGATTGCAGTCTCACTGGGCACGAGACAGACGCAGCTGTGTCCCGCTGAGAGATTTTTCCGTTGCTTTGCATTATCAGGTTACTCTCGGGTTCAGTAACGACATTCGCGATAGAATAAATATTGGGACTGGTGAAGTTGTTCGGCGACACTCTTCAGGGAAATAACCTTCAGCACGTCCTGGAGGAGATTCGGTAGAATACACAATTAATTTAGGGGTTGGAAAAGGGCCCGGATGGAAGCACAATTTTTTTGACAGTGTTGAGTCCCATTGGATTGATGGTGGAGGGGCAGCTAAGGCCCAGTTAACCTGGAATCTCGTGTTTTACATCTCTGGGGGAGAGATACATCGTTTTGCTGGGGGACCTGGAAAACCCACGTTATCACGAATTATTGGGGGAGAACACAACGTTGGGCCTGATCGGGTGGAGGTGGGCATGTTTGCAGGTATGATGTCGTGGCGATACCGGGTGGGGCCCACCAAGGGCTGCATTGGCTGATTGTCATCCGACTTTTGTCTCCTTTTTTAATCTCACTTTCACCTGTTCCTTCTACGATTGGAGGTGTTGGGCGTCGGGCACACCGTAAAATGGCTAATGCGTCAGGAAATGGGTGAGTATATCTCCAGACTACCATCTGGTACCATCCTCACACCCTGGGTGGTTGATGTTTTTAGTGAAGATATCAAAATGGACGATCTGAGTGTTGTCGAGGGACTTTATGCCGAGATGTTCTTCGAGAATGAAGGCCAGAGTGGTTTTATCGTGAGTAATTGTATGGATGAGATGCAGAGAGTCGGCCAGTGGTGTTGATAAATAAATGGTGAAATAGGGCGATGAATTAAAATTTTTAATGAGAAGCTTTACGTTCAGGGGATGAACGATGTAATTAAAAGACCCTGTGCCAGTGAAGATCAGGCAAATGATTTGATCTCCAAGAAAATGAAGGACAAACATTTTTTAATTTTAAGAAATTATATCACACAGATGAATTTGGGGTGGAATTAGTTTCTTCGCTTGTTGATGTGACCCTGGGGGGATGGGGGGTGGGTGAGGAACGATGACCATTTTAATTCTAGATCTGGCGTCTCTCGGTTCGTCCTTCTGTCGAGGATTTGCGATTTTTACGGACCAGCGGGCGTCCACTCACTAATTCCTCGGAATTGTTGACTATTTTTCATGCTCCTCCGGTGAAAAGTCCACCCGGGGATATCGGTCGACATTTTTTTACGAGGGAGAATGCATCGGTTTAACGGAATAATTTTTCGCCTTTGAGGGGTATGATATGAAATTATTTAAGCTTCGTACTTTATCGGGAACGATAAATTCCGGGGATTCATTCCTTCACTCGATGGACTGGAAAACTGGGTTTCGAAACGCCGTTCCTGAAAATTGGCTGAGGGATGAAAAATAAAACTAGGTCGATACACACACGAGAGAAACACAGAACGGGAGGATCTCCTTTGCGGGGGGTGGAGGTTAACATTTTATCATCGATCAATTTTTTTAACGCTGCGTTAAAAATCCTGGATATAGATAACATAAAAAAATTAATTATCCACTGTCAAAGTCATTCGATGAATTATCGTTCCCTACAAACTCCGGATCTGGATAATTTTCGTAGAAAATTTCTCGGTGGGTGGGATGACCTACACTCGACTGCAAAAAATTCTGGACGATCTCAAGTGGATATTTCCGATCATCTCTTCTCATCAATGAGAAAATGAAATGATAAAAGTTTACATCATCACGATGTACAATCGTAAAGTCTCAAGGACCGCGATATAAGACCAGTAAAAGCCAGTAAGAAGCATCTTGTCGGCGCAACTCCTTGCACTCTATTCTTAGACCTAGAAGATGGGACAGGTGGTCGAGCCAGCACTTTCCACATATAAGATTTTTTCAACTCTTCCCTTTGCCATTCCAGCCATCTCGCTCTTTCCCTCTGCACAGCATCACTTGAACGATATTTCGGTCTTCGTTCTACACCCGTACATTGGCCTCGTCTGTGCCATTTGTGGGACGGGAGATGCACATGCCCCCCACCTACGTAATACGCGGAGGAATTCTCGAGTGTATATACCATCCAGGATCTTCAATGATCCCTAGCTATTCCAAACGAGGTGCGGCTAAGCATGGAGTAGGATTACGGAATCCCAAGCAGACAACGATCCTCCCAACCGCACGCACGTGATCTTTATTGGCACATGTTTATGATGGTATTTAGATTTTGTATAGATTCCCGGCTTAATGAGAAAATACTCGAGAATCATTGGAGTATATTGTGAAAGGGTTCAGCGAGAAATTGTGACTGGAAAGTTTCTCAGAAATTAATTACTCAAATTTCCAGCCGGAGCAACACAATTTTCCCCGGGTTTTTATCCGCTTCAGAATGTTGTTTATAATTTTAGTATGCAAACCACTCGGTAATATTTGCATACTCCGTAATTTTTGCATTCCCATTTGTAATTTTAATGTCTCTTCATTTGCGGGCATTTTTCTACCTGATTTACGGCGGGCGGTCACGAAGGGGAGAAAATCAACGATCTTGGGGGTCATCACCGGGTTTTCATGCATCCCAACATCCTGGAAAGGTTCTCCCAACGTGCACTAGCCGGGTGGCCGTACGGAAAGCCTGACCAATGCAAACATTCAACATTTTCCCGCACCCCACACTGAGTCCATCCGAAACAGGGAAAATTTTTCACAATTTTTCCTGCGTCCCCGAGGAAGACATCACTCCACAATAATGGAAATTCTCTTCACCAAGTCAATGGATTTCGGTTACCGTAGACAATTAGATTCACACAGTTGTCAAAATGTTGGGGAACAAACTTTTCGTTGCTGTCTCTCGTGAATTTTCATTGTTGTCAGTGCCAGCCAACCATGTTTTCCTGGTCCACTGTAGGTTCATTGTCGGGACAAACTCTCGCTGCATGGTGTCCAATGCACACTTATGAAACCCATAGCGTTGTTGTTGAGGAAGTAAAAGTCCACAACAATCACGTTGAGATGGGATCGAGCCCTTCCAACGTTCAATGGAGAGTAAATTGCGGTGCGAGTCAGCCACACACTTCGACGTCGATCCGATGTACACGTCACGTCCATCAATCGTGACGTTAATTACCCGCTGATTATAATTACTTTTTCCCGGATTTTTAATTGAGGAGAAGAATAATACAAGCGTCTGCTCAATGGCAATTCGTCGGGCTGAACGACGTGGATGAAGAGGCTGTCATATGACTTCTGCAGTGAAACAACCAATTTTCCTCATCAGTTTATTGTAATAAATAATTTTCGTATTGAGTATTTTCCAAAATTAACCATCTGATGGCACATGCAGGAAGTATTTTCCTCTCCGTCATAAATAACACGTCGAATATATCTTTCGTCAATGGTAAATGCATCAACGGAATTCCCCATGTATTTTCGAAAAAGTCTTAGATTTAATTCCGAAGCCTTTTACACGTGGGAGAACCTCCCATTTTGATTTATTCATTCATTCCTTGTCAGCTGGGCGTGTTTTTCCCTTTTCGATCATGAGATAGCGGTTATGCTGGCATTTTCAGGGCTGAAGAGCAACTCTGGGGGATTCCAATGTTAGACCCAGGAGTTATGCTACTGCCTGACCCCTAATGTTAATAATAGACAACACAACACAATTCATAATCATTTTTTGGGCAACTACATTCCTCAACTTGGGGAGTTTCATTTATATTCTGATGTTTAGATAATCATCCGTTATTATCCCAAGTGTGAGGATATTTATTTTCCTCTGATGGAACTTCCTAAACCCATCATTAACTCGAATTAATTAAATGAACCGTGAAATCGCTTGATAAATGTTTGGTTTTTTCAACCAAACGTTTAATGACAAGAAACACATAGTAAATTACAATGGGACTCGGTAAATTGTGTTCATCAACACAAACATTGGATGAGTACACAACCGTCAAGATTGATAATAGACAAGCGAACAGAATCCATTATTATTTCTGACAAATACATTCGTTAACTCGAACTTTTAATTGACTTTCTCATATTCAGGTGATTATCCACTCCATCCAGCCTCCGCTCAACCCCATCATCACCCCGAAATAATTAAATAAACAATGAAATCATTTACTAGACACCCGATTTGACCAGAAATTCGAGGTATTGATTTTTATCTAATTAATATATTTTTAAAATTTTGTACAATGTGAATGGGTTCAACATCACCGTTCAGTAATCAGTAATTTTTAAATAATTTTTTATTTGTCCTGCGGAAAAAGTTCTCAAATGCCGAAGCGATAAGGGGGACCCCACGCAGCGAGTGAGAAGAGCGTGTGCACAAGACCCCATCTTCTCCAACGGCGACAGAAAGGCGCGCGCGTGACGCTGCACATCCTCGTGTGGTCATTGTCCAGACATTTTACGGGGTGCTGCTTGGCACACTGTCTGGAATACCATGGAGAACGGGGAGACACAATCCAGCTCCAGGAATATGTCTGAAAACGGACCTCACGCCGTGATCGAGAGCTTGTCAAGCGGGTCGGGACCGTGACCGCGCTTCCAATGAACACCGATGTATCACTGGTGATTGCCGACCGGAGGGGACAATAAAACAAGTGATTGGAGTGGGTGAGCTGTGTTTAATCGATGTCATTTATATAACAGTATTATTCCGAAGGGTGACGAGGAAATATTCGACAAATCGCGCCAAGATCAAATACTGCCACAAAAATTACAATAATACGGGGGTAATTATGCGCGGGTAATTATGCGAAGAGCAATTGTCAACACCGAGGGGATGATGGGGAGAATTCCCAGTATTTTTTTTTAAGACTTCAGGAAACCACCGGAAACCCTTTACAACAATCATAAAAATCCGGGATTAAGTCGAAACAATTAGCACTGACCATATGGAGACTTGTCTTATGAAGAATTCATTAAAAAACCCCAGAGAGGACACATTAAAAACACTTTTACAACCTTCTATTGGAAACGAAGTCGGTAACAGGGAATGGAGGAGTTGTAAAAGAACGAAGGTGGTTAGGAACCACTTTTGCATGGGAGGGTTAAAGGACCATTGGCGATATAACGACGTGACGACTGTGTAGGTGGACAACTATCCCACGTACAGTGAGGACCCAACTTGGTGGGACATTCATTGAGGGCCAAGACAGTCATCCAATGCCTTGGCACAGCGTGACTTTGGATTATTTGGTGATAGTCAACGCCATGAAAAATAAGAAAATCCACCGGAGCATTCATTGACAAAGGAATTCGAATCGTTAGGTCCCCCATTCAGAATCAAGTAGACATTATTTTTGGTACCAAATTCTCACAATTGCATTCATTTTTCATACCGAGACGGCATCAATCAGATGCGGAGATAAATAGAAAAAAGTGGCGGGATTTTTTGAATGCTCTCTTTGGTTTATCCGTCGGTTTATTAAAATTCCTACGAAATGGCTGGATGTTTATATCCGGGGAATCACAGACGATCTATTCATCCTCAGACACATCATTATCCACTGATGAAGGGGCACATCAAGTGCAGTTGACGCACTGGCTGATGGGCTTGTCCTCGACAGACAACGCAAGCCTTTGAGCTCTTTCCTATCTGCTCATTTTTTTTATTTTTCCGAGTGAAATGGAAAGTCATTTGGAGGGGGAGAGACTTATTGAAGATTAGGTCTAATGTAATTTTTTAAAATTAAACAAGTCCACTCATTTTGTCCTTCATCATCACCATCAATTTAATTTTCTATCGATTGAAAATCCGAAGAAATTACAGATCGTAAAAGTTTAAATATAAAATAAATAAATCGATGCCATGATGCCACTTGACTTTGAGCACTTCCAATAAAATCTGCGCAAACGCATCTGTTCACATTTCATCCCAACAAAGTCCGCCGATCCCCATTAAATCGAGAATATCGACTCAATATATAATAATAGTTTGTCTAGCGCACGTATTCCTAGAAATAATGTAATAGCAGATGCAGATTCACATTTGTAACCCGTATAATTGAAGTGCAGTGGTAATAATATCCACAGAATCGATGCGATTAAGTTCAATTCACGAAGATTCTATTTCCTACCCCACTCGGTCGGTTCTATTCATCGAAAAGAAATTGGATCCAATCTCACTCCAATCTAAGCGGCTTGAGTGTTGTTTGGGATGGAGCCTCCACGAGACCGTGGCGAAATGATGCGTAGAAGAATATATAAGATATTATTCATCCTGGATTAATGAAATCATGGTATTGTTGTACTCCCCAAGGATTTCTTTGCCAATACAATCGAATGAGTGCCACAACCTATTGTGATGAAGGCAATTCGTGAATAAAAAACATAAACCTTTCGCTTCGAGATTAGAATCAGAAAAATAAAGGTCATGAATTTCAATCGCAGCAAATGTAGCATAAAAATTCAAAATGTGCTGTAACTAATGGAATTCTTGGCTGAAAAACATTCATTGTTGATGCAATTTGGCGAATTAATTAATCTCTTCCTCAAGATTTTTTTTAATTGAATGAATTGTTGGGGTAATGAGGCTGGATTAATTTTTTTATAATGAGCACAACTGCATTGATGACAGTGGACGTTCCCCCCTAAAATTATGTTCACCCCTAAAAAATAGACAACTCCTAGCGAAATTTAATTTATTTATTTCGGTCGGTGTTTCGTATCTTCAACGTCGGCTGTACCCGAATTATCCGTCGTCCTTGCTCACGCATTCTCGGAGGTCAAGTCCGGTTGGTGGAGTGAGCGTCAACCGTCGTTTATCAACCCCTTCTGTACCATAAAACCAGCGATTTTATTTCACAGTCGAGGATCACATTCATATTGGTTATGGTTGTCCACCGAGGTTGGGCAGTTGGGCTATTCAGTGGGCGCAATTTCAGAACAATCTTGGGTGGGGACAATGCGCCCATTGGGTCCACTCGAATTCTCATTGAGCCACCTGTGCCCGAGACGGGGCATTATGTTGGGGAAAAAGGGAATTCATCCGTGTGTGTGTGTGTGTGTGTGTGTATGTGTGTGTTTAGAAAAAACGAGATGTAGAGAATGGGAGAAGGTGAATGAGAGAATGGGATTCTCAGGGTGAAGTATAGCTGTGCATTGGAATCAGTGAATGTTTCCTCAACAATGAGTGTGTATGTCTTGGATGAGTGAGCCCCGAGGCGTGTAGAGGGGCTTATCCAATGGACCACACGCGTATCATGGATCGAAATGCTATCCAAAGGGGTTTAATTCATCCCACAGATCCTGATTCATCGGTCCCACAGTCAGTTCATCTTTTTGGGGATTTGTTTTTTTGGACAGGAAATCGAAGCCGTTTCTTTGCGGATGATCTAGGATTTCCTTTGTCGGATTTGGAGGGCGAATTGGGAGAATGGAAATGGTCGAGGTGTGTTAATACATTTTTTTTTTGTTGCATTACACGGTGAGAATGTTCATAAAAGCAAAAACCGACATTCGCTCGGTAAAACACTCAAACTTCGAATGATTTTCAGCAAAATTAACGAATAAATTATCGTCATCGGGGATTTATTTTTTTGCATTAATTAAAATTAAGCGTCTCGTCTCTGGTAATGTCCCGAAACATTTGGTGAAAGCTTCAACAAATGAAATTAATTTGGCTTCCGGATTTTACGATGATCCAAAGACACCGCTCACATGCGATGCTCCCTCATGCCGAATAAATACAGCAATTAAACTTTACCGGTTTTTTTCTCCTGTCCCCGTGTGCTTCACACCAACAATCTTCGAAATATCCATCGCATGTTAGCCGAGTTGATTAACTCACCCAAATCTTAATACATTCATCTTGACAAGCTGCGCATATCCTTTGAGTGTGTGAGAACCAACGAAATAATTATCCGGTGGCTTAAACTCCTTGAGTTTCTCAGGCTCATCGGTTACACTCGCGTCAATGTCGGGTATTTCGAAATTTCCTTCGAATATGAGTTGATTGCTACAACTTCTGGTACTCCTGGACTTACGGTTATTCATCGTCTCAGGGGACTGGCCTTATTTTCGGAATCGATGAGATCTCGGTGAGTCTTTCCGGTTTTTTAATTGACGGAATCAAATATTTTTAGTTGGCTGACTCCTGCGCTTTTAACGTTATTAGTAATTGTTAGGTGAATTCATAACTGTTTAATAAAATATGTGGATGAGGGATTACGGAGTGGGGATTAAAAATTCTACGTGAAGATGTGAGATCATTACGGGTAATACACGGAAACATCTTTCTGCAAACGATTTCAGTCCGTAATTGCATCTGCGTCTGAGAGAATAATTTTTTCTCCTTAAGTGAGGGATATTCCATAAATGGTGTTCTGAGTTCCGCTGACAAGAGCAAATCGTATTTGGCAAAGAGCCTCCGACAGATTTGCGTGCGAAAATACACATTTTTCTTGACTTTTTTTTCACCATCCACTTTAGCACTCTACCTTCGATGTTGACTTTCTTTTATCGCTACACCATAGTGATGGCTTTTTTATGGCAACTACCTCGAATTTTCTCTCATCTTCATGAAAAATCCAAAAGAGAAAAGAGAATTTTATATGTTTTGTTTCCGAATGGAGAAAATTACAGCTGTTACTCACGAAGAACGGTCTCTAGACCCAAAATTCATTCCCGGAATGAGCAGCGAGTTATCGCGAACACACAACAAATTTTTTTGGAAATAAAAATAATAATATCAAGAATTAATTATCAAAAATTTCTACAAAAGCCCTTTCACCGTATACAGTGGTAATTTCTCCGGAAATTCCCTCTCCTCTAGCTCCCTTAACATTCGAGGCATGTATTGTGCTCCACGTTTACTTTTTTTAATAATTTTTCTCCAACTTTTCACTGCTGAAAATCCCATTTCGCTTTTTGGCTAACTCTGTGCTGCCGCTGGTTCCGCAGCGGTCATTATCCCGCCATGTTTGGCGAATAAAGTGGAAACAAAAACTCCTCGCCGAGAGAAAGAGTAGGAAACTGGGAATTCAACAGAGGTATATTCTCCAGGTTTATTGAAATATTTGGCTGTTGTGAAAAAATAAAAAAAAGTGCGAGGCGGTGTTAATGGCTACCGAGCACTCTCGCCCCAGAAAAGGTGGGCTGATTACAGAGCGGCGGAGAGTGGCGAATGGCTCTTACCCGAAAGCGCAAAACTGGCAATATAAAGGAGTTGAAAGAAGGAAAAATGGCGAGGAGAGGCGGGGGGGAGAGGAAAAAAAAATTGAGACCACCTATTGGGACCCGGGACCCGTGGCGTTAGCCCACCGTCAAAATCTCGCGCACTGATGAACCGAGTGAACGCTTCAACACCTCGGCCGGATGTACAGACAAAATTTCCTAGTGTCATAATCGTGGGATAAGTTACCGGCTTCCGACGAATCACTGAGGCATGAAACTCATCCATGAGAGAACGTGAATGGGCGACATTGGTGAATGTTTTTGAGTATTCTCGAGTACAATTCGACTCGAAGGGACACACCGCTCGGTCAATACTCGGTAAACAACCTCTCCAGGGGCTTATGATCATTACTGGAGTCTTATACCTGCAGCAGATGACAGGGAGATATATTTTTTTGTATTTCATCCCGAATCAGCTCTCGGAATTTTCCCGGTAACAATCGCGCATCGGAAAAGCTGCGAGTAAATTCTCGAGTAATTTTCTCTTTACCCTCACCCGTAATCACCTCTACATTATAATAATAAAATCGATTTGACTTCTCCCATTACAAACGTTAAAATGTTTACGAAATAATCTTTGAAATTCTCTTCCTCAGATTTTCCAAAAAACTTCCCCCAATCCAACGAATCGGACTAAAGCCCCCGCCATAAGCAAGAAGTACTCACTAAAGGTAACTAACATTCAGTAAAAACACTTTCGTGTTTTCTCCACCTTGTAATTTCCTCTTTCCCATTTACTTAAAACCCGCGGAATTCCAGTATTTTTATCTCGAAGAGTTTTTCCACCTCAACTCCCCGAGGAGCGTATTTTCTAAACCCACCTGGCGTTTACGTGTCTTTTTCTCAGAATGCCACCTTATTCCCAGGTTTTTTCGCGAGAAACTGAGGGCGAGGGGTGGAAGAAGAAGAGAGAGAACAGCAAATGGCAATCTTGGATGAGATCTCACTCTCCTGGGAGACGTTAAGAGCGGGAGGGTTAAAATGGCCATACTCAAGTATTTCCGGAAAATGGTTGTGATTCTCCTCGCCTGAGTTGGCTTTTGTCGGCCGTCCAACGGCCAACCACTGGTCTGTCCCCTGGACATTGTCCTCATTTACGCGCGTCCTGAATTGAATAAAAAAAAAGAAGCGAAAAAGACCGGTTGCATTGAACTGCCTGAATATTGTATCGTTTCCAATCTGTCCCCGTGACAACGCGACATGTCTCTATGAACTCTACACTACTACTTCATTCATGGATTTTAAGCCAGGACAATGGCGCACGCCTTGCCAACCCCACCACGCCCTATCGACCCGTCTCAAGGCGAGAGTGCATCTAGGCAAATCCTGTTGTGAGATGTAAAGACCGTTTGCTCATTGATGAAATATAACTGGACAATTTTTAAGACGCTGGAGACCATTCATTGATGGAACACTACCATTGACACCAAGTGAATTGACAGGAAGCCCGCTTAACTCCACTCGGTGTAGATGGTGTTGCTTCAATGAGATTATCATCAAAGTGGTGGGTTAAGAGCCTTCGGACACCTCGGGAATTGCTCGGAAATTCATTCGTCTTGTGGCTTCTCTTTTCACTGTTCATTCATGATTTCCGTAGCGTACGATACGCGGAAGAGACGTTGGAGAAAAATTACTACACAAGAGAAATCATTCGGGAGCAGCCCCGATGTCCAGGAGAAGATGACAAAGGATGTGCGGTGGGACTTTCAGTCTGGGATCGGGTAAATTGACTGAACCAGTTCACAATGATTAGCAATCGTCGATTAGTATCAATTACCTAGAATTTACAGAGCCTCCGTTATGAAATCATCTAAATGAATTATACCATTACGTGTATGAACATGCTAATGACCCACGTGCATTGAAACGCCGTTGATAGTCAATCCCAGTTAGATATAATCTCCCGTCGATTAAAACCCACACTATCGTGAGGGTAAAATATCCGTCACAATTCGGAATCAGAGGATTTGCAGCGTAACAGCAGCTCCATTACATCACTTTTTCAGTCGAGATATTTTCATTGATTTCGCTGGGCCCCTCCCCCCAACCCCTACACCCCCTCCCCTCGTAATCGTCGCTCTGACGGTAAAAGGATTTTTTTTTAATACTCAATACAAACCCGTTAAGATCAATGTGTGCGGGTGAAGGGGGCGGTGAAGAGGGGTGGGATTATCGGTATAAAATGAAAGCTCATGTACGAAAATCGCGTATCATCGATTCCTCCCATGTTTTAAAATCCCCAACCCCACCCCAGCAATCTGCCAACGTGTCCACCCATTTCGGATGTGTTAACGAGTGCACCAGTGTATCCGCACGAAGTAGCTCCAGATGATATCGCCATTTTTCTTTTTTTCCCTCCATTTCAACTCTCACGTTTATCTTCTCCTCTCGTTTACCGTATCCACCAACACATTTCAACCCACTTGCGCTTTATAATTGGCTCGTAATTAATGAAACAGCGACTGTTTGACAGATAAAATTCTGTCTCTCCATCTGAACTTTTTTTTAGTGTTCCCTCCACGTCGAGGAATTACGCACTGATGCATGCGCGCGATTAATGTTTATAACCACACCTCGAGTTATTTTCGAAGTCAATTATGAGGAGGTGTCATTAAGTGGGTGCAGTTGACCAACGATATTGTAATAATATTTATACCGAGGTAGTCTCCATTTTTTTTTCTCTTAGAACCGCACGCCTACTCAATATCATTTGAGTATCGATGTTTAATGATACGTAAACTCGGTAGCGTCTACAGGAGTAAGTGTAGCGTGTCCGAGCGATCGATACACGTCCAGTGTGGCAAATGTCACTGTGTTGTGAGATAATTACGGTGCGTGAACTCGCGATAACGAATTCGGTGATGTGCCCAGGGAGAAATGATTTTCTGGGATTTTTTCGAGAGGAGCATTTGTTGTAAACATTATTTAAATAGTACTTACCTAGTGGATCGATGAGGCTTCATCCCTGGCAACAATCGAACAATGACTGGAGACCCCCGGAAAATCTCTCATTTAGTTCCCATTTTTATTCAAAAAAGCAGTTATACACGTTACAGTGTTGGAAGGTGAAAGGATTAACCATCAACTATTGTATAATATTGTGTATAGTCACCTAAAATCATTCATTTTCATTCGATAATTGGTAAATGTTTTAATAAATTGTTTTTGAATTATTTTGTTGATTTTTCTTCATAATATCACAAATAAATTATTCTCCTCACTTGATCGAATAATGACCGAGATTACCCTTGCGACGCCTCAGAGCTGTCCAATTAGCGCGTCCACTGTCCTGTGTAATCGAACGACGAACATTCGCCCTGTATTCGTCCTCGTAAGCATTTAGATAAAGATTCTTAAGGAATATTTGATTATCCAACTCAGATGGTGGTAGGAACCTCTTTGTGCGGCTCTGCTGCTGCGCATCGAGACCATTCAGTGTAAATTGCTTTGATTTTGATAATTGGGCGCTACTAGTGTGTGACGATATCTTTGAGCTGCTCAACGGTGAATTTACCGACAAGAGTTTGCGATTTTGATGGGGTGCACTTGTTGTCTGTTCACTGGCATTTCTTATTCTCTTGGTACGATGTTTAGCTACTTCGCTTTTATTTCCCGAATTCGGTATCTCATTGTCCAGATGAAATTCAGTGGTTGATGATGGTGCAGTTGATGAAATTATTTCATTATCGCTTGTACCTGGACTTGTGGATGTTGGGGGTGATGATGTGGGCTGTGGCATTGTCACGATATCCTCGGAATGCAATTTATTATCTATGATATGTTTGAAGAACGCGTATATTTCGCCGACGGTGAAGGTTGTCCCGTTGCGTACGGTAAATTTGTCAATGTTCATTTTTCTCATGAGCTCGTCAGTTCCATTCTGTGACTCCAATATTGATAATTTTTCATTGACATAGCCATTGATAAACTCGTAGAAACCGCGGTAATAACTTTTCAATCTGGCTCCCTTCTTTCGTTTCTTTTCTTTGGAAACTTTATTATCATCACTGTGTTCAGTCTTTCGTCGCTTGGAGTCTTTTCTACTCTGTTTCTCACTCCATCTGAGTGATTTGTTGTAAAACTTCATTATCCTCTCGAATTCACGTTTTAATTTGCTGAATTCCCGTTGATTACGGATTTCAAAGTTGTCGTGATTGCGATTTGTATTGTTACGACGAGACTCAGCGAGATCAACGTGGAAGAAGTTTTTTGTCATGAGATTTAGTAGTTCGTGCATGGTTGTGTTAACACCGGTGTTGTTCCTCTTTGAATCAATACGCTTAAGTTTACGATAAACAATCTTCAGGAAGTCTATCATCTTATCATCCTTGGAGCGTGATTTATTACGATGAGGGGAATGCTTCTTCCTAACAAACAAACTCTGGATAGTATTGGTGGAATTTATCGGATGAATCTTGATATCGAGTTTATCGGAGCTATTCTGCGGTTTATTATCAACTAACTCCAAGGGTTTAGTTGTGAAGTTGGTGAATTCTTCAGCCTCCAATTCACGTCGTTCAGCTTCTTGTGCTTTATCCAATTCCATATGTAGCAATTTCTTGCCAACACGTCGAAAGAACTCAATGAACTTTTTGAAATTCGTCGTTGAGTTGCCTGTCGCCTCCAGTTCATTAATGGATCTTCTTCGCCGGCTCCATCGAATTCGTGGATGTTGTCCGGGTAAGCATTCCGGTAATTCTCGTGGACTCCAATTGCCACCGACGCACGTTGCACCAGGAGGCCCCTCACTCAAAACATATCCCTTGTCGCAGTCGTACATAATCTGCTTGTTGTTGGGCACCTTCTTGACGTAGGGCCGGTAGTCGTAGACTCCCATATTCCCGACGAGAAGAACCTTTCCGTTGGGAACGTACCCTGGAAAGGCGCAGTAGACTTCCTCGCAATACGGAGTGTGACCAATCCAGGTGCCGTAGTGACACTCCACATGGAAGGAATCATTCTTAGGGCCACCGATCAGTACAAACCCATCCTTACACTTGAACACAGCCTTCATTCCGTGATTCATTTTCGGGGCAATCACCATGCCGTTCTTCGGTGTTCTTGGCAATTGTTTGCATCTCGCTGGTGAACATGTTGGAATAATACTCCAGGTTCCATTGTTGCAGACAACTGGTGTACTGTTCTGCGCAAATTCATAGTTTGGTATGCAGAAGACTTTGAGCTTATCCCCGTGTTCAACAACCGTAACATTGTTTATATGATCGGGTGATGTATCGTGATGGTCCACAGTAATGTGGCCTTTCTCAATCTGGGGAATGATACATGGTGCGAGACAGTGGGGCAAAGGATATCGCCATTTGCCATCCTTCTGACACACCGACGATGTGTTGCCCTCGAGCTTCATATGAGTCTCACAACGAAAGATTATACTTGCCCCGAGACCGGTCCCTTTGAACAGAAAATCATAAGAAAAAGGTAACATCTTCATCATGAAAAAGGTCAGACAGTTCACGTGAAGGAGTTTATCTCTGGATGATAGTTTTTTGCTTCGCTCGGATGAATGATAAAACTACCTTTCAGACACGGCAAAGGGATGTGAAAGAGTTTGAAGCAGATAAGTGTGAAAGTTTAAAAAAAACAAGTGGAAAAGAGAGGTGAACTAGGAAAAAAAAAGTCTATATTTTCCGGGACAAAGAGCGACTGATAAAGGTTAACGTTGTGGAAGCGACGGGATCGATCAGTAGTGAAAATGCTTTTCAAACTCACCCCCATCAATACCCTCGATCCATCCGTTGTACAGAATTCCGGGTGAGCCACAGTCAATTTCTTTACACATGGGAGCTTGCCCAGACCATTTCCTATCAGCCTGACACTTCCTCGTTCCCTGTCCCACTAATATGTAACCATATCTACATTCGTATGAGACAATCGCATTGTAAGCGTAGGACGTGTAAATGGCTTTGCCATTGGTTGGATGATCGGGTAATGGGCATTGAACGGCCGTTACCTGTGACAGATTTCAGGACGGGATTTGCACTCAATCACTCTCAATGACGGACTACGGGCATGTCAATGGAAACTTACTTGAACGCACTGGGGAAGATCCTTCGGTGTCCAAGTGCCGTCAGCTAGACAAACTTTCTCCGCTTTGCCGACTAGTTCGTGCCCGTCAGCGCAGTGATAGGAAACTCGACAATTGTAGGTATGACACTCACCTTAACAGAAAGGTAAGGCAATGACCTTAATGCAGTTGCTCAGAGGGCGGAAAATGCATGAGAACTTGACAAATGGCATGCTGAAGACACCATCAGTGAGCATGACGCTTCTGACTCGGAACTGATTGATTGACAGTTGATTACCAAGTGCCGGACAGAATCGTGGTGCTTACTGAATGTGCTCGCAGCACTTCAAGGTCATAATCTATTGGGGAAATCCACCTATGGGCTGTCCTATGATATACTTCCCCGACTGAAACCTACCCGCGTGCCATCCGTTCGGTATATCCGGAGGTGAGCCGCAGTTCTTCGGGCTGCATGCTATGTCCGGTCCAAACCAACTGACCTTTCCATCCATCATCAGGCATTTGGCCTCTTGGAACAGCGTCATCGTTTCATACCCGTGATCGCAGTAATACTGAACCGTATTCTCCACATCAAATGTCGTCTGATCCTGGGGTGCACTGTTCTTC
This sequence comes from Diachasmimorpha longicaudata, assembly GCF_034640455.1. Taxonomy (NCBI): domain Eukaryota; kingdom Metazoa; phylum Arthropoda; class Insecta; order Hymenoptera; family Braconidae; genus Diachasmimorpha; species Diachasmimorpha longicaudata. The sequence continues at coordinate 5,795,111 of NC_087238.1, read as the reverse complement.
GCATTAGCAATTTTCGGTGGCTCAGTGCAGAAGGAATTGGTATCCTTCTTGCAAGCCGGCACGGTACCACTCCAAGTCCCGTCGCCCCGGCAATTTCTCTCCCCGAGTCCCACCATGAAGTAATCCGGATCGCACTCATAATGCACAGTATCGCCGAAGAAATTACCAGTAACTGTCATTCTACCGTAAGATATCTCCTGCAGGATAGGACACATTTTCTCGGGTTTGAGACAGGACATACCGCAGATACCATCGCACCGGCACTTCTTCTTCGAACTCTTGCAATCCTCATCCGTCGAGCACTTCCTCAGACACTTTTGCCCGAGTAATTTTGCCTGGCTCTCATCCCTCGGGCACATAGCCGAGGGTGAATTTCGGGGATTTTTGTAGATTCTCCCGTCGTCATCGATCTCGGGCTTTGAGTAGTCATCGTCGTAATCATCATCGTCCTCATCCTCCTCGGTCACGTCGATCGTTGCCTGTTGCTGGAGTTTGGCTTCTGTGATAACAACCCGAGTGCACACGAACAGCACGAGCACTGGCAGAATGACACTTGGTCGCATTGTCAGACTATATCTCTCTCTCTCTCACTACTGAATTTGTTTATCAAATGACTTCAAGATTTACCCTATTCAAATGTTGATTGTTTACTACGTTCACATTTTACATCAACTTGGATCTTTGCAATCAGATATGTTTCGATTTAGGACGATAACATTGCAGAACTGAGTGATGATGGAAAATTTATCGTTCAAATTTTCATAATTTCAAATGCAATTCTCCCGCTCGGAGCACACGACGATTGTAATCGCGCTCAGCTATGGCTCCCCGGGCGTACTAACGTTTTTCTGCAGACTGCGGTGCGTCGAGAGCGTCGACTGACAGTTCATAGGGGTTGGAAAGGCGCAACCCCCGTTGCGCATTCGTGACTGTTCAATACATCTTCGCGAGTTTAAACCCAACATTCGCCAGATGGCGTGAGGATTGTTCAACCCCTTTATCAACACACACTCCCCAACTGCAACGATGAAATAAAATAAACGCAGATTCATAACACGATTTCCATTTTAAATAGTCGGGGGAAACTTGCTGGTTGAGTAAATAATTGGAAATGCTGATTGGATTGAAAACTTTCATTCTGTGTTCCACTCGGTTGTATTAGACAGATGGGAGCGAGGGATTATCATACTGCGCTTGCAGCACTGAAACTTTCAGATATTACGATTGAACGGCTGCGAGTCGGAGATACTTCGATTTTCCTACCGATATCACCCTCTTCCGTACTATTTTTAGACAACAAATTTAGCCCCTCTATTCTACATCATCGGATAGATGCACTGATGGGAGTTCCAATTTCCGATGCTCTGTGTACCCCACCATAAATTGTTTCATCGAAACTGCGCCCCTGGAAACTATTCAGTTCCACCGAATTTCCTGGTAAAGGAAAAAATGAAGAACTCCCTGAGATCCCAGTTTCCCTGTTTTTTCAAGTTACATACTTGTCCACCGACTATTTGCATAATAAAATAGTGAATTTACCGTGCCCTATCGCAGTGAACCCTTCAAACTACTACGGATCCCCCAGCTTTTTGCCGATCGCACAGACCGGTAATGTGTAGCGAATTATATATGAAGTTTGCGAATCAAATTTCACCGGATACAAGAAACTTCGAGTAGCAGAACCCGATGGCGATGCCTCTAAGCCGATTTAATCCGGATAATCTTGAGTTTGTAGCCCACGTGAAACAGGATCGTTAAGGTAGGTCTTGCCTGCCATTGTCTCGTAACGATTTCAATCAATCGATCTGATGGATGCGTCGTAATTGTACGTTGTGGAGATGTTCAGGGACACAGGCGCGATAATGCGTGGGTTTGGCTATCGGTGGGACATCACCATCATCCAGCAATCGTCATTCCCTGGCAGAATGTCTTCATTTGTCTTATTCAAATGAGGGGAAACAGCCTAGGGCCACGGAATGCATTCAGCATTGTGAGCAATCTCAGAGACGTATTTGGCAGACAGATTCGAAAAACGAATGTATCTTTCCAGGCCGTCGAGTCAGTCTCGTCTTGATATTTTTCGTTGGATAAAAATGAGAGACAAAAGAACGCGGGAAAGAGATGTAATATGCGAAATTTATCCAAGCATCGTTGACGTCAAGTGATTCAGAATTGCGACAGTTGCATGGGGATAAGGGGATGGAGGATCCTGCTCGGAGAACCTCTGACAGCCACTACAGGAGGTGAGTCTGAGTCTCAGGAGTTACCCTGAAAAGTGGGAAGAGTTGGTGGAGAGACAGGGGACAGCTCTGGCCCGACGACATATCTTTCTGCATCTCTTTTGCTTGATATCCTTGGAGATGTCCGGAAGAAGGGGACTCGAATCGTTTCTATCATCGTGGGGATGCGTTGAGTTGGCTTTGACAAATATATCGTGACTGATGGGGTTATTTCCACTGCTGCCTATTGATGAAGAACAGGATGGAGACGTTTTTTAAGTCTCCGTTGACCAGCGAGTTGTTTTAAGTCAGATTTGATTTATCTCGCGGGGTAATCAGATTAAATAATTGTTTTACGTGAAATTCTACGGATATACGAAGTCAGGGGATAATTGAGATAAATGATACGAGAGCTGAGAAGTGGCTCCATCATTTAATGACTGATTTGAATCATCATCTCAACCACCAACAGGACGACAACAGATCAATAGGATATTTTTAACCTGAACATCCACCTCGTCACCACGGAATGTGCTTGATTGCAATTCAGCAACATGGTGAAGTGTTATTGGCACGTGCATAACGAGGAAATAAAAGACGATGCCCTCTGCCATTCACTGGGCTCGAGTGTGCGAATAAAACCTCACTTTTATCGTCACTTAAATGGCACAACGAGAAGACGTTGAAGGCACACCTCCCACCCATGAGTTGGACTGACACCAGTGCCCCTCATTCCCCATCAGCATTGGCCCAGTGGACAGACTACCATCGTAACTGGTCGTTGATCAATTAACTAATGTAATTCAGCTCTTCCTCCGAAATGAACGAAGGACACCTCCTGATCGTTTATTGATTGAGTCCCAAAAGATCCCCAGACCTGTCCCTCCTGGCCGTCAAAAAATGTCTGTTGTCTCTTGAACTCCGATTGACATGTGGCTTCCCGCAACCGACTCCAATCCTCTCCCCTTTTGCAATGGAAATTTTCGTAAACCAAGATTTGTTTATACGTTTGATGTTAACAGTGCTGGAGTTAAATGCTTCGTTTTTTTTTCTACCTCTCGACTCGGTAAATATGTACATGGCAGGGTGAAAGTCTCCGGGTTTATATGACTCGAAGATTGGTGGCTTTGAAGGCGTTTGTTACATATACTCGAAAATCTCGTCTCCCCGGTTTCATCTCACTCGCTCTTCCTCTCCTAAGCCCTCTCTGTTTCCTTTTTAACGTCAGAAATTGGAGCACCGTGAAGTCTCAAGATCATAGTAATTATGTGGTCCCAACACCGTGCAAAGGGAATTTGCGCTCATGCAATTAAGTCGTCGTGTGGAGACGACAGTTTGGATATTCTTTGGACTAATTTCTCCATTTTTTTCCCCCCCGAGAGATGAATTCTACCCGGAGCATAACATCACTGAGACTGAGAATGGAATTTGTTTCTTCATTTCACATTATTTCGACAGAGACGAGTTAACGAGTTTTTGAGGAGTGACAATTAGGAAGGAAGTGGAGGAAATTGACGTTAAAATTTCATTGAATTATTTTTGGTCGTGGTGGAAGGATATGGCGATGTGGGTCGAAAATAGAGAACGCTGTTGGACTATAAATTCAACCACAAGGAGACACGAGAGTTTGAGGGCCCTGTTGACGGCGAGTGACGCTCATAACTCTCTCTAACCCTCCTGACTCTATTTGACATTCAATTAGCGAGACCAACCCGTGGATCCGGCAGCATGTGCTCATTGTACCTCTTTCAAATGACACCCGTCACACTGACTATATCCGTCTTGCCTTTTTCGAAGTCAAATGATTGATCCCTGAAGAACGACCGATTACCCAGTGAGAAAATATGTCCCACGGAATATTGTTCCCCCCATTCGGAAGGAAGAGTCACGATAATTAAGATCGCTCCCCGATTACTCGACTCGTTCGGTAATTCTTCACCAATTTTTTCCCCCGAACAAATATTCAGATCCGGATCATTCGATACCAACCCGCAGGTTCATCCCCATCAAGATTTATAGAGGAAAAATACACGTGGTGTATGATGATGGTCGACGTACGATAAAACGCTTACACTCCACTTGGCCTTGAAGATGGAGGTGTTGGCGCAAGATCAGCGCCATGATAAATTTTCCACCGCAGGTGGTGGACACTTGTGTGGAGATGCGATTACCAGTGCGATATGAGAGAGAGTTAACCGCCTCAAATAAAGTAAATAAGTTGATAATTTTCCCATAAGCACGAGGTTCAATGTTTAGCGGGACGATCAGTGAAATAATCCCCGGAGTGGCCATGAACGAATGACCGAGGGCACCAGGAGGGGGGGGGAGGGGAGATTATTTGAGGTTTCTCATGATTGTCAGTACATGGCGGTGCTGCTTATGCCTCAGGTGCTCATTCACGTACAAATTACCTTCTCGTTAAATATTTCAGTCAATGCGTTACACCCTCACGCCCCCAATACACACGTATCATGAGCAACACTGGGATGATTATCTCACTGAGATGCTTGCGTGCAGTTCATGTTGAGCTGGGGCAAAGAGAGGAACTGACTAAGGTATAAACAGCCGCCGCTTGAGCCTCAAACATTCCGAAGATCCATCACGATCTCTTTCGCACCGGGGGCTATTGGCGTCGGCATTTTTTATTGACTTCATTTCTTCCGAAAATTGATAATGATGAATTTTTTCGGATAATATATAAACAAGTGTACTTTCTTCACCGTTTTTTGCGAGAACTTCTTGTCTTGTCGGATGGAAAAATATTCAATAAAAATTACGGTTTTTTTTCGGTTATTCCGGAGCTTAATGCGGTGGCAGGACATTTTTACCGAAGTTTTCTTTCAGTGGGGTAATTTTTTCTCCACCTGCATTATAAAAATAAGTCATGATAAAATTCTGCAACAGCCTGTTTGTTCAATTCCTCCGAGTTGTACAAGTAACTCGGGAATTAAACGGCGACTGGGGGGAAACGTGACATCCCTTGAGTAGACTGCGCGTAAAAAATGTAATTATTTATTTACAGCCGGTAATAAACTGGCGCAAAGCACTGCATTCCCCACTCCACCCCTGCCGCATATCTGAGGGGCAAAAATTAACGTCATATCTCGTTAAAAGACTAGCATTTATGAATATCATGTGAAATCGCGTAAAACTGTGAATGACTTTCAATTTATTCTCCTGTCGAAAATTCCCGAAATTTTATATTCTTGTTCAATTAACAAGAATGAGTATTTCGCGATAAAGAAAAACCCAAGAACTAATCGAGACGGCAAATACCGAGAGCTTGAAGCGAATAATTTCGATTTCATCAGTCCACCTCGTCAAGCATGACTAATAGCGAGGAGTAATAAATATTTGTCGATAAAAAAAAAAATCATTAGTCAATGTGTATTCTCAGCCCAATGCATTATAGTTCAACACCCGATAAGAATCTCCCCCCGAAGGCCAATTGATCTTTAATGCCTCCAAAAACAAAATTATGAAAAAGACTCTTTCAATGGCTGTGGAGTGGAAGGTGTTACTTTAATTAGAAATTCGATAACCTATCTATAAACGGCCCCTTTAGCACTTCCTCCCCGTCCCTCCCCCACATCCCAATCGGCCCAAAAGAGTCAGAATAAAATTGAAAAATGATTGTTCAGCTTCGCGAATGAATTCAGACCTGAGAATGAACGGTATCGGAGAAACCGAAATTGAATTGAGTGCGATTTATCGAAAGGCGTAAAACCTGGGGGACTGCAGTGTTGAATTAGGAAAAAGCCTGGCCTGGGGTAGTCAGTCTCGGGGAGAAGTTGAATAAAATAAAAATAAAGTTAAATGTAAGAGATAGAGGTGAATTCACTTTAATGACTTGGTCTTGTGAAAAGGCTGAATCAATCCTTTCACGTTTATTCAAAATTCCGTGTGGAGCGTCGGGTGTTTAATTCTCCTCGTTCGTGGACTCGAACAAGCGAAGAAGACGATCATCAAGTATTTATGGATTCACCAGGGCTAACAGCTCTGGCTCATGCAAACGCATTTCATTAGATAGTGTTTCTTCGTCCACGTTCGGGGTATGGCAACAGGAGTGATGGAGAAGCATCGCCGGGTCATTATACCATATGTTGGTTTTTGGCTAAATTCTCTCGATATCGGAGCGGGAATATTCCCCAGGATGAGGGAGATTCCCCCCAGGAAAATCGCAGGCATATCCCGAGACGAATATGGAGAACCGACAAGTGGTGTTTAGAATTTATTTTTTCGGGAGGGGCTGAATGATGCGAGAGAACATGTTTAGAACTTCTGAAGGCAACAGCTAAACGTCTGTTCGATGGGAATAAATGTCGATTGTGACAAGTGTCACGTGCGTTTGCATGTGGATGATTGGAGTTCAGACACTTGTGTTCCAGCATTTCCCGGAGAGCATTTCCGCTTCCGGCTGATGTACACGTGCATCATCAACCAATCGAGCGTTTAACACCTGAGGGAATTCATAAGCGGTTGGAACACATGTTTCAGCAGGAGTTTATTCAGTTTATGATAATTTTATCATTCACAGAGACATTGGGATGCATAAAAAGTAAAAGGACTGAGAAACTTATTATTTTTATTACTCCCAGGGAATGAGCTGATCTATTCTGAGCAGATACACTCACAGACACTTGAGAGAAGAAAAATATGGCAGGAGAGTCCTGTTCATTAATTAAACAGAGGATAAAAGAAAAAAAAAAGTAAACAGACATCGCAGCCACAGTGGCGCTCACAAAAAAATTATTAATTAGGTTCTATTCATCCGACTGCAATGAAAATCTTCATTTTATCATTTTTGTCCATTTGATTCATTTTTTTTTCTCCTGGGCCCTGGTCGATATATAGGGCATCATTTTTCAATACCAATTTCTCTGACTGCCGAGCGAAAAATGAATAATGATCTGTCATGCGATACAAATCGCTGGTGATTCACTATACGGGTGTATCAAAGGATTCAAAGACTTTAATTAAACCGGCGCGCAGTGAGTTTCTACGAAACTACGAATTCGTTGTCCCGTTTTTTTCAATTTAATTGAATGCTTTTGACGCAAGCTTCAAGTAGTCTCTGCAAACACGAACTATTTTAAAACAGACAAAAATGGATAACAAAGCCGGAAAAATGAGAGGTAGATAAATTATAATATTATGCGAAGCCATTTAATTAAAATTCACAGAGGGTAATATCCATGGAAGTAATTTGGCTCTTGAATTTTTCGTATCGTCGTTTGAACTCGGGAAAAAATTGGCCTACAGCCACGTACCGGCAGTTTTTCGCTCCGATGATTGCGATTAATAAGAAAAAACCTCTCTTGCCACATAGATTTCTTCGGGCGTGTACCAGTCGTACAGGGGGAAGTTTCCCCACTACGATAGTCTTTTCGTTATCCTGAAGAGAGGAAATAAAAATTTATCACCTTCTTCTACCCCTCCTCACTCTTCGTGTACTCAGCCTCTTCCGCTTGGTGGAGAGTAAAGCTGTCCATTCAATTTTACGAAATGGTGGAGAGCGGAAATTTGGATCGATCGTAATGTACCAGACTTTTGTACAAATATTCACGGACCATAACATTTTGGGAATATTTAATGTCAATGGATCGATCACAGCATTATTATTAACCCTCCGTAAATTTATTGAAATAGCGCGAGATAAAAATACTTCTTGCACCAAAATCTATTCAGATGCGAATGAATAATTTAATCGCAATAAATAATATTCATACGGAATTCTATCATCATCTGACATCGACCATTATCTCGTAACCTCGTGACCCGTATCGTGACTGCCACCTGCTCCCAACGACATACGGATAATAATACGTGATAAAATTCCCCCTATTTTCAAATGCTGCGAAAATAGAATAAATGAGATAAAAATAATAGTTATAGCGTGGTGGGAAAGCACGCTAGCTTTAAATAGGTTGGGTCGCGTGCAGGTGGCTGGGCAAGTAGGGGTCAGGGTCAGATTAACCCCGATCAGGTTACCCACAGGCGTGGGAGACCAGTCCCATGGGTAATAATAGGATGGCAGAATGGCCTAGTGCGATTGAGGATGCGCTGGAGTGTGGCTTTTATGCACCGGTGCAACATCAGATCTGGGATAGACACAATTATGTTGCAGGCGTTATAAAATCGTTTCGTCGCTCTTTGTGATATATCGAGATGTCGGGAAGAAGATTAAATTGAAACAAAGGTTTATTTGTAATATGCCATTATTTACTGTAGAATATTTAAAAGAGATTAAACTGTTTGCAACTTCGAATGTTATTTAGAATCTGAATACTCTCCTTATTCAACCGACTCGTCATATGCCTCGTAGCTTTGGTCATTAGCATAGTCATTATCATCCGGAACTACTTCGTGGATAATATTTTGCATATCGATACTGCGATCGATATCGAAGAGTTTTAACGAAACTAGTCCAGTGAATGATCCTGATGTCTTGTGAAACAGCCCCAATCCAGCCAGGGCAGCTGGTGGTTGGCTTAGAAGAGGTAGTGCATCGAAGAGGGGCAGTGTCGTTTGACCCCCGTCCTCCTCCATAGAGGATGTGGTGATAACGACATACTGGTCTTCTTTGGAATTAGGAGTTGTAAGATAATTACCCTCAATCGGATATTGACTCAAGGGGTATTTTTCTCTAGAAAAATATAAATATAAATAATTGTTTGAAATCATTTTTTCGACCATTCCCAGCCTTGTCTCTCCATATACATACCTATGGATTATGTCAGATTTCACGATTGCTGGTTCGCATGTAGCGCACAAATTTCCGGTCAATGGGTTGTACTGCGTTCCTATCACGGAAATTTCTACTCTCTTAGGCGATTTTTCTTCTGGTTTATTGGCCAAGATAAATCTAACTCCTGAAAATGATAAAATCCAAACAATGCTAATTGTAGTTATCACTACATGGTGCCTGCATTTGAAATCCTGAGTTACTAACCAGTCAGGACATATCCACTAGGAACCTGCAGGTCATCGAAATTAATGCCATTATTCTCGTCTATCGTAATAATTAGAAAATCTTCGTTCTCTCTGATTGTAGGCTGTTTCCAGTTGTTGGGTGGAGGATCTCTTGTCTGGACTGGGAGCCCCTGTCGCTTTGCACTTATCTCATCTGCCTTATCGTCGATAGGTTTCATCGTAACATTATATACCTGCCAATACCTATCTATACGTCCTTGCTGAATTTGAAACTGCAGAATCCCATGTCTTACGACAAATTTGATGCCTGTTATAACCCTAAGAAATATCCCAAATCAAAGCATTAAAATCATATGCGAAATATTGAAACTGCGAAAACTTTAACGTACATGTTATTCGCTACATCAGACTCTACAGGTAGTAAACTAATGATATGAGTAGATGGAGAAAACTTATCATTATCCTGGCATTTGCAAAGGCATGCGCCACTTCCTGATGGGAAACTGAAATAAATGACAATTAGCTGGCGAACTAAAACATAAATAATTCGGTATATTTACTCCAGACGAATTCTATGAAAGTCATCGCAGTTGAGCTGATTTTTGGAGGTCCGGACCTTCGTGTAACGTCGTGGGCCGTGTGGCTAAATAATTTTGAAGAAAAAATTATTAGAAGGGGTTTGATACGTTATATATTAGGTATTTTGGACGGATCCACAACTTGAAGGTGGGCTATCCCAATCTACTTAATATATTCGACCCATGTACTATTGTCACATGATTCTCACATCCTCACACGCCTCGATGTAGGGGTAACTTTTGCATTGCCAGACACGACCTCGACAAGCACGATTTTTTGGAGCAGCACAAAATTTTGTTTCAGGATCGCAATAGAGAGCGGGCGGGCCGTTTTTCGTATCCAGGCTCTGACAGCTTGCATCCGAATTATCCAATATGCCAATATTTGCGTCCGTGCTCAGCTGCAGAATTCCTTGATACAGCCCCTCCAACTCCAAGAAACTTTCGTCTGAAATGAATAATTCTTTTCAGAATTCGATTCATCGAGACGATTCGCATCAAATTTACGAATCTCCCCTTTCGATTTTTCACTGACAAACTATCTAATTATTTATTAAATAATTGTGAATGTTTACTCACATCTTACGAAGCTATCCGCGTTATCACAACGACGGAAGTCCCTCGATAGCGACTTTATTTTCTGACTGAATATGTCTTTAGAGAATTCGACCGCTTTTAAAAAGTTATCTGTTTCATCGTCCAACACTGATTGATGATTATTTTTGTGCTTGTATCCACCTGAAAAATATTTTTCTGTGTTATCAAATTACATATGAAGATCGTCCCTCTTGTGTAAAACTGCATACAGGTTTCCTCAGATCCATCGGAAGCGGCTGAAAAATATATCACAAATGTTTTCATGACAAAGCCCTTCACTAGAATTCGGAGCAGTTGGTTGTGCATTAAGTAGAGAAACCTTGATGTTGACATTTCTGTATCACAACCCTCATCTCCCCTATCCTGACAAAGAAACGTAAATAATAATATTTATGTGATGATAGAATAGCCAGTAATGTAAGGATTACCTTGTAGTGCTCCACCATCATCTGCAATGTCCACCGTGCATCGTCAGCTGGTAGGATAAAAGCGTATATCTTACTGAGTTCCTTGGTCATACCATTGTAATCAAATTCTTCACTGCTTGATGAGTCACACAGACTCCCTGTCTGGGCTATTGTTGATAATTTTTCAATGAAAATTTTATATGCGGAGGGAATATCTGTGATATATAAATTTTCAAATAAATTTGTCTCTTCGATGAATTTAGTCTCAGGCATCTGAAAGTTTTCGTTGCTGGCATCGTCATTCGTTTTACTTGAGCTTTTTAACCCACTCTCCACAGGATTTGTCGCTGCAATAATCTGTTCACATACACTTTTCAAAACAGCTTTTTGATATTCAGTTGATTGTGAACACTTGCTGGACAATTGAACTTCGTTTTTGCGTGTTGAGCCGGTGGCGAGAAAATTCAGGAACTCCGAACTCCATCTTTGGACCTCACTTACGTGATCAGGCATTAACAAAGTTGCTGTACTCGGCACCCATTGGATACATGAGATTAACACTGTTATGAGAGCTGGTCGGTTATGAATTATCATTTTTAGGATCTTCGATGTTCGTTTTCAGTTTTAACGAAAATTTTAGAAGTCGAATTCTTCAACGTCAGTTGAATAAAACAGCTCATGAACTGCAGAACCGGTATAAATCCTTTTATACTCGGTGATAACGTAGCTGATTGCCCCTACGATGAGTGAACATTGAATTCTTCAATTTTATGATACCATATCAGACACGACTCAATGTCTTCTATCAGGACACGAGTGTGTATGCAAATGAAAAAGTCCTTTGCCTTCATGTGAAATTCAATTTAAATTTAATAAATACGACACACTCATTTGAATAATTATTACGGAAATTATTCAGAAATAATGAAGGAAAAAAAACGTAAATTTTGGGCGGTTGGGCAATTGTTTAATGTAGATAGGGTTCCATAAAATATTCCTTGACAAAACGGCTGATTATCTTGTGGCAATCTATTCATGATTTCTCGCTGAAGTTCTCTATAAAAATTCTCTGATTTTTCTCTTCGAATGGAAAACACTATTTTCTTTGAATTATCATTGAGAAAATCAGGCGACGTTTACAGACATGACGTCTTGTCTATAACCTTCGCAGTCTTATGCTCCGATGTCCAATCACTGGTTGACATGTGCAGTACGTTCTAACGCTTTTTACTGTCCCCTCCGTTCCCCTGCCGAACTGCGTAGCAACAAACATTATCGACAACCAAATATCGGCAGAACGAAATTAAGTAAAAAATTGTGGAAATTATTCTAGTTTCGCCTGAACATATGGTCTCAACTCTCCCATTTCATGATGGAATCACTTGCCCGAACAATTCGCTGAATATCAATCTCTGCCGTTCGATATTCCCCCATAAATAATTAGATAATTTAATTAATTGAATGAATCAACCCCCTCCTTTATCAATCAAGTAAATGATTGATTCATTAATTAATTAGGGGACGCACTCATTAACGTCATCCGTTCCTCCCAGCGACATCAAAATTCGGAATTCCACGCAGATTTCCCGCAGTTTACGTGACTTCGGGGACGACTAACGTTTCAGTTGTGAACAATGTAACTAATTTTACTCGTCTGACTGCATCAACTTGTGGAGTTATCGGAGAACAGTTTGAAGAAGAGGACTGCATACAAGACTCGATGGGCTGAAAGGCGCTGCGGGTGGATATGGAGGCGTGTGCAGATTTCGCAATGAGACCACGAAGTAGATGGCGAATGGACCTGATAATCCATTTTAAAATTCAAACCTTACCTCTCCGCGGTATTTCTCAAGCGTTGTAATATGGCCTCCTTCGGTGTTCATGCCGATCAGGGGCTGCGATCGGTTTTCTGTACATATTCCTCTCCTCGGCACTGCCCGCAGCGGGCTTCTTCTTTATTCACCCACTATGGAAGTGTTCTTAATCGGCCGTAAATAATTGCATTTATCACACCTCCATTGGGCCCGCCGAGGAGGCCAGTGGGGCCGCTTCAACTGGGGAAAAATAAAATTATGATTCCGCTCCTCTTGGTACCCGGATGGAGCCGTATCAATTGCAGCGGATCAACGGTCTATCGTCAGCTCATTTCAAGGCCTCTTCCGGGGAAAGGGAGACGACAGTCAGGATAAAAAATTGCTGAGGATTATTTCCTCGGACAGCTCTCATTATTCGGGATTTTTCCCCCTGACGAATGCAGAATTTTTAAAAAATTTCCCTTCTTCACAGTCGACCAAATACTTCATTCGGATGACTCAACGTTCGACGAATCGTGTGGCCTCTCCCCTTGAATGGTGTCCTGGAATGAGCCATAAAAATATCACCTCCACAACCACTTACCTCGAAATATGCCTGGTAAAATTTCACATTCCAACTTCACCATCATTTTCTTCTTATGAATGTTGTAAGATGCTCCACGATTAAGTTGTATCAAAATCCACGATTGAGTGCTTCGTGCATAGCAGCCATAAACGTCCACCGAGAGTGGTGTTCTCCCATAATCTATATGGCTTCACCCCGGCACTAACATTCATTGGAACAAAAAAGTTTCCCCTTGAGATGAAACGAAAAAACAACTCCCCAAACTGCCAGTCGCGTAGGTGTTTCACCAGATATTACGTCCGGAGATGGAAACCTTTGAAAGGACTTCGAGTGGAGCCACGATATCTGATGATAAGTAAAACTTCAGCAGAGAGGGAGAAATCATCTGGTTAATGTCCACCCCCAGTCCCTTCCCTCCCTTAATTTTATTATATTTTATTTTAATATATTTTGCAGCTACTTCTCACTCATTTTTCCCTCCCCAGGGAAGAAATTAGTAAAAACTACGTAAGGCCCTGAAAAAGTGTCATGACAGTCCCATAAAATTTTTATTAAGTCTCCGTACCACTTCGGAGTAACGAAGGACTCGTAATGTTAATGAAATATTTTGCTCCGCGCGTCTAAGACCCCTGAAACCTCGAAATGAGGTACGATTTTTTTTGGATGTAATCTACGTGTCCAAATGAATCGTGAGATTTACCACACGATTCAGATATGGAAGGTTAAACCGGACCTCATTGTGAAACGCCTTTTGCGCCTCATCCTTGTGGCCTATCCGTGTAGACCTTGCCTCTCTGCACGGTACTAAATGCTCCAGTTTATAAGGGGTTATCTCGGGTGGAGATCCTTCACCGCAAATAAAAGTATGCGAAGAACCAAAAGGGCGTGTCCCTTTCCATCCACAGAAATATTTATTTATCTCTCTCAAGGATAAAGGAAAGAAGCCCACCATTCCGATGAAAGATTCTCATTATATTTTCTTTCCCGATAAAAAATGAGGGAAAGTTGAACTCGTAAAATTGGATTGTCGAACTCGATGGGGATTTCATTATACGATTTTTAAAGCGATTATTCAACTGCCCGGGCGCCGGTGCGTGGGCCCAACTGTCATATCAATTTACCCATTCGACAAATTGGTCCCCAAGTTTCTCTCCTTGTCAGTGCTGAATTTCCAATGGATAAAAAAATAAGTCAACGGCAGATTATCGGTAATATCGATCATCAAAGTGGTTCTTGCGACTCCTCGCACCGAAATATAATTAATCGGCGTTCATGATTTCAATTAACCACAGAATGACGTATTAAATTTTTAATTGATTTCAGCCGAACGAAGAGTTAACGCGTAATTAATAATTGTTCATGGTTATTGGGGTAATTGAATATGTCGGGTTCATCGAAAATTGCCAGGATATCGCCGGCGACACGACAACTCAGAGAGGATATTTCCGACTCGAGAGTAATATAATTAAATAGTTTCTGTTCCAATAATTAACGATGCACAAGGCCACTCGATTCCACCGGGCAAATTAACGTTCCAATTATGCCCGAGGCGAATTACTAGACGTAATCGTGGAACAGGAGACCGTCTCTTACAATTGGCAAATTTGATATTCACCCAGGAAAATCGTTGAGTGGTCATTACCAATGTCCCAATGCAACTGACGATCAGAACGTTCTATAACCACAACTCCCCCACTTCTAGAATAAACCGACCAATACCTACCTACCAAAAATAATTTCCCTGAAAACACATACAGTCAATAAAGGAGGGTTTCTTTAATTAAAAATTTCTCCAAACTCCCCCAGGCTAATACAAACCTCAAACTCACCTGGAAAAATTCTGAAAGCATCACAAGTTAAATAATCACCCCCATAAATTTCCTGAATTCAAACCGTCCGACCAATGCGGCCGTAAACTATCCTCCACTACTGCAGGCGCGATATTCAAGTAGAAAAATCCTGAAATAAACTAGCGATAAAGAAGAAGTCTCGAGTGCTCCTGGACTACGGTAGTAACTCGAGCAACGGCCGAGAGTCACACGGTGAGCCACACTTGGTGCCCTTTTAATTACACCTCAGTCTAATTTATAGCGAAATATGCACCGGTGGCAATTCGATCAGATAAAGCCCACCGCCATAAACCACCGCGTCATATAAAACTCGTCATTTCCCCCCTTCATTTCACCTCTCCCCCTCGTCCTCCCCTGCTGCACCCCACCACCACCACCATCCGCACCGTGTGAGGAGGAGATCTGGCCCTCGCATCTCTTCTCGCATCCTTTCCCACACGTTATACCCACGTTTCATCTACCCAGGGGTGAGGAGAGGGGGAGGGGAGTCCTTCTTGTTTCGTCTGCCTCCTCTTCTTCGTTCGATAAAGGCATGAACTCTTTTATTTATCCTCTGCACTGAGTTTCGCCTGTTCTGCTCCTTCTCTTTTAGCTCGTCAGGACGTGCGTCCTGCCTGCGGCCGCCCACGCGCCGACCCGACGCCCCATTCTTTCCCCCAGATATACCCCGTACATTCGCCGACGAGCCGGCTTCTCGCACTGCCCCATAATGCATTCTCTTCTTGTTCTCTTCGTTTGGATATTTTCGGCGCGAGGGGCAATATTTATTCGCATCGATTGCCATGTGAAAAAAATGTGGTTTTGACATGCGCAGAAGAGAAATTGCGATAATTCAGAGGTGAAGAATTTCGAGTTGGAGAAAATTGATGGCACACGAGGGAGATAAGTTGAATGCAAAGTAATTTTTACTGAAAAATCTGTTAAAAATTCAACAGAATTGAGTCATTGAAATTGTCAGTTCTTTTAAATAATTTTTATTGGAGAATTTCCACTGCAAAAAATCGACACTTCGTTTCTATCAAATCATCTTATCTCATCCTCAGCTCAGGGTCGAAGGAGACTCGCGAGATTCAAGTGAACGATACCGTCGATAACTTCGGAATGCGGTTTAATAAATTTAATATTGTTGAACGTCGAGGGGGGGGGGGGTGAGAGGTGTAGGGAAGACATTGAAGGCTCAATCGTCGAGGATCATGCGGGTATCCTGGTAGCCATGTGGTGCTAGTGACAGTCTGAATGCAACCCAAACAGGATCATCGAGCCACCGATATCGACCAGGTGGGCTTGGTGAAGTGGGAGGACTTGATTGGCTCTAGTGTGGATATTAATAATTCAAAGCCCATGGATCCACTCTCATCAGTCTCCACACAGAGACAACTACAATCTGTCTGTATAGCAAACGTGCTTTGATTTACACAAGCGCTTGGGGAAATGGGCTGTTTCTCCACCTCGGTGATGTTTATTCATGAGCTCGATCTAGATAAAAATTAGAATTAATTTTTGTGGAGTTGAATTAAACGAGCGTTTGAAAGTAGTGGGGCGGGTCTAGGCTATGAGACTACTAAATTGATTGAGTCGGCTGCAGGGAGATTGTCCTCAACGATTTTTATATTATATTATCCATCAAGCCACCGTTGTTCGTTGAAAACCGTTCAATGGATCGATTGACGATGAATTTTTCGTACAAAAAGTTCTCGTAATTTTTTTTCCAGCGAAGATTTTTCAAAATAACAACCAACGTGACATTTCAACTGGTACTGTGAAAACACTGGTTATCAAATCGACAAGGATAAAAAAATGAAGTGAAAACAGTCCCCAGAATGCTCATTTGTCATTCCAAATTAGCGGATACAAAGTGCGATAAGCAGCTTGACAGTTGATTGGAGCTGAAAACCGAATCCCCCAGTATCCAATAACGGTTGACCTGTTTCATTTGTTTGATTTTATTCCGGGCAGGTTTCCAAGTGTATTGACGGCTACAAAAAAAAAACCCGCACAGACGTTTAACAAAATAAAATCCCAAAAATACTGGATCTCTCATAAAGGCCAGTATTCACTGAACAATTTCCAATCTACGAATAGCCGGAATATTCGGTGGAAATGGGGAAGCATTGTGGCGTGTGGCCAGACAAATATTTACCAAAAAGGGCTGAGAAAGTCCGGAAAATAGTAGAAAATTGTCCTACACGCAGAGGAAAATGCAATGGAAATTTCATAAAAATAATCGAATGCTCAGAAGCGTTTGGTCCTGACCAAAAATAAAAAGTAATCGTCGTACATTATTTTTTCCTGAATTTCAAACTTAAAATGATGAAGCGACGTCTCAAAAAATGATACAGTTTCACAGAAAGGTACGGTAAGTTTATCAAAAATTTTTCTCAGTGTACCTTTAAAAGATATTTCATCTCCACCGACGTTCCCTACGTTCTCTAAGAATCGAAAAAAAGTTGTTTGCATGATGGATACAGGGAAAAACCATTTACCCAAATGCACAAGCCAAGCGTCACGTACTATCCCGCATTTCTGCGATGCTAACATTGGATTTACAACTGACAGACTGAGAGGGAGAGGCACGTCAGCCCTCCGGAAACCCTTCAAAGACGGAGGTAAGAAAAGAATTTCCGCATCTCTCGGAGTACACGAATCGAATGGAATAATCCGGGAGATGAAAAGATCAGTGACATATTGGGGGTGGGATCAGGGAAAAGGGGGGGTAGAGGAGGGGAGAGGGTGAGACGTGTGTTTGCAAGTACATGACGTCACGTAGCAGTGGTTCGTGGGGGTCGCAAAGCCACTGGATAGTGCGACGCGCTTCGCTCGTCCACTGGAATGCCGTTCCCATGTTCATCGTCTTGCTTCACGTATTCTTACCGACCACCATCAGCATCATTCGCATGTTCTCCTGAGTACCGTGAATTATCCTGATTGCCAGAAATTAAACTAATTTTATTACACGAAAATTGATCGTTAAAATCTTAAAAATCAGACGATTCGAGAAACGATTTCAGTTGTCTCTTAGTTGAGTTTGCGATCAATATTTGTAAACAATTTATTTATTCCTTTTGTTGACGATTCTGAAGGCGAGGAGAGCTTGCACGTGATAGCAGGTCGCCACCCTATTGGTAAATTCATGGGAAAAGTCGGCTGATTAATTTTAATTAACGTGAGCGATAGAATTATTGATGAGCTCAGCTGAGGAAAAAATGACCGATAAACTTCTAGGGTTTCTGCGGTGAAAATATTTCGCCGCGCCAAAACCAATAATTGCCAAGGGGAATTGAACATTTGGTGAGGGGTAGGGCCTGAGGGCACAGCAACAATGGGAATAAAAAAATATTTGCAAAAAGTTAAAGGAGTAAAGTGGAAGGTTGAAAAGAGTTGATTTCTTGCTTGGAGATTCACCGACAGTTCCAATGGAAAGGGCAATTTGCGGTGCACCAGTGAATGTTTCATTACGGGCTGAGGCACTCTCGAGAGCTACCGAATTTCGAATGAGAGGCCCGACCATGGGCGCCCCCTGTCAGCCGACTGCTGGTCCTCATAATTGAAATTCGTCTGGGTATATATTTTTCATCTCTCTCGGGCTCATTGACGTTACCCGATGTATCTCGCATACCTCGGAAATGCCAACCGCAAATTGAGCACGAGGGCGGCCTTTTGTTTTTCGGTACAGGGGCCAATCTGCATTTTCTCCTGCTACCGGGCGAGAAGAGGATGAAGAGGATCTCGTGATGAGGAGCGCGATTCCAATATTTTTGAAGGCTCCTGGGGATTTACCGCGCTGTAATTTTCGGCGAATGCGTGAGAAAGTTTATTCAATACTGCGTGGGAGAGTTTGCCAAGTCGATTCCTTTTTACCCAGCGCAAAACATTTCCCCCGACTTATTAAAATTTTTTGATGTGCGAAATGAACAGTGGAGATTATCTGGGAGGATCTTACCCTGAGAAAGAAAAATTATTTCCGCAGAAAATCAGAAGCGAAGAAAAACGGAAAATTCTCCACCGCAGGTCATGGAAAAATTCATTCATGTTCGTGACTACAAGTTAAAAATATAAAAATTGCTTATTCTTAAAAAACATTCATTGAATTCCGCCCACGCGGTGGATTCAACTTCTCAATAGAACGTGATGTATTTATTGAAGACGGTAAAAAGTTTCGAATATTTTGTCGCTCTTTCCAGATGAATCCAAACTTCATTGAATGCTATACCTCCCGAGGGATTTTCCTTCGCCTCGGAAAAATCTACTCCCATCCATCCTGAGAAGAGTAAACTTCTTTTCGATGTCGGCTTCTTCCTTTGCTCCAGTTTTTTTTATATGAGAACAAAATCGAGATGCTTTTTACGGCTTCCAGAGGTGGGATTACCGAGATCCATTCCTTATTCCATTGAACCTAATCTTGTGACTAAAGTACTCCACAAAACGTTGCAATAAAATTACAGTTCTTCTCCAGTCGGGAATTCAGCTGCTCTGAGACGTGAGTTTGCTTTTACAACGCCATTACACCCGGCAAAGTGGTTCATTTTAATCAAATAAAATTTTTTATCTGATATTAAGAATCAGATTTCTACGTTCTACGATTTCGTGAAAAAAATCTAGAATTATCTATTTATTCGTATTGAATAAATTACGCTCAGGTTCGAGGGAACAACGCGTCGTTTAGTGCACCCGAAAAAATTCCCTTAATATCAAATGGATCAAATGGAGATGAGCAGAACCGGAAGTAAAATACATCACACAATCAGAAGGCATTGGCACCCGCGGGGGTATTTTCTTTTCACATTTGCATGCGCAACTCATGATTGTACTCCTCAGCCCGTGAATACTCGAGTGTATTGAGGTCCTTATATGGCGCGGTTTCTGCGCTCTTCCTGCTCTCCCAGCCGGGGAAAGGTTTATTGTCAATGACAGTTGAAAACTTTTCAATGAAGCACGCGTGCCGCATAAAGAAGCCCGGCTACGAAGAACTTGGAAAAGGCCAGCGCCAGAAACAATTCGCTAGTTATCCTCATTTCGATCCAAAAAATTAAAAAAAAATTAACTTCCTCCGATAATCAAATAAATCAGTCACCTGTGACAGAAAATCTCCGCAGTTATCACACCATCAGTTTTCCTTCTTTTATGAGGACCAAGGAATTCGTTTCCTCGACAAAATGCAACCGCTGAATGTTTTCACCTTCGAATACCCGCCCCGAAAATCCTCAACCCCATAAACTTTCTTCTTATCTCCCATTTCACGGCTGAGCATTTGTCTCTCCGGGTCTTGATATTTTTTTTCAAGAACAATCTCTGGAAGTATTTGTAACCTAACGCTGTCGCGGTGTGTCACACGGCAGGAAGATAGCGTACACTAACGCAAAAGAGATGAAACCCAAAACATGAAAAAGGGAAAAAAGTATCCGAAGTTCGGACAACGTCCTTTACACGCGCGTGTCTCGTATCCCTTTTTCAGTGACAGCGAAATGAGCGGCAAGGGGGAGGGGGGGGATGAGCCCACACGCACTGAGCTTGTAATAGATACCCAGCTTTTCGAAAGAAAACTTTATTTCAGAAATGACAAAACCCTCCAAAATAAATTCCACAAAATTTTCTTCAACCCCTTTTCCCTCAGGGATTAAAGTCTACCACAAGTCAGACACTGAATCACTGGACTACGAGCTTAAATAGCATTTAATTTCGTATCATAAATACTCTCCAATCCCTTCGAACTTAAAGTCAAGATCCTCTGCCCACCCCCATCACCGGCCCGACAACGGGAACCCACCCCAATGGCCGATTCTCGCGCTGAAAAATTATCCAGTGAGTAATGATAAATGATAAATGTTCAGGTTAATTACAGATGGCTCTGGCTCATGTATACCCGGCTGAGCTTACTCAACAAGACCATTGTACATCGAGTGTAATGAACTCACGTGAAGATAAATAAAGAGATAATAGCCATTGTTAAGTGCGCATGACCGTCGACAATGTTTCGCAATAACGATCCAGCCAGTCTCTCCATCTCCCTCCCTCCCTCCCTCCCTGCCCCTTTCTTATCCATACCTCCAGTGTCCTCGACAAAGTCGCCGACTTTCCGACAGGTGCATCAGCAACACGAAACCTCAGTCCACGATTCCATGAAACTTGATCTAAACAAGATGAGAGGGTGCGGGGGAGGCGAAGAGGCGAATAAAATGAAATAAAATGAATGGAGCTGAGAACAACTCGAGAGAAATATACCGGGGGGGGAAAATTACCATCGCTTAGCCTCCTACAGTTGTCTACTAGGTCCACGTTTTACGATCGATTAAATACGTAAATAGCCGATTCATCAGGGGTAATAAAAAAGAAACAGCATATCATCGTCGGTAACATGAATTTTCTGAAAGCCATTGGAGGCACCTCAGGCGCCCGATCGTGTCTTCTCTTCCTCATTTAAATATTTTATTGTTATGAGATTTCAACGGCATCGTTTCAACTTCGACGGTGACACTCCTCTCCCAGAAAAAAATTCAGGTGCCATTGGAATGAAACCGGAAATAAATCGTCCACTCAATTCATTGGGGTTAATTTACCGTATTTTTCTCGCTCCAACTTTTGCCGGATTATTTTTAGTTTCTCTTCGTTTTTTTTCATGGTCCCAGGTGTAGTGACTATCAGCGTCGATTCATAGATACGTATTGTCTTTCGACATTAGTTGTTATCCTCGAAGGAAAAACCGTAAAAGTCCAGGGCAACGCATCCTGATACCGATCCGTTATCAGATGGTGTGTAGGCGGTTATATGTGGTATGAAAACGATGCCGGTAAAAATGGAAGACGCGAAAAGGTATTCCGTTGAGTGAAGGTGAGGGGGTAGAGGAGGAGGGGGGTGGGTGGTGAGGGGGAGAGTACAATGTTCACGACGTTTATGGCCATGATACAGTGCCTGGAGGTATTCCAAACACATTGTTCTCAGAGGTGGTTTGAGTGGTTTGAAGTTATTGTCGTAGACTCGTCTCTCTTATGTTTCCCTCGTGGAATTGTAATTCGGTAAAGGCGCACTTTTGTTGGTTTATCTATTTTATTGGATGTAAGGATACTTTGATGGATCCTGGGCACTTTATACTGTTATGGAGATGGAGAGGGGGGGGGGGTGATGGTGGTGAAGTGCTTCGGTGTGTGACACCTAGATGCCGCACTGAGACAAAGAAATTCCGATCGGAAACTGGCTGGAGCCCTTCGGATGCTCGAGTGGTGAACTGATGGATAACAGGACACCTTCTTGAGTCATAGAATCTTAAGATTTACCCGCTCAAGTGCCTGTCGTTTCCACCCTCTTAACAATCTGTGATGATCTCCAGTCGTGGGTTGATAAATTGCTGGGGAGGGGCGGGAAGAGAGAATAATCTTGAACAGATTCTTTATTATTAGGGGAATGGCTTTTGAGGGTGTGAATGCAGGGGGTAATTGATTGGCGATTTTTTATAGAGGATTTAACCCTCCGTAAAAAATGTTTGTCGTCCGGCGAATTTCGTTGAGATGATTTTTTGATTCCCAAAAATTTTTTTTAGTCGGTCTCAGGATGTTTATAACATAGTGATTACCCGATCACTTCATCCGTCTCTTATCTCTGGCACTGACGTCCCCAGGTCGGATAGGATTCCATTAACAACCTCCCCCCGTCCCCTGCCGACAGCAAAAGAGAATGCGAAAAAAATTGGCAATGTCGAGAGCACATAATCCTCGGGGCTGCAGTTGAAATCCCGTCTCGTCCCCCAACTTCCACAAGAAAAATTCACTCCCAAAAAACGAGCAACGCGAATGAATCGACCCTGGAAGCACCAGCCACCAGCGAAGCACATCCTGTTTCCTCTCCGACAAGCGTATTTATCTATTTCCCGAGAAAAAAAGATCCTTGACTAACACCCAAACACCTTCCACTCTCTCAACCCCCCAAAAAAGGTCGAGGGGTTTGTCTCCCCCTCGGGATGCATATCTCACTGGTTGAATCTCCACCAAATCCAACAGCACGCGCTCCGGGAATTTCTCATGCCAACACTTTTTCTTGGTCAATTCAAAAACATCACGAAATCCTTATCTCTGCCCTCGGTGTGCCTGGAATATTCCTGAAGATGTGGAAGTAATGAGGAAGAAAGGAGAATTTTACCACCGGGAGAAATTGGCCATTTGACAGGCCCTGACAGCATCAGCTGACAGGACATTTCTTCCGTCTGATGTATCAAATCAAGTCGTCTTCGAGTTATTAATTTTTTGACACAATAGAGTTGATTCTCTCCATCCAATTCACTTCGTCCCAGTTAAGAGATGAACCTCGGACAGTTGTAAGTAGTAAGTCCTGGAGCTATTCTCCCATACATCGAAAATGTTAAAACGCAAGGAGATATATCCCAAGGAGAAGAGACACCCACGCGCAGGTGAGACCACACACGATGCCGTCGCGTCATTTGTTGGACACCGTTGCGTGGCAGCATGTGGATATTCCATTCCTCTGGTTAAAGTCTTCTCCGTAAGTATGGGTATACAAGTCAGTGTAACAAACACCTCTTTCTCATTTATCCAGTGAACAACGGTGTCTTTGCTTGTGTCGTGGGGCACTTTATGGATCATCTATTGGAGTGTTGTGTTGGAGGAGTGATAAAGTCTTTTGCTTGGGGTGAGTTGAAGAGACATCTTGGCCCAGCGCGTTTTAGATAAAGTCGTTGGGTAAAAATATATTCATTTTGTACACAAACACCAGTGATTTATTCGGATATTTTACATGCGAGTGAGACGCCTCATTTGGAGATAAATTTGCTGAGTTATACTGGGACTGGGAGAATAATTTTCGACGGGAAATTGGCGGATGGAGATTAGTCTGAAAGACTTTAATCTTTTTTCGGAAAATCTCTCGACTGAAAGACCCAAAAAAAATTTTCTCCGATAAATTCCTTCCGAAATTCCCCAAGAATAGAGCTAACGGTTTCAAAATAGTCCCGAAATGCTTTATGGAACGCTCTCAGGCCGACGAGGAGAGGACAAATTAATCACTCGGCAATTAAGAAATAATTAATGTAAATTCTGAATGTTGAAGTCGATCCATCACGTTGTCCTCTCGTTCTAGACCCTCCAGAAACTAGTAACAATCGTGAGATACGCATCTTCCGATAGAATCCTTCCTCTCGAGAGAGGCATTTGTAATTCACCACGTACCACAAAAGCGTCCACACTGGCCAAAGGCCCCAATTTATCCAATCGCATCCCAACGGAAGACGTGAGCCCGATTAATCCTCCTCCTCTTCGAGAGTTGCGGGACCACCCAGGTGATACCAAACACCCTTTACCAAAGACTCTCACCCTGGATGAGTCGAGTCGTAAAAGTCTTTTCGGTTCCACTTTAACAGCGTCCCAAAGTGCCTAAACGCATCCCAGACATTCGAGAAATGTCGATGGGGGCAGCTGCGCTCGTGCTCTTCTTCATTCCACTTTTTCAAGTTTTTTTTTTCATCACCGAAACTTCTTTCCCGGCGAATTTGATAATATTGGAGATGAGGTTTTAGCGGGGGCGTTAGTTTTATGAGAAAACTTTGTGGTGATTCTATATTAATATTGGATTAATTTTCGGGAACGGGAGGTCAGCAGATTCATCAACTTCCTGGTGATGTTCCAGGAATATTTTCTTCGAGGTGATGAAAAATTGCTTTACCAAAGAAAAATAGGAAAAAGTTCAGAACTTTTCACATTCCGATGAACGATTTCATTACTGTCAATGAGAGTAGGAAAATATTTTTTCGGGCCCTCGGTCAAATAGACAGACAAATGTACTTTTCAGTCAGTCTGCGATTAAAATAAAATCTGAAGGAATGAAATTCTGAGTAATAATTTACCATTGCAAAAGATACCCATGATTATCCACTAAATGGCACTTGAATCTCTGGAAAAAAATATTAAATAATAATTTTTAACGTGAAAAACCTGGGAATTCTGCTGCCCCGTCGTTTCCCATCAGGACCTGCATTCGCGATATTCCTGGTAACGCCTTATGCATGTTTCTTAACCGGCGCATGAGGGAGTTAATGCTGTGTTGAACCCAACTATCCGTTCTATTCCCTCACTCGGTCACCCTCAAGGTCAGAGGTCAATCCAAGACCCTTGCCAACACTACATTTCCTTTCTAATATCATTGCGTAAAAAATGACGGGAGGGCCCGAGGATATTTATACAGAGAAAATACTCTGGAGTTACCGTGCACGGACATTCTGGTATTTATGGAACCCCAGTCCTACGTTTGAGGTCATTTTCCTCATTACGTAAACGTTTCTGCTGAGATAGAGAGAAGAGAGGGGAGATTGATGTGGATGACTGGATGAACCTGACCCTGTGATTGTGGATTTATCCTGGGGTTCATCTTCCATTGGTGGACATGGAAGATGATGGGCAGCTTCCAACTGTTTATCGAATGAAAATGGCGAGGGAAAAGACCACTTGCCCTTGAGTTTCAATCAATAACTTAATCGATCCCCCTAACAATTGAATTAAACCCTATGACATCCACTTTTATCATCGCAATCATCAAAAAAAATTAACTTGACCGAAAGAGGAATAACTACAGAATTAAAATTGAATAAAAAAATTATTGTTTATTCAATTTCCCTCATGCGCTGCTTTTGTCGTGAGTGAATTCCCGCATAGGGCCCAATCATTCAACCGGCAACGTAATGAATAGCTGGCATTTACATACCAACATGGCGAGTATCTTATTACAACCGATGCAGGGGTGGATTTAAAAAGGAAAATAAAAAGAATTTTTGAAAAAAAATGAAAGGAAAAAAAAGAACAACATTGTGAGGGAGATGGTATTGCGGAGTTTCGTTGAAACGTCAACGGGAACAATGCTCACCGAGGTGGTCGCCTCCTGGACCCATAGGTAATGCCTGGGGGAGCAAGACGCGCCGCTGAAGACATGATTAACATCCGTTAATAAGATGGATGCACGTGTGACGGCCATTGTTGTTCCAGGATCTACGTTGGGGATTCCCGAAGGACACGAGGTATTGACTTTTCAAATTTTAGATCTTCAACCAAAATTAATTCCTCATTTACCCCACCAAAAAAACTCTCAAACTCCCCAAAACATGAGAAAAACCGTTAATTATCCCCCGAAAAATACCAGCAGCGGCGCACGACAGAATATTCGCAGTGTCCTCCTGAATAAATGTTTTCTTATAATTAACCTGACATAAAAAAAAATAAAAAAAATCATTGAACGCCATATGCCGCGCACAACGCGTGTATTCATGGTGGCAGAAAACAGAAGAGAGATTGGATGAGGTCCAGGGAATGGTGTGTATATAGTTATGCACATACGTGGGATAGGTGAGTAGGCATCAACTCGATGGTTCTCTACCCCCAGGGCAAAAACATTAAAGCCCCCCCCTGCCCTTCACCCCACCTTTTACTCCCTTTTCCACTCATATGTACTGAGCGCTATCACGGCAACAGCTGCTATGCGCATATACCCAAGCATTGCGCTATCATTCCATCTTGCGGTTTTCTCGGTAAATATCTTTCTGGTGAACACCGACACAGGCCATGAAGCATTTGCGAAAATTCATGAATAAAAAATAACCGGAGAATTAACATTAAAATTTTTTTTAACCTGAGAGAACATCGAAATGATGAATTTATGGTGAGGAAAAAATTCTCAGCAGTTTAAAAACGATAATATTTCATGTGAAAATTACTGGCTCGTCTCGGAGTTGTGATTTAAGAATTTTTGCGAATTCATTTTTGAAAATTTCAGCTGCATCGGACTTTGGTATCGGGAGGAGGAGAATTCCGAATGCTACGGTCACGTTCTTTTTTTTTCGTATCGAAACTGGTGGTCCGCGGAATGACAGTGAAAAATGTCCACTTGACTCTTGTTACTTGCCATGTTATGGTTGCATCAGAGGGTATAAAAAATAAAATAACTCCATGAAACAAGTGGGGAGGTAAAAAATCCAAATGCCCTACATGCTCATCGCACGAACGGTGAAGAGGAAAAAATAAGATATATGAGACTGATATACGGGGCGGAGGACTTACAAGGTTCGTTAGAGGTTCACAAGGGGTTGAAGATGATGACACAGCAGACGATTATGTTATTATCGGGTGGGTGATCAAGGAAGTTTAGCGCTGGTATTATTTACAGAGGGGATGGTATACCCTAGAGTCGAGTTAGGAAAACATTTTCACTAAGTGGACCGGCAATTTTCATTAGAAAAATTAACAGTGGAGTAGATTGGTCCATTGAAGCCAAACATCGACTTAAATCCAGTTGACAATCGACATTTTTCGATATATTTCACTTCTCGAACTTTCCAAAATACAATGGCCGATGGTGATGCATATTCCCGGGCTCCTGGAAGCCCATACGTCAGTTTCGGGGGAAAAAAAATGTCTCTAGAATCGTTTCGTCCTCTCGCCGACGAACGAGAGGAGAAACTTCTTGGTGGTTCGATTCAATCCTTTCCGCTCGATCGAGAGAAGACGAGTAGACGTTGGTCGGCGAACTTTCAACAAACACATGGAGTTTAACCAAGCGTGACCCGTCCAAACTCATTCCGACATTCAATTCCATGGAGACGTTACAAACTCGGTCCCACCCAAAAACCAAAGAGATATATATTACCCGAAGATTTCATTCATATGTATGCGTCAACTCGTGCTCTCTCTTATTTTTTGTCAAGTTTACTCGTGCTTTCGCTCTACTCAATTTCACTCCGCGTGCACTTTACGACGGGTAATATTCCAACATCCACCCAACGTACACACGAAAATCCCATTAAACAGATTAGCTCCTTGATGCAGACAGGGCGAGTTACACGTATGTGCCAACTGAGTTTTGATAGAGACATAAAGTTTACCGAGGGAAGGACATTTCGGAGTTTACACACGAATGAGAAAACCGGAGGGTAAAAAGATATTAAATTTCAGAAGTGAGAGACGGTCTTTATGGGCGTCAACTCGGTTTTTGGGGGGAGTTTATAATTAATTTTTGTCATTAGAATGAAATTATTTTTTTGGGAGTTTTCCCTTCGTCTAAAATGACTTGTTTGCCATCAAAAAAAGGGGGAAAAATCCCCAGATTAATTACGGTTTATCGAATCACATGCAATGTTGTGATTGAATGACACTGCCCCCTCCTCCCCAAAATCACGGTAAATTCACGTAATTCTCATGACATTTCTTCGTCTTTTTTCCTCCATCAAATTGAATGAAAGCCCGTCGAATCGATAATTAGCGTGTCAATTAGCGTTAATACACCGTATAATTACGCATATATTCACCTCTGGCAGAAACATGCAGGCATATACAATATTGTTATGAGCTTACTCCTCCTCACCTCCTTCTCTTTCACTTTTCGCAATTTTTCCCTGGTTATAACGCGCGTCGCTCATGCAACAACGGGATTAATTGAATGTGGTAGGGGGAAATGTCTGCTGTGGCTCGCCAGTACACGTGTCACAAACCTGCATCGGAGAGAGAAATATTAATTTAAGGGGATTCATGTGGTCGGGGTAATTGAGAGAAAGTCGCGTTGCCACACGTTCCCCGCGCTCATAAGAAATTCTAATTGTTTATTCACACAAAGTGTACTGTATTGATTCTGATTTTGAAGGGTAACCCATGTCCTGGCGGCAAAAATGACCCTCGAAGAAGAGCGATGTGCTCCAGGTGACACTATTTAACTCCTGAAATAAATTTACCCGAAGACCACCCGCTGATTATAATTTTTAACTCAACATTTTCGCAAACTCCACGAAATTTTTATCTCCCTCGAATGTCCCGTAAATTAATTAATATAAATTTGACTTTAATTAACAGTTGAGCTTTGCCGACAACAAGTTGTTGGAATTCCGGAAATAATTGTCTCCGGGTTTGATAGCAGTTCATCATCGCATCCAGGTGAGACCCATTATTTTTTCCCATGAAAAATTCTTTCTCGAGTGTCCTCCTATCCATTATATTTAGTTTACGACTCGACCAGGCCCGTTACGCCGATTCTCGTACATTTCACCCACCTCTCCACCCCCACCCCGCCCCACGATATTAAAAATAATGGTGACATATATTAGTTTTAACGAAGTAGTAACTGGAAAAGAGGCAGACGAACGTGAACGAGGAGGGAGAGCTCTCGAATAGCCTTTTTCACAACCACTGTATTTCTCCCCCAACGGGTCATTCGTTACCCCGAGGAACAATGGGTGCTTTTGGTTTCACGTGAACATGAAAATGTATGGAAAAAAAAAATTGCATAATCAGGACTGGGAGAGACTGTTTTGTGGATAAACATTGAAACCTCGAAGATTGTCTGGCTGCATCAAGCGCCAATTTCAATTTTAAATTAGCCAATTGTGGTGATACGGGGGTGGGACAAAGGTGGAACTCCGTTGGTGGAACAGAGAGGGTGTCGGTATGTGAAGGTACTTGGGAATTCGTGGTACCACACTCGATTCCTATTGAGGTTTCAAATACACAAATGGTATTCGGGAGATTCTGGCTCTTGTGTACAATCGCACAAGGAGCGTGCCAAGAATGCTTTGAGTTTGCCAAATTTACACAGGTAAGTGTAGATGATTATTCGAGGAAGATTGGGGATTCCATTGTTGAGAGGAAGAGCGATTTCGGGGGTGAGAGAGGTTTTTTATTCGAGGGGGTGATTTATGAGAGAGCGAAACCGTGAATTATCAGGCGCTGGACGAGGAGAAATTTGTTGGTAAAATATTTTCCCTTTTTTTTGAAAACGAGCGCCAGATTTTTAATGAAAGGGGCGGCCCCTGCCTCTCAGTAAATTAAAAATTAAAGGTATTTTACCCAGTATTTTCCGGTGCAACCCTTTCGGAAATCTTGAACGACTGTTCTGCGCAGAGGAGCCATTGAAGTTCCCAAATTGTAAACAATAGAAAAGAAAATGTGTCGAGGGGAAAAGTCGAGGTTTATCCTGTTAATATTCACCAAATCCCTGATAATCCCTTCAAATTTACAGCATAATCTTTCGACTTTGGGAAATGAGTAAGCAAGGGGTGACTCTTGGCCGATTTCCACCGAGAAATTTATGACAAAACTCGTCAATACTTTTGGTCACTGTGACCACTGCCAGCTGTTGTCCTGCAGCGACAGGTCACCGAGATATCCTAGAAATAATAAACTTTTGGGTCGAAAGGGTTGCTCCTGGGCTGGTCCAACCGATGAGGATTAAACTCCTGGTAATCCCATAATATTTACGGCACACGCTTGCCTCCCAATATCTGTAAAGATCAGGTAGAACACCCCCTCTGGTACTAGACACTGACAATGCTGACGTGCATGTGTTTATGGTCGGTAGAATCCACATTTTCCACTCCCGTAACTCTCATAATCCTTTTAGTGGCACACGATGAAGACATTAGGGGGCCAAAATGAAATAGCGTGATACCTACTGTTGGGGGGCGGGGCTACATTTTAAGGTACATCGTTGGAGAACAGCCTTTTGTCAGGTTTCGTCCGCAGGTTTTTCGTAGATAATATTTATGACTTTCCTCGCTCTTAAATTTTTCTTCTCACCCTTTCTCCCTATTCGTCATTCTCTGCGCGAGATTCGACTCTAAAAAACGAAAATCTCGTCGGAATATTTTTTACTTTGATGCACCCAAACTGACGTATGAATTTTGCTAAATAAAAAATATTGGGAATAAACTTTTCAATGGAAAGCACAAGCACATCCGATTGGATAGTAGTTTAGGAAGAGAGTCCCTGATTTATGGTGTTTGCGGTGACACTCTCTCACTGGCGAAATACTCTCGGATTAACCCCACAGGAGTTGCTAAAATGTACTGTTAACTTCTGCGTAGAAGCGTGAGACAGTAAATGGATGGGTTCCAGGCTGTTTAGTCTCTCTAACTTCTTTTTACCCCATCCCCATCCTCGAACGAGCGGTTTTAATTCGATTGCGGTGGTGAGAATGAAGACACATATGACAAAGTCTCGTGCCAACGAATTTTTCATACTAATTGAGTTCACCGCTCGTTGGAATCAAAATTTTAATTCTCCTCCATCAGGGGAGACCTCCAGTAGATGACGCCTTACATCCGACACCTCCAGCGAGTCCGCAGAAACCCATAAACAGTTTTCATGAAGTTTTTTATCACTCACCAGTGTGGCGCAGGGTGATTTCCCTGTGGGAGGTCTGCACTTCTACGGGTTATGACCCACAGATGAAAATATATACCAACGACGCCTCTGCGAGGTGGATGCTACCACCTGCGCTGTAGGAAAAACAATTATTAAGGTACTGTACCCCTGGAATTAATTTATTCACCTGAAATTACTCGAAAATTCGTTGAAGTTTCACCTCCCCTTTTTCCACCCTGTGAGGTCAGCTCTTCTGATCGATCGTCAATCCCTCGGATTTCTCTTCCTGAGAGACCTCGAAAAAATGATTGTTTCCTCGATTGTACACGCCCTTCAACCGTTCTCCAAACGTCATTTCGAGAATAGAAATCGTCAGATTTTCCGGAGCAAATATTTTCCGGAAAAATGTGGTCATTCCGTGAAAAAAAAAACATTCTCACCAGCAGCCGAATAGTTTGCGGAGTAATACATGAACAATGTGGTATTTTCGGTAGTAGTTCCCCAAACAAACTCTCCAAATTCTTCGCCCCCGAAGGTCGAAATGTCGCATCAGAATCCTCGAAAAGGTATCCAAAAAATTATCATCAACTGTGTCGTCGCGTAGCTTCTCTGCCGCAAAAATACCAGGGAAAATGAGCGTGACGATGGTGAAGCTTCTGCTGGGGTCCACCGCAACAATTTTAGCCAAGGCCACTGGAGCCCAACGAATTTCATAAACATCACAGCGAGAATCAGACGGTGCCCTGTGAGGATCCAGCAGGGTACCCTCACCTCGAGTTTTCCCAACATCCACTGGCTGTTGTCATACTCTGGCCACTGTCTGGTTGTATTTATGGCCAGAAATATGGTCAACTAACGTTAGGAGGTCGGTAAACAGTTGTTGGAAATATCTCGATGGAACAGAAGAGATTTTTAACAAAATCGCCGCATTGCGCAACTGCTGAAACGGCTTTTTTTCGAAATATGTCATTTTTTGAGTTATGACGGACATTGCCGAGCGTTGAACATGAAAAAAAGTGCCTCGGAGGGTAGGGTCGTAAACATATTATATATTTTTTCTTCTTAAACAATTTTTTTTAACGACTGGCCATCTCTCTACGGCGATGTCTAGGCTCTCTGTTGGGGCCTCGGCGGAGCACCGCAATAAAATTGCATAAACTGCGTCCTCTGCGTGGACCATGATATACGAGCCCAGACGAGTTTCAATTGTCATTGGAGATACTTGGGGACAATCCATAATGATCGTCAGGGTGGATGACTGGCCTTCCAGTTAGTGGCCATGGGGATGATTTTTTTTCGACTGTAAAACTATTTTTTGTTGCTCACACACACACGATATCGTGGGCTTTTGTCTCCGCGAAGGAATCACGAATTTATTTTGGGGCTCAGGATGCCTGGGGGACCGTCGGTGGAGTTCGGAAGGGGAAAACGCTTGAGTTCAGTTGATAACATATTTTTTTGGCAGTCGCTGGAACAGCTGGTTTTTCGTGAAAATCAAAAACGGCGACGGCCGAAAATTACGTCAACAGGTGAAGGAGTCGATCATCTCACCGTGAATAATCGTAAGATCCTGGGTCACGAGCGGATTCCATCTGCTAACAACATTGAAGACCTGAAATAGGTTTAGCTCAGCCCAGGATTTTCCTATTTACTCTTCGGGAAATCAGCGTTTCGAAAGGTGCGGAGAAATCGGTTGAATGGCGATGGAAAAACCGTGACGGTTTTGGAAATCGTTGGATCTCTTTCAAACACCACAACAAATCAAATCGTGGGTCAGCAGTTGCCTCTTTACTCCGGTCAGTGGAAGTCCCGATAAAAAATTATTTCCGAAGTTTTACTGGTCAGGAACCAAAAATATTTACCGCATTGGGGCCCCATTTCATCCAGGTGACCTTCGTTAATTACTATTCCTAACGAGATTCATTGAAAATCAAGTATTCCGTCTCTCAAGTACATGAAGACGACAACGCGGACAGGAGCCATTCATATTCTATTAGATGTCCTAATTTAAATACAAAAAATCACTTTTGTCGTGTTTTTCGCCTGAAAGCAGCTGCGTAGCATTTCGAAAAACACGAGTTCAGGGGATATTGTAAGAACGAGAATGGAGGAAGTGTCTTGTGGGCGGAGAACCACCACAAATGCCGGATCGGTCCCCGTGAAATTGACAATTCGATCCGGCATGGATGTTCTATACACTTGCATATGGCTCAAAATCCCTCATGGTCGCGCGACCAGTCTTTTCCTGAAGAGAAGAGAGGACTTGAGTACCACAGTCAGAGTCAAATATCTGGCTGTGATTCAAGAAACGTACGGGTAAACTCGGGAACAAATTTTCCAAACGTTTCAGCGATTAGCCTCGGCCGACCTGCGACTTCTTGCCACCATTGTCCAATGATTTCTTCAAGGGGGCAAAAAAGAGTGTCAATGCGTGCCTCGGTAGCCAAGTCCTGGCTGTGTTCAAATGCAGGTACGTGAGACGTCGCTACGTGAGCCTCTGTACGACACACGTTGCATATGTCGGCGTCTCTTTGCTTCTCCTTTTTTTTTTTTGCGGCTTTGTTTTCCCCACCGACGACGACCTCACCGGTTATTTCGGTGTTAACACATGTCATTGGGGAGTGATGGAAGCGAGGAGATGGCGGGACAGCGAATGAAATCATCAAAATACATCCCGACCCGTGTTTAGCCATCAGCGCTCCCCGATTTCACGAATATTTAACGGATTAAAAATGAAATTCAGAAATTCAAAGCTCAACGCCCCTGAATTTCCACGGATAATATTGAATCCATGTGACTGGTTACTCTGCCCTTGTGATTCTCAAGGAGTGAAGGGAGGGACGGTGTCAGCGCTGACTGACTCCGTTGATTTTTTGCCCGGCCCAGGGCAGACCCCCACAATAAACCACCCCATGCTGTTCAAGACCCAACAATTGGCCATTGTCCCCCTCCACCGAATATACCATTCTATGGAAAAAGCCCTCTGACTTCAATTAAGTTTCCGCACGCTTTAACCGCTCTCACGTCAGCATCATGTATTGAGCCCCAACTCCGCCCCCATCATCCTGAGTTCTCGCCCTCTTTGAAGTCGTGGGAGTGAAAAGAAGGCTATGAAAATAAAAAGAAGACTCTTTGTTGAGTTGCAAAGAATAAAAATAGAGAATTTAATAATGGTTGGGGTATAAAAAAAAAGTTTTACTTGGGAAGAAAAATTCTCTTAAAATTACACTGGCAGCATAAAAGAAAGTGGATATCTTGTCTCACGGACTTATAAAATTTCACCGAGTTCGTGGAGAAGATGTTTTTCGCACTGCGGAAATTCAATTCGATATGACGATGCTGGGGGATAATTTACGCTGGTTTGTACTACCACGGGGGGTGCAGATGCCCTCCACTGGTGTTCTCATGGGTGTGATAATCGGTGAAAGTATGAAACTTCACTTTACCCCATCATAACGATGCAAATGCCATCCTCCAGTAAATTCCCAATATTTTTTCATGATTTATTTCGATTTTCATCAGTGGAAAGCAATCAATGGATAAAATAATACAGAAACAGGGGTTTCTCGAGAGGGAATTCTTCCCTTAAAGGAAATCCAAATGAATATCTTGCAAACGTCATGTTCCAATCACATCCGAACGAATAAAATGAAATCTCTGAGAAATTCTCACCTCCACCTGTTCGCTTACAGGTGCTAACTCACCATTCCCATCAGAATGAAAAATCGTTCTCCAGCTCGAACGTCTAATTGTTTTCCGGTGGCTCAAGCTCAATATTTGCAGTAACCAACACGCAGCTTCTCCCTAACCCACAATTCCGGTTCCACCCAAATTTTCATTGAAACAAAGAAACGAAGGCGAGTGCGGTAGGAATGTTTCTCATCGTTTTAGGGAAATCCAAGGGCCCGAGAAATCAGGGTGTTGAGTGGAGTTGGACAGCAGTAGCACTAAAAGGCGGTGAGTTGAAAGAGGTGTTTTCTTTGAAAGGAGTGGGCACCGAAGAGTCGGCTACCTTTTGTCGAAATAACTTTTTTGTCGGCGAGCTGACCAAGGACATCCCGATACAACTAAACCAATCTCGAATATATCGTGTTCTTCAGAGTTACGTTTCCAAACTTATTTTCAAAGAAAAGTGTGAATTCACTGGCTTTTTTCCTCCTCAACCTCTTTTTTTATCAGTCGACTTGAAAAAATAAAAACTGTCTCCTCGCGGCCTCTCTCTTATCGCCCGGAATCACCGAAAATCCGTGAAGAGGTGCATCAATAATTTAGAAACTCACTATAACGAGAAAGTCGATAGTTCTATATTTTTTTGAAAAAAATTCCGAACGTAATTGGCGGTAGGAGTCGCCTGGATATTCCGTTTTCAATAAATATCGAGCCCAATGGTCTACGAGCTACTAAAAAAGAGCAAACAGCGCGTGTCCCGAGTAAAGTTATGGTCATTGGGAGCGAAAGTGGAAGCCCATCTGCAAACGTAAGAAGAGAGAGACACGTGGGCGGTGGTTTTTTCACCAGGAAAAAAGATACGAGGGCACACAGCAGCCTGTTCTCCTCGTTTTTACATCTGGTTCGCATAGCCCAAGTGAAAAGTGTGCTCTGAAAGAAGGAGGATGACAGCGAAGAGCCTGAAAAAAGGAAAAAAAAAAACGAGGGATGTGACGCCCCTGTTGGACACTTCACATGATAATTCTAGTGTAAAGCGATGAGAGCGATCTCTCGAGTGGATAATAACAGTGAAGTTACCCTTTAATTTTATGATCAATGCACTGACCGAAGGGCTGATAAAAACTGCCCTTAAAAAGCGAGAATAACTCGCGATATTGCCCCTTTTTTTATTAATGAGGGAAGGGTTAATTGAATCGTTCTTGAGTAGTTTAGGAAGTCGATAATACGATGCCATGAACTGTCGATTTGCTGGTGCAGTGGGGAGCTGAGGGGGTGGAAAATGAGCGTTGGATAATTCAGGGGATGGGGAACGACACCCTCAGGAGTTTCTCGGGGACGACGTACGTGCTGACAATTCATGAAAGAATGAGACCTGCGGGATCACTGGTGGTTGGGGTGAAATGTCACGTATCGAACTGTTCAAGTCGACTCTATCATTTGGGGTATTTTGCAGGCGATGGGGAAGAGGTCGTGATGACAATGGGATTTCCTGATGGGGCGAGCAGTTCTGGGGGATATTCAGGGATAAGGGATCTTCCCGAGTCTCCCCGAAGGGATGAGCTTAAGTCCCCGTTGACCCTTGGAATATTTTATTATTTAAACATTCAAGGGCTCACCTCACATTTCAATTTCGGGCAGTTTGCGAGCAAAAAAAATTATTTAATTAATTTTAGGAGACGATTAATGAAATAATTAGCAGATTAGCAGATGTTTCTGCCTTTTTTCTCCCCTCCTCAACGATTATTAGGTACATCCCAGAAAAACTTGTCGTTTTTTATTCTCCCTCGACGATGACGAGAGTCTTTTCTTCCTAATGCCCTCGTTATTCGTAAGATTTTTTTCACTGAAACTCTGCCCTCAATAAATTTCAATACTGAATGGGACACGTGACTCGGGAACGAAAGCACGCGACAAAAAATTGGCCTAATAATAGTAAAAACTGGAGTAGCCGGGGAGAATAAGAGAAAAACTCTGTTGCGAGCGGAAAAATATCCAAAAAGAAGACAATTGATGTTTTACGGGGCTTAGTTACGCGGGGGTGAGAAGGATCCGGGGGGTGTAGCCACCTCCGGTTGTTTTGTGTTCCCCGGAACCAGGACTACAGTCCCGCGCACAAAATTTTTACTACGTCCGAAAAAAATTCTTAAAAAACGGTCTGAGGACTTATCCACCGCTCGCGAAACGGTCCCTAAAAAATGTCACAGATAGATATTTTTCTGGGTCTCCCCAATATAATATTACGATCCCATTTCTCTCGGAAATAGTCCGTACTGCGTTTTTATTTCAGGGTGACCGTAATAACACAAAAACTGTACCGAAAAAAGACGTAAAATATGCAGAACGAGACGACCTTTTTAAGTCGAGGTGGTATATTACATGTATTTTAGGGCGGGAGGTGACTTACAAAAATCTGGGCCTTGTTCGGCAATTTTTATGGCTACCGATGGCGGATTGTAAAGGCACCCATCCACAAAAATGGTCAATTTTTTAGCCTAGAAAACGACGATTTTATTTTCAGCAAAATACACAAACTGAACGCAAAATTTACCTGAATTTTTTTTGTACCTGCGAGGGTGCTCTGGTCTGAATTACATTTACCTGTATTTGTATCAGGGTAAGTCATTATCGGTTTACTGCGTCGGCCAGAGCAATTAATATTGAAGGTCACAGCAGGCGTTACGACGTTGGAGCCACTGTGTCCACGATTTTTTTAATAATTTTCGTCTTCGAAATAAAAAGAGGAAGAAAATTTTGAAAAGTGTCAAACCTGCGCCGGAAAAGATAAAATCTTAAAAGGGGAAAAGCCATCCGACCATTTCACCTTTCGTTACATAATTTAGGACAGACATTGAAATCCTTTTGCATAACGTGAGTTACACAAAGAAGAATCATAATTCATGCCATCATAACTTGCCAACACTCGAACATTTTCAGGGTTCAATGGCTAATGTATTTTGAATAAAAGTCGAATACATTGTGAATATTTAAGAGGGGTCAGACCGGAGAAAGAGTGCATGCCGGAAACTCGAAGGTCTCAACCCAAGATTTACGACGAAATAGAGTCAAACCAAAGCCCCCCAGTGTAATGAAGTGTGTTGGGTAATAGTCGAGCGGTCGGTCAGGGGTATTGGAGAACCCCTTCTGGGAAAATAACTCAAATACTGTAGGACCAACCCTTACTGAGAATTCTTATTTACAACTGGAGCAACAGTTCTCCGAGGGAGATAATTTGCATTGCGCGTGACAGGCCGAACGCTCCAAAATTGCGCTTATAAAAGACAACTCGAAGGATCGGCCTTCCAAGGGCAAAAGGGAAGGATTTTTAACCCTAATCGGTAGTTATGTTGTAAAGACAAGTTCGGGGAAGACAATACCTGGTCGTGCTCCAGTTGCATAAAATAATAAAAGTCAGGGGACCTGGGGTGAAGGTTAAAAACCCCTTTCCAGATATTTTCAGTGATGGGCACTGCTGGGGGTTGGGTTCACCTTTCTCGGAGGTTGGAGAAAAGGGGGACTTACCTGCTCCAGTTTGACATCAGTTATGTCGACTTACCTAACGGAGGGACTGAGCTACTGTTGGAGAAGGATGGGCTTTACTCTTCGTCGTCATTCTCCTGTTTCTACGGGAATTCCTGGCACTTTCCCGGGGGGAAATTGACGTCTAGGGATGACAGGGTCCAGCGATGCTGTCCAGCTTTTTTCCAGTTCTAATATGAAGATAAAATGTCGGAGGGAAAGTGTTTGGGATGTTCGACACCTCTTCAGCCAAGATTCATGTTTATGGACCATAAAAGTGACTGTTTTTAATTGGAGAATTTTATTAGGAATTTAGGAAATAATGACTTTTGGAAATTCTCCAGGTTCGTGCTTGTCCTTGATTCACGATACGGATTTCTGTGACTGTAGTGTGTGAGATAATTTCCGCGATCTCTTGGAAAATCGCCAATTTTATTCTATTTCCTGGAAGAACGAGAGTTCTCTTGAAAAATATTTCATCGGAGAAATGTAAAAAGTAGCTCAGTGCTGGTATAAAAATTCTGAGCTCTCTAGAGCCCCTCACAGAAGGCCCAAACCTCCTCTTTGTCATCGCTTTACATAAAAATAAAGCGTGCCTCAAAAATACGGTCGTGTTTGTGGGGCATTTTTTCCGTAAAATACGAACAAATCCCCAGCGCTCTGGTCTAGCTGTAAATAATTAGACCTGAAATCGGTTTACAATGTTTTAACCCGTTTGTCCGTAACGGGCCTCACTCCAATTTTAGCACAATGGCCCAAGGGAAAAACGTTCGGTGAAAATAATTTATTACGTCGAACCGTAACACAGCAATAGAGCAGGCAAATATCCGTTTCTCCAACTGTTACAGTTTAGATCGAGTCAGCTTTTGTTTGTGCCGGGAAAACTGGACTCGACGGATATTTGGGGGAAATTTATGATTGGCGGTACCTCGGGCTCGAGCCCACTGTCAACATCCCTCACGCCGCAGATTTACCTAACTCTGCGGCCCTCCAAAAAAGCCGAAAAAAAACTGCTCTCGTTGCTACATTTTAGACGATGGACTATTGTGCGCGAAGGTCTGTTACCATAATTATATTCGGACTTTTTCGGGCCCTCTTAGGAACTTCTTTGAATATTTTCTCGAGGTCGGCGGACTATTTACGTGGACTTTTTAGTGGTGTTTTTCACGTCAATCACTCGGCGGTCGAAACTGGAGCGAAAATTTTTATGTCTCTTTACCGCTATTTTACGGATCGGGGGAGGGGGGACTGTCATTGAGGGATTTACGTAATTCTGGGATGCGAGGGGTCCTTCCGGGTTTCCGGACGACAGAGAGGATTTTTTTGAAGGTGAAGCAGTCTCCCTGGACGGAAAATTGGATGGTAATTCAGCCAGAATTTTGTGGAAAAAAACCCAGTTGGGATTTGAATGTGCGGTAAATATCAGCAGATTGATCTGTCCTAATTATTTAAATTGCTGACGAATTATTTTTTTTTGCGAAGAGAATATTTTCGACAAAGATATTTCCTAAAATCTCCGTCAGGAAGATCTTCTTCCGACGCTATTCAAATAAAATATCTATTCTGCAATTTAGTCAATAATTTCAATTTGATCTCCCCAACGCATTATGTAATCAGGTAATTCGATATTAATTCCGCCCACAGTGTTGATGAATTATGCTCTCGCCTGTCCGGCAAATGCGTTTTTGAGTGGTTGACGGCGTGTACGTACCTCGTTTGTTGTTACTGGTTTTTCGTCTCATACGGGACATGACACCCCACCATCTCGCCGGCATTCAACTCTGGTGGTCCTCCACTTTGAATCATCCAAAAGTTTACGTATAATAACGCGTCCTCCCATGCCGCTCGCATTAAAAGGAATCAGGGAGGTTGGTACAAAATGACGGGGGAGCGATTAAAATTACGATACTTTTATGTTCGCAGCTAACTGAAAGTTAATGCGCCGTCAAATCTTCTCAACCATATTTATACACGTCTCATCCTTCTCGCGGGGGCCCTTCAGCAAACCTAACTACCTATTTCGCGTCGTCGTCGAGTCGTTCGCGGAACATAGGCTGCTACCGCGGTGCGTAATTTGTATCGGTGGGCGGTTACTACTCGACGATAAAAAAAATTTTTAGATACTTTTATGGGACTTTGGGATAACTATTTTCAGATTTTATGGAGGATTATGGTTTATGAATCGTTAAAACTTGACTATGATTGTAATTTCTGATTTTAATGAATAATTTAAGTTGTTCGCACAAGTTTTACTACATCAGGAGCAAATTCAGCGGGTTTTTATACAGCAATTTTAGTGCACTAGACTTCAATAAAAAAATTTCAGCAAGTACAGTATAAAAAATCGTCTTCGAGACATCTCATTTAAGATGTTAATTAGAAAATTCGGGGTTAATGGCTGGCTGTGTGCGCTGAGAAGGAAATTAGTTCTAAATTGTTTCCCTTAAGAAGATTTTAATTTC
The DNA here is from genome assembly GCF_034640455.1 of Diachasmimorpha longicaudata. Taxonomy (NCBI): domain Eukaryota; kingdom Metazoa; phylum Arthropoda; class Insecta; order Hymenoptera; family Braconidae; genus Diachasmimorpha; species Diachasmimorpha longicaudata. Next base: position 5,754,389 of record NC_087238.1, on the reverse strand, counting down.
AGAAAAATTATTTTTCAATGGGAAATAATATTCTTGGACTCTAAAAAACTCTCAGAAACTCCAACCGCACATCCAGCCCCTCCGAAAAATGTGTCACTCACTTAACCATCAATAACTCTCGGTTAGGAGGTCAATTTTTTTTTCTCAATTTTTTTCCCCCTTGAAAATTCCCGAATGCGGGTTTGGTCACAGAATCAGTGGAACGCACCGTAACCCGTAGCGGTACAATTTACACAAAATGGTGTCTCCAACCCTTCGAAATGTCCAGACAATAATACACGGGAAATATGGGAGTCAAGATTGGGATGTTGGAGTGGTGAAAAAAAAATGGTCAGACGAAGAAAGTTTACAACAGCCGTATGTATTTGCCCCTTTTCCTCCGGAGGGAAAGGCTTTCGTCTGAGCTACCCTTCCCCCAGGCAATAACCCTTCAAAGTTTATGGAATTCCAATAGTAAAACGTTGAAGTTAAACGGGAGAAATGGTCACTCAACCCTCCGGTTTAAACGGTACATTTTTTTCAGCCGTTGAATTATTGAGGCTGAAAACCTTTGCAACGAAAACCCCTTTTTTTCCATCCGGAAACATCAAAATTACCCGCAATAAAGCAATATTTTGACTCAATACGAGACGAAACACAGACGGACGTCCAACGAGTTAAAAATACATTGGTTTAAGCCCCTCATAAAACCACCCTGTGACTTTATATGTTTTTACTGTACCTTCTCACCCTTTTACCTTCGTGGAGGTGCAGCCAAAGGGTGAAGAAATACACCGTTCTTTTCACCTGAAGGAGTCTTCTGTCGGAAAACTTATAAATCAACTTCACTTTTATTTTTATAGTGCAGTTGGACGTACCGTAAAATTTTTCACAGCAAAAAATATGTACCGTATTTTAACCCCAAAATCGACATTTCGAGGGAACTGTTGGAGTTACCCTTTTCCGCCGGTGAAAGTGTCAGAAATATTTTCCCTCAGGCACGAGACGATTCCCTGAGCCACAACTGGCTTCATTATTTTATAACAAATACAAAATAGCTCTATCAACATCGTATGCAATTCCCCAGTCACATATTAATTGAATGATTGTAAAAAACGTTTAAATGTCACATTGAAAATACTGTCCGACATCAGTTCATCCCATTGACTGTTTTGAAAATTTCAGGATGTGGCCACACACGCGAGGACCGCACACGATAGTCACATACCCAAGAAATTACATTTTTATATACGTATAATTCCACGGGGTTCCACAAAAACGTCGACGAGAGACCCAGCGAGTGTCCTTTTTTGTAACTCATAAAAATTTCGGTGATTGCACATTTGGTGGAGACCAAGAGGCAAAAAAATTGTGGACAAAAAAAAAGTGAGATGAGAGAACAAGTTGCATTTGCACGGTTGGTATGCAGTTACCGTAGGATTCTCACGTCTGGTTAACCCCTGACCCCTTCTGGAGAAGCGTCGCGTGGGCCGTCACTCGTTAAGTTAATACGCCCTGGCGACACACGCCGCTGACGACAACACTGTTTGTATCGCCAAGAAAATGGTTAATCTTTCACCTTTCCCTTATTTCCTCCTGCAAAAAAAATATGAGAAATGTTTTCACTTAATTTTTTCTCACAGAAAAATGTGACGAGTAATTCAGTCAATGAAAAAAATCAAAAATACCTCAAATCACCTGTCTGCACTTCCCCTGTCCTTTACCCCTCAAGTGGACTCGGGGGAATTATTCCAGAAAATTCATCCCCAATTTGTTCCAATGGGATTCCGTTATCAGCATCATCAGCATCACCATTTCAATTCTGAAAGCAAGAAAATAAAAACTTCATACCACTGCCAGTTCCGTCACGGCATTCGACCCTGCCAGTAATCCCACCTCTGCACTTCACCTTTCTCACCCCCTTTTCCCCGTTCACCGGGTCCCCACCCTTGACATCTCACCACCAACGTGAAAGGAATTGTTTCTGTGTCATGACTCAACGCAACGTCTCGTTGTCACGGCTGTCTCCTGCTTCTCATCTCAAGCACCTTGATAACATTAAATTATTCCCTCTCAAGCGATCTCCAACGTCTTACAAGACATCTGGCGTGCCGATCAGTATCGATGCCGTTCGATCTTACTCGAATCCACACTGGGTAAGCAGTATTCATCGACTCTGTGTCTCAATCTACCCAGGTAACGAGGGGAGACGTGAAAATATGAGTGTTGATTCGGGTGAATGGAACACTCGACATCGGGAATTGAAGAATTCTCAAGATTGAAGAATAAAAATGAATGATTTTTTTTATGGAGACATCTTCAGCGCATGGGATTGAAACATTAGTGTTTCCTCGACTGATCGATGGGGCTGCGTATGTGCTGGGTATGGAGTTTCTCGTTGAATGAATAATTCGCGTGAAAAACGTGGTACACGATTCATCGTGAACCTTGACATTACGCCACGAGGAGGAATAGAATTTCCTGGGGAAGTCGTGACTCGATCTCCCGGAGTAATATTTTCTTATTGAAAATTGTTTTTTTCTACTGTCGAGGAAAAATCGTAATTGAATGGTAATTGAGGTAATTGAACATTGTAAAATTCTTGGGATTACACGGAATTTATAGGAGGTCCTCCGAGAATAGTTTGTAACTATGTAATGATGTTAATCGCCATTTAAATGGACAGAAGAAAATTATAAAACACAGAAAAATAACTTATTCAAATATATTGGGGTCGAAAGAACGTTTGCGTTTCTAGTCCATAAATTTTTTCTTAAATTCAAAAAATAGAAAATACATTTTCGCAATCACCGCGAGAATATATTTAACTTCATGAATATGTTTCAATAAAACTGTGGGAACATTCATGCGGGACTAGAACTCCCTCGTAAATGTTACAAAAAATTCGACCCACACGACCCGAAGCGAGACAAGGCGTCTGATCCGGGCAATTAAAAGGCCCCAACGGTCCTTGTCGTGTGGCATCAGCGTAGTTTTATTCTCGAAGAATAAAAAAAAAAAAATATGAGTGAGAACGTTCGAGTGGCTCGATTGGACAAAGGCATTTACGACTCATTGCTTATGCCGGCGTTTATAATACTAACCACTGCTGGCCAACCATCATGGTGTGACTCAAGTCCCTTTTTATTCTGACGTCATTGTGAAGCACGCGTACACGTTTCCCACACTTGATGACCTTACCTAACCCAACGGGGTCTCTCGAGGGCGTACATTTGCCTTTTAGACAGTTACCATAAGTCATGCCCCGTATGTTCATCCCGATAGGCGTTCGTATCAAATTGTATTAATTATCAGAAATTAATTAATCGACAATATTTTTCTCCACCTAAAATAGACACGTTTTCCTCTTCAACTCAATAAAAAACCAATTTTCGTTGAAGAGCCCGAGAACAAATCAAGAACTCGAATCAAATGATGATGAAAATCATAATTCGATCCCTGATTTCATCCACCAAAAAATTGTACTCGAGGCCCTCAATTTCTGGGTCATCTCTCGAAATAATACTCCATTAAAATTTCGTCACGCCATTCCCTGTCTCCCGGGTAATTGGGCCTTCCGAGCTGCCGAAAACGGGCGTCTGCAATCACCATCGATACCCTGAATCCTCAAGTACTGAATTAGGGATAGATACGTCTTGATGAAAGTACAGCGAGGATCCGATTTGCCCAGAAGGGCTTTCTCGATTCATCCGTGCATCCCCTTCAGCTTATAAATATCAATTATACACAACGTAATTCCAGGTATTAGCATAATTCTTGGACCAGTGATAAAATTATTGTAAAAAAGAAAAAGAAAATTCATTCACGTTATTTATGCTGACCACCCAGGATCGAGAGTCAACGTTCAGTTGGTATAACGTACAGGAAAATGCGGATTCTGTTTGCGGTGAGAAAAGGGGCGTTGATTCATTTGAAAAAAAAAAATATCTCTTAAACTGGAAGATTACATGAATCGTGAATGCAAATTACCGTGTCACCACATACATCCAATGTATGACTTTCAAAGTTGACTCTTTGGTAGCCATGGATTTGCATAATGGTGCGTTACTGAATTGTTTAAGGGAAAAGGGAGAGGGAGAACTAATGAATATTTATTTGCGGTATGTAAATGGCTACAGAAATGCTATTATTGAAATAAAAATTGTCAAATTGACAGGAAAACCAAATTGTCAATGACATCAAAGCTTTTCCGAAGAGACAAAATTGTACGATATAGTAAAATGATTGATTTGAATCCCTCAAACTTCTCATGAAAAAAAATAATTTTTCTCGATAGATTTTCCTAATTACCTCCACGACAATAATCACGTCATTATGTCACGCAGAAGCCGCAATCAATTGGTGATTATTCCTCATGATACACCTGCTTCCCATCCGCAGTCTAACGAGATTGACATGAGAAGTCGTTTCCGTATTCCTCGTTCGTGTGAACATAACGTGAGATAATCACTCGGTAGAATCGAGAGCTCTTTAAACGTGCGCATGTCTATTCCCTCGACTTTGATGAGGTTCAAGTCGAAGTACTGACACAGCTATCGGTTCAGAATGTTCCTTTTATGGGTAATATGACCGGATTACAACCGCAGGGAGCATTTGGATACCCTGTGGACCTCCAGGGAGATATGATTGTCTCTTTAACCATCAGATACGTCAGGTATTAACCTGATAGGTTCCTCTCACAGACTCGAAGAATTCAGCTGATGTGGGCGAATGCGATAATCGTAAAAATAATCGTGATTAAATTCGAATTTATTGACATAATAATTAATTAAAGTCTGCGTTCTGTGGATTAAATTAGTTTGCAATTCTCTGAGAAAACCCCCACACGCATTTTTTCTGTTTTTAATCTGATGAGATGGTACAGTATTTCATAATTAAAAAGAATTCCCCTCCCCCTCCCCTCTCCCTTCGCTCATACCGTTAATTCATATGAATTAATCTTCGATGTATTTACTCAACATTATCACGTCCTTCCCTCTTCCTAAATGTTATTCAATGGTGGGAAACAACTCGTGAAGGTAAACAGAATCCCTCTCCCCTATTGATTTGATTTCAACTGTAATTCAGCACTCGTAGAAAATTAGCATGAAAACCGCCGTTGAAAAGACGCCGGTGCATCCTCTGTCGGCAAATATTGACTCCGAAAATAAAAAAAAAAAGACCGGAATAAACTTGGCCAGTTGAGACGGGGTAGAAATCACTAGACAAAGCGCAACTATACCCTGAAAAAGTGGCTTCCCCCTCGATGAAAATTATCATATTATTTCTATTAGACACTTGGCTACCCACAATTAACGCCGAGAACTCACCAAGTTAACGAACCAAAACCACCGGCTCGCAACCTCTCGCCTTTTCTCAAGAGAAAAACACCGGGATTTCGTTACTTTTTCCATTGTCTAATTTTTTTCCCCCGGGGAAAACCTGTTTTTCAATGAGTAAATTATTTCAGGGAGAACGAGGGGGTTAAAAAATTGTCGACTTGTTGAGGGGGAAATGTACATTTTAACAAAGTGACTTTTTATACCAGTGTACTTGCTTTTTTGGGAGAGGTGCTTACGGAAATGCTAATTGATTTCTTGTTACCCCTGGAGATGGGGGAAGGCTAATTGAAGTTACCGTCGGGGAGATGAAAATAAATGAATGGAAAAACTCGGAATGAGAAATGAGGAGTGACACCAGGGATTAACTGAGGAAGGATTGAGTTAAGATGCATTTCGTACACGAAAATAAATTTTGGATTAACAATTAGACCTTCGGGGGGTGAAACGAGGGCTAAAGGTCATTTTAATCGCAAAAATTCGCCTTCCAAACCTTTTCCCCCCAAAACTGGGCCAAAAAGTGTTTGATTATCACGTCATCCCACGTTACGTCCTGTGGAGGGTGAATTTTTATCCAAAATCCTGCTCCTTCCCCTCAGAAAATTAGAGGGGGAGAAAAATATCCTGCAGTTACTCGAGAAAATGTTGATACAAAGGTGGACATTTTTCTGATGCCTGGAACATGCCAAACGGTTAGCATAAGCGATATCGCTTCCCATTCGATACTTGAAACGACGATCCATGTCTCACGCAGTGGGGGGGTGTGAGGGGGGCGGCCGGAGGGGTGAAGCGCACCTGTACAACCTGAGACCCCAAGTGCTCACACACACGGTTATAACTCGTCTCTTTTCCCCACTCGGTGGATATTCCACTCGAATACGGCATTTGGTGTAAGGTGATAAATTTTTATTCACCGGTATCTTACTGATGTTAACCGTGAAGAAAAAAAATTAACATAAATGCGTACACGAAGTAGTCGCACTGCTGTGTGAAATCGCCGGTAGATGATGGGGTCTAATCGATCCATAATTTTAACATGTTTGTCAGTTATTTAGGCAAATAAATTAAAACCTGTGTTGAATTGATGATTTTTTTCAAAAGAATTTCTCAGGTATTTTTTCATTTTTATCGTTACATCTTCTCACGATTTTGGCTGAATGAAATGTGGTGAACATTTCGTTTGAAATTGTGAACACACGTGGGGCATCAAATATATTTTACAAATTTTGCCTGTGATTTTTCCCCGATGGATGTCTTGTTTGTCTGTTGTAATTCGAAATGAGGGGTTTCTATCACATCTCTGCATCGCTGACATTCCCAACTGGCCCAATTGGATGCCTGAACCCGAAGACGAGGAGGAGAAGTCACGATGGTTATAACCAGGGTGGGATTAATGCCTCCCGTCGGTTTAATCCGACAATATTAATGATGGCGATCGCCTTTATCCTTGAGCCCTCGTATCCGTTTGTCCGAGAGATTCGAGGATTCTTCAGGGACTCTTTAATACGCCAGACGACTCTCAAAACCATGGACGAGGGGGAACATGGGAATATCCAGTCGCTAAGAAAGGGTAGTCTAAGCCCCATTCAGACCTGGATTATGTGCATCGCCAGCTACTGGAGTTTCCTGTCTCAAAATTAATCGAGGAATTATCATAATAATTTCATACATTCTCACTCAGACGTTTTAGAGGGGAGAATGTCATGGGTGGGTGGGCAGATCTCTAGAATCACGAGAGAATTCCAGGACAAAGTGGCACAAAGGGAGACAATGGGAATTGTTTGAGAGCTAATAATATTTTCTCTCATTTATTTACAATTTTTTCATCATTTCTGATGCCCCATAATTGGTAATTCATCTTATTAACAATTATTTGACCCCTACTTTTTAATTAATAATAATTCTACTTTTGTCTCCCCCTCAATCAGTGAATCCTTCACACCAACAAATTTTTTTTCATCCCCTAATTATTATAAACATTTAATTTTCAATCTGTGGTCGTCGTTTCGTCATCTCCCGCCTCGACCCGCACCCGCCATCGTTCGAGCAGTAAAATTAATTTTGTAAACAGTTTATTGTTCGCCGTAGTTTTACTGCAAGGTCGTGCGAATTGTTTTTATTGCCAGGAAAATTGCTTGCGACCGTGTCGCCCAGGGTATATTGAAGACTCCAGTGAGAGAGATAGTCAAGAGGGGTGCGTGCGAGGCGGAAAGGATGGGACAGGGCGAGGGGTTGTGGGGTGAGGGAAAAATATGGAAGAAGTTATAACCAAGAGGGCTCGTGTCATGCGATCGTTCGGTTATTGAGTCCCACCACTCCACCCCCTCAATTTAGCCAGATGTTACATTTATTTGGAATGCCCATGTGGAGCGAGAACCCCCAGTGGAAACTCAAAATTCACTGGCCATGTATCGATTACGAGTAGAATATCCGGGGTGGGGGTGAATTGGAATTTGAATTCGAAATACCTGCACAGATTGCTCGCTTGCTTCTTCTCTTTCTTTCACTCTGGGTTGAAAATAACCATCAGAATTCGATTACGGAAAGCGCAAATGGAAATTGGAAAGTGCAACACGCGGGAATCAGTGGTACTCGATGTGGAGTGAATTTTTATTGAAACGATTTAATCAATTTAATTTATTGCCACGGAGATATATTTTTTATCACTATTATTATACTGTTCTGCAAAGGCACTGGGTGACTACAAAGAGGAGAGAACATGAAAGCCAATTAAATTATCCTGCGACAGAAGACAAAAATAAAAATTATTGTTCTACTGAGGTATGACAAGACAGGTTTAATCGCTGGTTTCTCACCCTCTCATCAACATAATTTGGGAATTAATTTTTTGATTAATTACGGTCGTATTTTTTTACAGTCGGACTTCAGGGAGAGGAGGATGGGAAAAGGTTAAAAATGTTTCCAAAAGAGTAATCGAAACGAGAGGATGTTGTAGTTGTATCAGCGATGATTCCTCGCCCACTCGCTCTCGCCACGCGCGTTCGTAATCGCCTTTGGGTTTTTACACCTCATGGAATGTGTAGGATTTTTATTTTTTTATTTTTTTCCTTTTTTTATGAAAAAGATACAAAAGTGAGTAGTTTTGTATACAAGTTGATACCCCCCGCGGACAGTGCCTAATCGCTTCGGTCCCATGGGAATTCTCGTGTAGTCGCGTCTCCACGAGACACACGATACCGGCTCATACGATTGGACGCCCACGTGTGTGCCAATGGGTCGCGGTGTACAGAATTATTATTATTTTTTCATGATGTCTGATCAAGTATTTTTGAAGTTTCATACTGAATTTATTGTAATTGACTAATATTTTTCAAAGAAAATCCCGCGAAAAATTACTGGGGACATTATGGGGAGACTTATTACCGATTAAATTATTGTTATTAATTTTATTGATGATGTCGGCTCTGTAAGAGTGATTTTTCAGCTCTGGAATTTTCACTGGATAGTTAGGGGGACGTATTTTCCACCGCTCCATCAGCCGTCACTTTTGATACCAATCGTATGCGCCAAAGGTCACTTTCCATCGGGTCTGTCAGGATGATTCCACGCGCAGCCCCAAAAATAACTCGGTAACACGACACCCCGGTGTCAAATCATGCGCAAATTGAACAAAGAAAAAAGCCGCCTCCCAGAGAGTGAGAGACAACTCGTTTCTACTCAAGTGGACGATATTACCGTGTAGATGAGTATGAGTTGGAGTCGTTCAGACGTGAGACGCAATGCGATACCCCTGCGGCGGGAACTCTACGGAACCTTAAAAATCGTATTTAATCGGATTTCTACAGAGTATGACACGCAAAGTGCCCGGAATTTCAAGAGGAAACTCATGTTGGAATTTTTTATTTATCCAGGTTGTACCCCAATTATTATCCTTACACCGCACCGAACAATCCTAAATATTTTATCTGATTACTACTATGTCATGCATTCTATTGCAATGAGCGTAATCAGATACGTAAAATTTATATTTTTGAATTTTTTTGCCGATCAAAACCGCAAAATGTATTTTTTACTGGACATTAAATTCCTATCGAGTCGATTAATCCCTCCTCCGCCTGTTCCATTGTCATTTGTTGTCCGCATATAAAATCGGATAAATTGGCCCCTCAACTAGAAAGGTTCCTCTCCAACTAATCCCACCCTCGTTGACCAAAATCCCTTAACCCCATGTCCTTTTCCTCCGAATCCGTCGCGTGTCAACTCCAGCAGCTAGCGCGTGCCGTCCCGGTGTTTTAGGGTTGGAAAACCCCTTTTAAAAAATACAAGGCAACATAAAAAGGGCTATTGGCGACCGGGTTAGCAAACACCAGTAGTAAAACCTCACTGATCACCAATAACGGGTTTCCTCCCTTTCCTCAATGATGAGAGGGGTGTCAGACTGGTAAGTAACCGACACCTAATCCTTTCTAACCCCACCCCCAATCCACTATACACCGATCCCATTGGTCGAAACGTGGATTTTCCCAGACAACCCGTTTACAACCCCCTCAGCTCATCATTTACCCCCTCATGTTTTCAAGGATAACAAAATAACCAGCAGTAAAATGAGAAAAAGAGAAAGTCAAAATTTTTTTTCTTTACAACTCTTTTACAGCCCTTCAGGTAAAACATCTCGGAGAAAGGAAGGGAAAAAAAATGCGCAAAATATGCCGTACGGGTTTATGAGTTTTTTCTGAGATTTTAAAAATTTTATGAAGGGATTTTAAGCTTTTCCGATTCTCTACCCCCACCTTTACCACCCTTTTACAACCCCTTGTGAGAGCTTGACCCTTCTGAATGCATTTTTTATGGCTTTACCACCCCATCCCAGAGGCCTTGAGCCTCTTCGTATTTTGCCCCTTCCCATAACGACCATGTTTTTTTTACCTGGGGTTGAGATGAAAGAAGTGAGGAAAAATATTTTGCGGTTTTCGTCGTATCCTCTGGTGAAACGGGGAGAGGAATTGGTTGTATCGGTTTATTGAAACCGGGCTCTGCCCGGAAGAGGAGAAAAGGGAAAAGAAGACGAGAGGGAGATATTTTTTTTTCTCGCTGCACGAGCCAAACTAGCGGTTTTTATGGTGGCCAAGCCTTTTTACGAGGGGGTTCGCCTGAAGGTCTTGGCCTTTAGCGTCTGCCTCTAGTGGAGACGAGCGCTCACGAGGTTGTTCAGAAGAATTGTTTGTGATTTTTCAATCGGAAAATCGAAGTCTGCCGAATGTTCTACCATTCCGTGACTGAAATTCCGGACTTCTCCCTAAAATTTTACGTCCTCGAAAAAAACAACGAGACAATAGTTCGGATTCTCCTGTTCCATTCCCATAAAAACCACCAAAAAATTCTCAGCGCAAATTACGTGAACAATTCCCCAATTTTCACTGAACATCTCCGTGTATTTGGACGTGACATAAAATTTGAACTAGTCCTTGATGCCTCACAAGTGTTACCCTGGAAAAGCTGAACCGACGAGAAGACCCTCGTGCCTCAGCCATTGAATACCCGGGCCCATTGTCTAGAAAATTTGTTGAAAGGGATGTGAACTGGGCGATATCGAGTTGTCTGGCCGATTCGCATTCGGTCATCGTCGTAAAGGGTATGGGTGAAGCCAACACCGTAATCCATCAGATTTACAACCCAACCATTTGCATACACCTCACTCAACCAGGGGTCCCAGAGGTCTCAACTACCCAAGGACGTGGGGAACCTCTACAAGACTTTATGAGTTAACCCTAATTGAAGAGGTAAATCCTAGTATTTGGCCAACCCCATGAGGTAAAGTCCCCTTCGATGGTGGTAGTTTTGTCAACACTGGCCAAAGTCATTTGCCGAGGCCTCTGTCAACTCAATTTCAATATTTTTCATTGATTTCTCCATTTTTTCATCTAAATAATAATTAAGACTAACAAATGCTAATACATTACCTACCAATAACAATCAATTACATTTTTTTGAGCCTCTGAATAGAATAGTTGACTTGATTACTGACTTAATCCACCACTTTTTTGCATAATTAATCAATTATTCCTAGCAAATTAATTATAGATTCCAAAAATTTTCAATTTAATTCACAATATCGTACATTTCCTATTAAAATGCTTCACTATTTCGCTGGAAAGAAAATATGGATTCAAATGCTTTATGAATGAAAGGGTCGGTGTTGAAATTTATACGTCAACCCTAAATTTCCAAAATTCTCGATAATTGCATATTATGAAGACCTGGGTGACGCGTGGCGAGGACCCTAGTTTCCCAAGAAGTTCTAAATTTCCGAGCTCCTTAATCCTTTCATGAAACTCAAGCCCCATGGGTACCTCACCATAATTGTTCTGGTTTTGGAATTACCCCTTTAGGGACAGGGTGGGGGGCGTATCACTGTCCTGGCACCCGGCAGCGTGTCCCTATTCATTGCGGTACCTTGCAAATTCCTCTACCTTCAATTTGCTGTTTACATAAACAGGCTGTCCCCAGGTAACCCTTTCTGACCATTAATCCCAGTAATTCGACTTAAACCCAGACCCGACGCCGAAATTTTGGGTATATTGTAGCTTTCCATTTTCGTTCATAAACAAAGCTTTATTATTATCAATCTCCTTTCTCCGATTGAACTGGAGTTGAGAACATTAGAAATTCATATTTGTCAATGTCACGTGAATTAAAAAAAAATTCTCAGCGAAACCCTTCACAGCGCTGTCAACATTGTCATTTTTCACTTACTCTGCACGTGCAGGTAAACGGCTCCCGTTCAGGGAACCCCCGTAGTCACGAGGGATGAGAATACCCCTTCCATTTCTCCCGGAACAGCATCAATGACTGCCAATTAGTCGGCTCGAAATTTTTTTTCCAAACCCTTTTTTTTCTTCTCACTTCCAGTTGATGCCAGAACAAATTTTCCAATTTTTTTTTCACCCTCCAACCGATGGATTTTATGATGTTAACTGTCTCTTTAATTTTTTTCAACGTGTTTGAAGGAGTAGAACAACAGCAATGACATTTTTCGTCCGAAATATTTACGAGGATGACTTTTTTTCGATAACACGCCACTATTCAGCATGACCGATGGATATGCGAGTGAGGGTGGATGTTTTCCCCTAGAAAAAGGGTAAAATACAGCCACGTGAAATACAGTCGCCCAGCAAAAAGGTAAAAACATGCGGCAAAGTGTCTCTTTGAGCATAAAAAATTGGTCATATATTTTTTACCAATTTTTTTCTTCACGAAAAATAAAATGAAAACTCGGGAAAACCCGTGAGATCCTGCGGGTTATATTTTTTAAGGGTTCGGAGGAGTGGAAAAAGCCCCATATTGGCTCCGTAAACTCCACGATTCGTGAAATATGAAATACGAGGGGCACATAGGGGAAAAAAATCAAGAGAAACTCAACTGGAGTGAAAAAATGTCCCCTGGGACTGACTAAAAGCTCGTAAAACCCTCCTCTTCCTACAAACTTTATGGAAATTAAATGAACAACTCATTTCCCCGACGGAGTCATTAGAAATCCTCTAATCGCGTCCCCATGTATGTCCCGTCGAGAACTGACGTACATTTTTCGTCGAACGAAATGCCTTTGAACTTCGGATATGCGATTGTAACGGTATGGCCGCCCGATCGTGATTGCGTGGCCACGAGCGGCTCGTAAAGTGGCCCCTGGTCCATGCACCACATGTGCACTCTCATTTTTTTTTTCTCAACCAGCGACTACTAATTTAACATTATTATCGGTTGTGCAAACAATGCCGGAGGCAATTGTGCGAACGGCGGGGAGTGAAGGTGGAAGTCGATCATCAAAAGTGAATGGAAGAGGGGAAAAAAATTTGCATGATTATTTTGCAAGAGTTTTTGTCACTCATTGTAACAAAAATATTCAAGATTGGCGTCCTGCTGGGATCCACCGATAAATAAGATCTCTTCATACACAAATACGGAATATTTTCGGATTTTCAAGGCCATAAATTGGGGTTTTAATTGCAAAATACTGGATTTTTTCACGAGAATTAACGTCTTCCAATAAAACCGTGTTTATGAACATACCCCAAATAATTATTTATAAATAATCGAAGGATAATTCGATGGTTCTTTTCAATTTATATAAAAAATCATGAAAACTCACGATTTTAATACAATTTTTTCCCATAAATCCCACCAAATCCCGGCCCTCTCCCTTCAGAATAATTTCCCCCAGTCTCTCGTTCCTAATTAATTTCACGATCAAAATGAACCCCCCTTCCCAACCATAAGGAAACCAACGTGAGAAGCCAATCTCCCCCCCGAATGCCACACGCAGTGACGCATTAAATTAATGCATTTTAACCACAGGCCATAGTAACGAGTAAAGGGCCGCGGTCTCGCCTTTATCCTCAGCAGCGGCAAAGCACCAACGAAACGCACTTGTACCCATAAAGCTAATGAATCAAATGCCCTAACCTCCCCACTCGACAACAGGTGGTAACGTACTCATACGCCCCAGCGAAACTGTTGGTTTGATAATACCCCCTTGGTAAATGCAAGTGCCCCATATTACCCTCACACCCGTGAAAACCCACCAAAGGTTCCCAGCATGAGCAGCTCATAATCCCGCAAATATTCCTCACGTTCACCTCCCCCCGTGAAAATTTATTGCAAATTAAATTAACAACCGCTCACCGCATTCCGCGCTCGGCTGTTCAAGTAGCTCCCACTGTCTCCGAATTTTCCGAATAAATTTTCATTCTATTCCTAAACCAACTATCGCTAACGCAAATTGCCCGCGATGTGCGCCGTTATGAACCTGCGAAACCGGAAGTCGTGCTCTTATAATTCGCTCAACGAGGGCACAGTAGCATCGGCCGAGCTAAACGTCCGTTTATCGCCATTAGGTGGAGGGACAAGTGGTGTCAAGTCATTATCATGCGGTGCAATCACAGGGGTGATTGGTGAATAGAGGGGTTGACAGGTGGTGTAGGTGAAATTGGGGAATTTCGGGGGTAGTTGAACCTCTGATGCATTCGACGCGGACATCTCATCCGACCGTGGGTCCACGGCTCGCCCGACCGAGACGACAGTTCGCCGAGGGACCGCCAGGTGGTGCCAGTTACGCGTTATTGTGTTTTCCGATGAACAATTGTTTAAATATTCTCGGTCTCAGAAAATTGCTGAGGTGCCACACCTTCCTTGGGTGGATAAATATAAATAAATAAGAACATAAGGCGCCCTGACCCCACGTAAATTTCCCTCTAGTCAACGGACGCACTCAGATGTGTTATAAACATTTGAAAAATACCCCACGTCAATATATAAATAAAAAAACAAATCAGGAGACGCCAAGCAGTCATTAAAACCCATTCATCACTCCGCAGTTATCATTTCCCCAAGAAAAGTCAGTAGCTAATTATTTCCCAATTAAACAAACACTGTACGCTATAATTAAACAATTAACTCGTTTCAGCTCTAACGCAAACCCCTTCTTCATCCGCTCTATATCCTCTCCTGCAATCAAACATCCCCCTCCCCATTTGCGGTATAAAAAAAAATCCCACCTCCAAATCTTTCAAATCACGTCGTTCCACGCGTCGCGGCGCCGAGTACTCGGGGATTACGTACGCCTCGCATTAGACGTGAAAACGCTAGAACTTGAAATTGACGGATTTTTTCCCCTTCCCCGGGTTACGAGCGGGATCGCGCCCGGCACGCTCACACACTACAGTTGTATTTTCCCTGGTGGGGGTGGATATAGTTGTATCGACCAATGAGTGTGCGTCTGTCGCGCGCCACGTCGATTCCCACCACTTGAATTGGCGGCGTGGCTCTAGCCTCTCCTTCTCGCCCACTCCGGACAACGTCGATCTGTCTCTCTCCCAGTGAAGATGCCCCAGCGCTCGGTGCCGTCTCTTTTTATGGATAAAACCTCTTGTGTATTCCTTCTCCTCCGCCAACTCCGGATTATCCCTTCTCCTCATTTGCATTACCCCTCCGCCGTCCGGGTGATGAAAAAGGAAAATTTCGTTCTCCTAAATCCTCTGTTCCATTTCCCCTTTTTTTACGCTTTTGACGGTTTTTATTGGAGTGTAGGCGAGACAGGAAGTAACGACGCGTGCCAACAAACCTCCGCGTCACCACACCCCGGAGCATCCTCGAGTTATTTCAGCACTCGAGGGAAGCAGAAAAAATGAAATCCGCTGATATAAGTCTATTACCTCTGCACCTCCCGCGAGTCCCCGAGATGGCAGCAGTTGTCGTCGTCAAGTTACTGGGCCGCAAGGCCCATGCCCCCTCCATCCCGCCCCCGCCCATTGCATAATGTTTTCTCAATAATTTGAAAAAACTCTTCCAGCAAAATACGGTTTTTCTTGGCGATGAGCATCGAAGCGAGAAGTCCTTCGATTAATCGCCGGCACGCATGCCCTCGGGGGGCCCAACGGGGATCCAACGGGGGTCCCCGTTTGGCTCCCAAGAGTGGGGGTAATCCACGAAAAAAAGTGGTGGGGGGCGCTTTGGAGCTGTCGGAATTCCGGTGACGTTGAAAAAGATTGGAGCAGTGGGGGTAACAAATGCACGAACCATCCAGGGGTAAACGTCACGCGCGCTATCCCCACTAGGTCTCTCCATCGTCTCTCCCCACTCCTGAGGCGGCTTTTGGCTACCTCTCGGGGCATTCCAATGCTCCTCCACTCCGACTGAGGCAACACAAATCGTTTCGCTGTCTCGTTGAGTCAGTCGAGCTCTTGCGCGCTTAGCGAGAGGTCGAATCTACATCGCGTTCATCGTATTAATAACAGATTAAGATCGAAAATAACTCATCGGGGACTGAATTATTATCTCATTACTGTAAAATCCTCTGATTGGACGTTTTGGGATTAAATTTCAACGAAATTTGTGCTCAAGTCAGACGACTGTTGGATTAACTGTGAAAAGTGGTGGAAGAAGTGGAATTTATTAGTGATTATTTTGCGAATAAGTTCATTGATATTGAACAATGGTGACTGGAGTGGGTGCTACAATGCCATCCGGTGGTGTTTCAGTGGGTTCAACACCACCAGCACCACATGTGCCGCAGGAGGCTGGACAGCCGCCTGCGCAAGCTAATACTAGTGGTACGAGTACCAGACGATCGGGGGAGAATAGACGGAGTAATAAACCGATTATGGAGAAGAGAAGGCGAGCGAGGATTAATAATTGTCTTAACGAACTCAAGACACTCATACTGGATGCCATGAAAAAAGACGTAAGTGTCCTCATATCACGTCTAGGGGAGTAAGCATTAATTAGGGCAGACAGTTCGATTCTGCGCAATTTCAATTTTTCCGAGAATCGAAAATCAGTCGGGGGGAATTCGATTTGTTATTTGCAAAGTCCATTTGTACTTGCTAATTAAGTAATATGAGCAACGGGAAATTTTGCGTGGAGTAAAAAAATTAATTATCGTGGGAAAAATCATTTGATTAATCGTGTTTTTTTCTATTTATGATTACAGCCAGCGCGCCACTCGAAACTTGAAAAAGCAGACATCCTTGAGATGACAGTGAAACACCTAGAGACCCTCCAGCGTCAACAGGTAGCCCTGGCAGCAGCGACCGATCCATCAGTTTTAAACAAATTTCGCGCTGGTTTTACGGAGTGCGCGAGTGAAGTTGGCAGATTTCCCGGTCTGGACGCCTCCGTAAAACGTCGTCTGATGTCCCACTTGGCATCTTGCCTGGGACCAGTAGAGAGTACAACGGCTACCCAGTCAACTCCACCAGTGGTCCAGCAATCGCCACCAACAACCCAACTCCAGGTTCACATTCTCCCTCAAGTGGACACAACACCGCGCATTCAAGTGCAGCAATCCAACGGCATATTCTTCACAAATGCCAACGGTACCGGTCTACAACTGGTCCCAACGAGGCTCCCCAACGGTGACATTGCCCTAGTTTTACCAGCAGGTGCCAAAGCCACCCCAGTGACATCACCAGCCTCGTCACCAGCTCCATCGTCACCCCTGCCAACGCTCATACCGATTCCCCAGAGAACAGCCAGCACGGCGTCAGCCTCGTCGTCGACCTCGTCAACCAGCTCGACATCGACATCGGCAGCGAGTCCTGTCGCCTTTGAGGCACCACCCTCCAATTTTCGGGAGCAATCGCCGGCCTTCACCACCAGCCATCGAGATGTTGCAACATCACCAGCGAATGGCTACACCAGTGATCCCGAGTTCGATGCAAGGGCGACCCTCTACAGTCCACCACTCCAAAAACCCCTCGCCCTTGTCATGAGGAAGAGTGTCATGCCCGAGATCGAGGGCAAACCCTGGCGGCCCTGGTAAACCAGAGCCTGGAGATACCTGTGAAGTTTTGTGTTCTCGATGAACTAGTGATTCGATCGGGGGGAGAACTCACTCGTGAAATTTCGTCGGCCGATGACATTGGAATCCCACGAGACGAAAGGAACAAAAGCCCTCGAACAGTTCAATTCCAGGGACTCTGGAGTGTATGAAATAGCTCGGGGTGTCCTGGGAAATTGTTCGAACACGTTTTTTTGGACTCCATGGAATAGCGAATATAAAATTTGTCAAATCGTCTGGTATCAGTTCGTTTCAAAGTGATTATCCCCTTCGGTTCAACTGACTGAAACCGCTAGTCGGTTACGTCGCAAGTCGTTAACATTTATTTAAAAATAAAAACAACGGTTTAAAGCTCGGGAAGCGTTTAAGGGTTGTTAGAGTTAGTTTTTATTATCCGCTGTCAAGATTGTTCTTTTCAATGGTCAGTAGCCTATGAGGCTGTGCCTTATACAGTGCCTTGTACATAGTTTCCTCGGTTGAGATTAATTTCCATGAGTTTAATCAATATATTTTCACGATTACGATGAGTTTGGTGGGTGTACATAGGATGATTTAGAATTATCGTTATGTTTAAGTGCCTTACGCAACAAGAATCACCGATGTCTTCCATTAATTCATTTTTGCGTTTCTTGTAATGTAGATAGAGGTTGGATGTAGTTAACGCCGAAGGAGTGTTGAATAATGAATACAAATGTGTGTATAATATTACCGAGGAATGCAAGTATTGGGGAATTTTTCTTTTTGTATATTATTGCACTAAGTTTAGATTCTATTTACGTTTAAGGATTTATGGATGTTTATCAGATTTGTATGGAAGGTGATATTTTTCCAGAGAGAGTGTTCTTATTTATATTTATGAGTGCAAATTGAAATGAAGATTGAGTTTATAAGGTTAATGTGACGATAATAGAACAACACGCTTAATAATACTTCACGAGTATCAAATAAATATTGATCTCTGTTCAAACTTAAATAATATATTGTCAATCAATTACCCTGACCCTTTACATCATAAGTTTTGCATAAAAAATTTTTTTTTTAATCCCGGACGATGGAGAGAGAGAGAATAAGATTGATTTCATGAAATAAATCGATCCCTTCGAAGTTTCTTCCGCAGCCAAGTCAGGGCGACTGATTCAACAAGGTGCTGCCACCCAGCGTCGATCCTTCCAACCTTCAGGCCCTTACCCCCACTCCGTAGTCCCGAAAAATCCTGGGCCCTAACCAAAGCCCTGCTGCCACCTGGCACCAGACCCCGGAACCCTATCCTGCAAAAAAAAAAATAGACAAAACTACTTTCCCTGAAGGGAATGATCTGATTACGAAGTCCATAACGTCCACAATTTTTCTAGACTGAAGTCGAAATTAATATCAACACTTTCCTGGTCATCGTGGAGCCTCCGCTCACGCGATTAACGATTAGAATTCCTGGGGGTGTCGAAGAACTACTGATAACCGCATTAATCAATTTCTTTTTCAAGAAATTTCATATCTCCGTGCGTCACACAACACGCGTCGCGTGCACAACACATGACGAGAAATTGTCAAAAGTGGCTCATGAAAAATGTCTCTATGAATTGAAAAGGCCGCACGTGTGGCTATTATCAAGTGTCTGAGTAATAAACTCAAGGCTCTTCATCATCGTGCGCACGATAAGACCGAACAGATCAATCAATTCTATTGCCCGGGAATGAACACTTGGATCCAGACTGATTGAGAGATATTGGTGTCGTTCCACGAACGATAAAATACGTCTATCATTTCAATTTTTGATAACTCTATTATCGCATTTAGACTTCGCGTGCAGGGCGACCGTGAGAAATGTCCACAGAACATTGACAATTGTCCCTAGCGATTTTAAATTGGAGCATGTCAATGGGCTCAGGTGAATGACAGTGTCAACATGCTCGGATGTGTTCAATCACCTTTTTTGGTTGAGAATAATTCAATCGCAATTAATGTACTAATGCCTGAAGTGCATGGCTACGGTTCACGCTGGAAGGGGCTCTTAGTAGCATATAAAAGCGCTCGGGTGGCATACGGTCGCGGTCGCGTGGTTTCAAGGACAAGGCAAGGTTGACACGCGCCACGACTCGCGAGAGAGTTGGTGCTAGTGGGGGGTCCAACTCGCGGGCTCTAGCAGTCGTGTTCAACGCGTGAATTTTTTTTTTTTCACAGGAGAATTCGCGGTTATTAAGACTGATAACGAGGTATTGATCAGTTGATTGATTCCTAACGTTTTTTTTTTCATGTAAATTTATGCGATTGCGTAGTTACGACGAAACGCGAGGAAAATCCAACGATTTCGGGGGAAATGAAGTGGAAATGTCCGAAGTTCAATGAAATTTTGTGCAACATAAATTTACATTTTTTGCCGACATCGAATGAAATATTTCCCGCCCTTCAGGTGCGACAGACGAAGCGTTAATGAGCGATTATAATAGAAAAATTCATTTCCGCGTGAAAATTACTCCGGAATATTCAGCGGAATAAAAATTCGGGGACAGGCAGCACCATTGTCAACGTCCTGTGACTTAGTCATGCATTTTCATTGAGGTATTGTCACAAATGCATATTTTCCGAGATAACAGACGTATGACTAGTGTGACGGAGCGTCTGGCGACCTACGACATACCAGACACTGTATAATCAGCAGTACATAAATTCTATGTACGCCAAAGAAGCGAAAAATACGTCTGTTGATCGTCAAGCAATAGTAGCAATACACAGTGTCACGTGTCATAATGTCTATCTTGATTATTCGTCAGTTGTCTTGATATCGGAGAATCTTGTCCAATGAAAATCGTTCATCCATTTGTACCTTATCATTTCTTGTTCTTCTCATTTGAATAATTAAGCTCCCAACAGCGAGATGGTCCTAGATCCATCAGGACCTGTCTGTTAATTTTGAAAATATGCGTTTAGAATGGATTATGAAAATTCTATCCCTGACGTTTATGAACATGATTGATGAACTGTCAATTACACTGGTCTAAAACATCATTACATTAGTCATGAGCGTAGACGAGGCCCCTGAATAATTACCCGCTTCAAACTTTGATTTAAACAAAACACCCCCAAGTGCAGCAGATCACCTCGACCATATTAATTTATTTAACAATTCCATATCGGAGAATACCTCATGCCTATTAACACGGTTACGCGACGTTAGCTGTGTTGGATTAATTCCTCGTCTAATTAATCCCCTCGTTAATAACTGCTCACTATTGTACCCAGTTACAAAAGAGTTGTGAGGGATGAGAGAGTGAGCGAGTTGTGAGAGGTGAGGTCAATGAACCCGAGGGGGAGAGAGAATACCGCACACATTGTCATTGGGGCCACTCTTACGAGTAGGAGAAAATAAAAGCTCTTGAGTTGTACAAACGAGGGCAGGTGCGACCTATTTGCACTCGGTGGTTCTGATGGACCCGTCCAGCCTTTCCTAGGGTTGGTTAACGGTCTAGGATGTGGTGTCCCTTTCTCCACGGCATTCTGGTGGGTCTGAGGAGCCCTTCATTCGCTTGATTACACCGTCAATTACGGGAATTACCGGAATTTTCAATTCTGCAAACTCTAAAATCGCCCTATCACCGCAATTTGGAGTTATAGCCTAATTAGCTTCGTTAGTTTTTTCATTAATGAGATGAGGAAATGTAGGAAGAAATGAGGTGTTATTATTTTTATTCAGGGGGAGGCACTGGTATTTCGACATTGCAATTTTTCCCACGATCTCGTCATTTTAGTTCCTGTACTGCAGGGGAAATAATTAGAATGTCGAACTGCGATAATCGCTGAGGCAGAAATATTTTCCCTCTCTCACAAGCCATGTGCAATCATCAAGGTTGAATTATTAGTTGAGTTGACAATTTATTCCAATGGGAGAGGGAATTTATGGGGATTGAGGTATTTTTTTTTACAACAGCCAGAGGGAATGTTCAGTAAAAAAAAATCTAATTCTTTTTCGTCCGGTATCGAGGCACATAGACGTTCTGTATTAATATTAATTAAGTCGCCAGCCATCTGATGTCCCAAATCACGTGTTTTTTTATAGAAATAACAATTAAATAGTCAGTCGGAGGAAAAATTAAAATGTTAGATAAAATTTGTTCGCACTGCAGTGCTAGCGCGTGGGCAAAAGAGCAAAACCTAGACTGGGCCGGCCTAGTCGAGTTATTTATGAAGCGACTAGGTACCCTACACATACACACACATATGCACACCCAAACACGTGTAACTACCTCACCGTCTTTTCCTGAGGTTGACGCCACGGTTAGATATGCATTTTTATCTGATGCCCTTGTTTTTCGTTTTATTCGCCGCTCGGAGCTGATTAGAAAATCATAACACGTGCTTACGTGACTCGTGTCACAGTGTCAACAATTCACTGCTCCTGTTCATTATGCACTCTTCCTCCCCCCTGTCACCCTGCCACCCACCGTACCATTGTACCGTGAGAAATGATATATTTTAAATTTCGTTGGAGTTGCGGTGAGAATATTTAAATCGCGTGAATAATGGAAACTGCACGTTGTTTTATTTATTTTCTCTCGATTTCTTTTATTGTCGATAGTGCGATACTATCGGTGGGCACTCAGTGATGCCTATTGGCCAATAGGAGGAGAGACAGGAGTATTTATAGATCGCCTGTTTTTTTCCAATACATTTGTCTTGTTGTAATCGCTGGGCAGTTTTGCTGCTCCGATGCATTTGTTTTGAATAATACTCGGGCTGATAAGAACACTTCCATCACCCCCTCGTGTGGTAATTTTCCACTGTACGCGGAATAATATTATGTATTTTTATACTTGGCAGAGAGTAATCCATAGTTGGTACGAATTTTTCGGACTTTTTCGCTGTCTTCGGGTATTTATGGTGCGGTTATCGCACATCTGCGAGACACCCAAGGGGGTAACGAGAGCTAAATGACTGGTACGTCCATGAGGGCGATAATAGTTCAGTTAATTAGGCGGCGAGGGGAGGGTTCAAGACGCGGGGGTCATCAATTCTGACTTGAGAATTTTCTTGTTTCATTTTCATCTCGAAATATTTTCACCCAAAACCTTCAGCTCCAGAATATTACGACGCAATAATTTGTAACTCTGATATCTAGCGCAATCGCACAATTTTATTCTCTTGAATAAAATTAAGTTTAAGATGATAAATAAACGATCGCTCAGGGAATGTGTCCCCGGGAGAGTAATCGTCATCCCGAAAATATCTGAAACTTCACTCGTCCGCTAAAACAGTGACCCCCGCCCTCAGCCGTCATTTCCACCCGTAATTAAGTCCTAATCACTCGAGAATAATTTTTAAAAGCCCCTGGGACCTCATCCCCTCTCTCCCAGCTCATTGTTATGCATAGAACTCGCTTCGAGAATTTTTGTCGACAGTCGGTAATTGATTTCCATCCCAACCGTTTGTATTTACATACGCTAATGGGTGGAGGGCGAGGTCACTTAGGGATTCCAACGGAATTCTCTCCGTCTCGTTTCGACAAAAATCGTCCTGATTAGCGCCTGGAAATTAGCCAAATCGATCGATCAATCCATCCTCCCCTCTTCCCTCTTCAAGGCGGTAATTCAAAAAAGAGAGAGTGAAAAATTGCGGAGTTCGGGGAGTGGGAATCCCCCATTCACTGAGTCATTAACGTACAACCTGTCGCGTGAACGGGCTCCAATGGATTTTGCTTGAGTTTAAATTAAATGGGCACGAGAAGACGACACATTCCATGATTTAAATCCGTATAATTGTAATCATTATCTGTAAATTTTTTGTTCTGAATCAAATATAAACTCGTCGCACTCGGATTATTGAGTCACATTCGTCAGATAATACTGTTGTCGCCTGAACAGATAATGCATTATTTCGGCACGAGGTGAACAGCTGAGAGAAAACAGTACATTATAATTGGACGATAAAAGTATTATCTGAAGAATGGGATTTCGTCGTCCGAGCACAGCCGAGGATTACAATCACATGAGTCAGATACTTTTATCACCATGCGACGTACATTATATTATGTACAAAAATATGCGTTCGATACGAACGGAATTCTTTCTAAAGGAGATGAACAAACAAAATCAAATTAAATTTTTAATGAACTTTTCTCTCTGTTTGTGAGCGGAGTTAATTTTATCTCGTATCGTGCAATAAAGTGTGGAGGATCGATAAAAATCAGTGAAATGTGTAATTCCCGTATGGACTGACAACGGGGAACAAATATCACTCGTTTTGTATATTTTGTATTGTCCATCGGACACTAATCCCAGTTTTACAATTGTGAAGGCAAATGTCAGACTTCACTGTTCGACATGTCCGGAAAAAGAAGAAATAAGATGAATATAAGCGCAAGCGATAACATCGAGGACTCGAGTTGATGGTCTTGAAGGAGTATGGGGTTAGCTCCAGTGTCTGTCAATCAAGTCATGGACTAACAAATACATGGGCAACTGGGTGAAGAAGAGTACGAGGCGTATGTGTCTGGCGCTTGGGTACGTTGTCGGCTCACGGGAATGACAAAAAAGGGGGAATTGAGGGAAAGGAGAAGTTTTCGAGAAGGGGAAGAAATAAATTCCTTCATTGGGCGACGATGCGGCTTGGGCACAACAAAACCCCACCAGCTATCGCTTCTTGGGAACGCGTGGCCGGATCGTGGGACAACAAACCCGGGGATTCGATTCAAGTACCTATAAGGAGAGGACCGAGGAATCTTTCGCTAAATGTGGATTCTTCCCCTTTTTTATTTTTTATTTAGGAAAGTTTTTTTCTTGCAAATGACCAAGCAAAGATAGACCAATTTTTTTGTAAACGTAATACAAAAATTGCATAAAATCCATTGAAACGTGTGACGTGTGTGTCTTCAAAATTTCATCCTTTGAGTATTAAATTCGAATAAAAATGTCCTTTATCGTTCAGAACAAAACTTGTTTGGAAACTTGTTTGTTTTGTACTCTTGCAGCCGGTGAAAAAAGTTCCCCCGAATTTAGTCCCTTAAAAAACTTTCCGCCAACATGTTTTTTCACTCAAGAAATCTAATTCTCCATTAGTTTTTTCACCGTCGATTCCCCCCCGAGTCTCAAAAATATTTTGAGACCCCCAGACACACCCCGTGTCGACAAAAAACCGGTAAGAATGCAGTAGTTACAAGCAGAGAGGCGCACCTAATCCTTTTATAGAAACCGAATGTGGAGTAGGGCTCGATGATCGGACGAGTTGTATCAAATATTGGGTCTTGAGTCTTTCGATGTTGAATTTAACCAGCCAGCTGCCACTTCTTTTATATTCCCGAATAATCTCATGACTCGTTTCTCGTTGGTGTAATTTTTTCCGTCAAAAACATAACAACAAGCGTCCACCCCAGGTAGGAAAAAACGAATGGGCCAACCTTGGTACAAGCACGGCCGCCGAGCTGCCGTAGCTCGGCACCCGGGCTCCAGCCAAACTCGCGCCGAACTTGGCTAGACCCTGGGATGATAACACGGGGCCAGGCCTGGGACCGAACTTTGGCCAGACTTCGGTCGCCGTACTTTGGCCGCACTCTGGGCTTACCATTCGGCCCGAAATTGGCCCAGGCCTGTTGCCGAACTTTGGCCGCACTCTGGGCTTACCATTCGGCCCGAAATTGGCCCAGACCTATTGCCGAACTTTGGCCGCATTCTGGGCTGACCATTCGGCCCGAAATTGGCCCAGATTTACGACCAGAGCTGTGGCCAGGCTCCAACCGTTGCCTGTATTGGGTTCAGAATCACCAATAAATATATGAACGGTATATCTGATAAGCAGACATGTATTTATTACCTTCAACATTATACAGAAAACAGTTTTATTATGTGACAAAACTTATATTTAAATTTATTAAATCTATTGACAAAAAAACTCAGCCAATCAAAAACTTTTTTCCTCCTATCGACATAGTACATGTTTTCATCCGATTTTGGTTGAACAGTTAAAGATATGCAGTGTTTGTATCTCCAATTTTCATGAAAGATAATCACAACTATGAGATTTTTCCGCGAACAGAATATGAAAACTCAAAAAAATGATTGCAGGTATAAATTGTAGAAAAATCTTTTGTGGATTATTTTCATCCGCTTTTAAAATAAATAATCTACGTAGATCATTTGAATCCGAAATTTAATACGACATACCATATTAAGTCTTAATAAACTCTCTCTTACAATCTAATAATATTAGCAGTCAGTCTTCAGAATTCGAAGATTGTATTAACAAAATATCCAACAAAATAACGCACCAATGTTATTTTTTAAATTAGTAGTTTAGAATTGATAAATTATCGTGCTTCAATTCAAGCATGAAAACAGTCATTATAATAGCAATATTATGGATAATTTATTCCGCTATGGATGATAAGAATTAATTCTTATATCCATAGACAATTGCTGATACGAATTATCCTGATAAGAATTATTTTTTCATCTCGGAAAGACGTCCTTTTTTTACAATAATGTTTTCTCCATCTGCAACTCCGGAACACAGAATGATATTTAGTTGCATTGATTGTGTGCTAGTTCTATATAATATTGCTTATTATATTCACTCTTTCAAACAAACTTAGAAATATAAAAAAGTCTTGGATAGGATTACATATAACTAATTAATTTCAACCCTTAAATTTGAAATCTTTGGGGAATATGGACGCAGTCCGATTGTGAAACTTCAACCTTATAAATATTATTTGACTTGAATCACCAAATACTGAAAACAGCTCTCAATGGCTGAAATTACTTTCATTAGAATTTTTCTTAAAAATTAAAAATCCACTTATTATTTTTCCCTTTAAACTTTTGGACATAATATTTAATCCCTGAACCAACAACGGATATTTATTCCCGTGATCTAACTTATGAGGAAATGACATAGAAAATACTTTATTATGCTAAGATACATCACATTTTCCAATTGTTATTTCCATCTTCTGGATTTCCGACCTCGCCAGGAGAAATATAATAAATATAATTAATACTTCAATGACAGCCGAATACTAAACAATATTCATATATTAATATATATTCTGCCCAATGAAACGCCTCGCGATAAAAATATATTGATAATATAAACTTTTCCTATTAATCGTACCTTTTATCAAGAATATCACAACTAATACAATTACGAAAATGAACTAATGGAGTCATATTAACACAGTGATTTTACAATTCCATTTATCCCGGAAAAATGAAGTATTATCGATTGGTATCAAAGGAACAAACTGAATTATTCTCGTTATGATGACTTGACCCGCGTTGTCGTTCCTTACGCCCACCCTCTCGATCGCCAGAACGTGACAACCAAGTACTTACTTCTGACATTATCTTCTTCTCATCAGTGCTGGATCCTATTACCTCAATTATCACATCAATCAGTACTTTGCATACTGTAGTGTTATAAAAATTTTTCTTTTTCTTTCCGCCAGCTTCCTTTCCGTAACCAGAATAGTGCAGTGACACTGTCTTCCTCAGAACCGCAGATAGGATAGTGGAAACACATATTTTCATCTCTTTTTTATTGCTTATCAAAACTCTCATGAATAATCGCTAAAAATAAAAGAAGGGAAATTTTTTTGAATTTATGAACATGAGAAGACATCTTTGGGCTCATCGCCAGCGGGTTGGTTCTATAACCAAAGCGTTCCAGTGACGTAGACTTGAGTCCCGGTGATGAAAGATTTTTTCATCACCAGAAAACGAACCCAGTGCATGTGTCACCGCCCAATTTATTGATTTTACATAAAAAAGAAGAAAAACGATCAATTTCAGATATATTACCAGTGTTTCTACGAGATTTGGGTCCGTTGTCAATATCGCCCTGGCTCGTCACCCACACGTTGTTTGATCTTTTTACTTATTAAGGCAGGTAAAATTGTCTATCGTGACGGGTAAAGTCCCCACTGGGTCCTCGGACGCCTCCGTCGGCCCACTTGAATAAAAATTATGCGAGAATAGAAAAAAAAATGTCCGAGGGAGTCATGTGTCTCATTAGTCACTGGTCCGTCTCCCACGGGCATCGATATCTCGGTAAAAAATATGTTTTCAATTTGGAAAATTGGGGGAACATGAAATTGAAAAGTTTTATCATCATCGGAAATAACGAATTGTCCCACGATTTTTCGGGTCCTACTTACAATTTGAAATAATGGCTTTTTACGTGGAATTTACTCCTGATTTATTTGCTGGGCAATGGTACCAGGTAGGAAATGCCAATGTCCACGAAACGGGCCAGGTCTGGCACGAGACTGGCTTGCCAGATCTGGGCCACCAAGCTTGGCCCGAGGCATGGCCAGACCGGCAAAGAGCATGGCTTGCCAGGCTTGGGTCACTAAGCTTGGCCCGTGGTATGGCCAGACTGGCAAAGAGCACGGTTTGCCGGGCTTGGGCAACCACGCTTGACCCGAGGTATGGCCAGACTGGTAAAGAGCATGGCTTGCCAGGCTTGGGTCACCAAGCTTGCCCCGAGACATGGCCAGGCAGACAAGGGGCATGGTTTGCCAGGCTTGGGTCCCATATGGAACAGCATTCCAAAAATTGAATTCTCATGGGGAATGTTCCTTCACTAAATTTTTCGTCCTTTGATTCTCCTTCTTCCGAAGGTACCATTATTTCTTCTGAACATACTATTTCAGGGGAAAATATGCGTGGATATCACCGTATACCACACATTCTATGACAACAGCCCGTAAGATGGCGTGTTGAGTAGTCTGATTGTGGCAGTAGACATGAGTGTCGTGTGCGGCAATTTATTATTTTAATATTACTCTTTTACTATTGTAATATGTCTCAGAGTTCATATTCACGGGTTAAAAAATACAGACATTTTCATCAACTGAAGAAAAAAGAATCTGTAAACGTAGAAGGCGCTAAAGAAAAAACTCCGGATTACAGTGAACGCAATAATGCCGATGAGGAAGAGGTTAGTTTGCCAACAGCCAATGAAATAACTATCCGTAGTGGATCTATTGTGGATCAAATTAGTGGAGATGTCGATGTTCGACATCTCGATGATAATGCTAGTGCTTGTGGTGATAGTTGGTCGGGTGGTGATGGTGATTGTGGCTCGTATAAGCATCTTAATGATTGCATCAGTGAATCCAATAGCAGCGTTGGAGACAGGGATGAACCAATTCTTGGGGGCTCAGGTTGTGATGGTGATTCAGATGACATTGACAATGATTTCAACAAAGTATTCACTGACAGCATTGGAGACAAGAATACACAAACTCTGGACAAATTGGAACCGCGGGGAATGGAGCAAAAAATTAATCAATGGGCAGTGAAATTCAAAAGAGCTACAACAGCAGAAGCAATCGATGAATTGTTAGCCATTTTAAGAAGTGAAGGTTACACATCAATACCCAAGACTACACGGCAGCTCCAACCAACCAACCAACCAACCGATACCAATCGATAATACTTCATTTTTCCGGGATAAATGGAATTGTAAAATCACTGTGTTAATATGACTCCATTAGTTCATTTTCGTAATTGTATTAGTTGTGATATTCTTGATAAAAGGTACGATTAATAGGAAAAGTTTATATTATCAATATATTTTTATCGCGAGGCGTTTCATTGGGCAGAATATATATTAATATATGAATATTGTTTAGTATTCGGCTGTCATTGAAGTATTAATTATATTTATTATATTTCTCCTGGCGAGGTCGGAAATCCAGAAGATGGAAATAACAATTGGAAAATGTGATGTATCTTAGCATAATAAAGTATTTTCTATGTCATTTCCTCATAAGTTAGATCACGGGAATAAATATCCGTTGTTGGTTCAGGGATTAAATATTATGTCCAAAAGTTTAAAGGGAAAAATAATAAGTGGATTTTTAATTTTTAAGAAAAATTCTAATGAAAGTAATTTCAGCCATTGAGAGCTGTTTTCAGTATTTGGTGATTCAAGTCAAATAATATTTATAAGGTTGAAGTTTCACAATCGGACTGCGTCCATATTCCCCAAAGATTTCAAATTTAAGGGTTGAAATTAATTAGTTATATGTAATCCTATCCAAGACTTTTTTATATTTCTAAGTTTGTTTGAAAGAGTGAATATAATAAGCAATATTATATAGAACTAGCACACAATCAATGCAACTAAATATCATTCTGTGTTCCGGAGTTGCAGATGGAGAAGACATTATTGTAAAAAAAGGACGTCTTTCCGAGATGAAAAAATAATTCTTATCAGGATAATTCGTATCAGCAATTGTCTATGGATATAAGAATTAATTCTTATCATCCATAGCGGAATAAATTATCCATAATATTGCTATTATAATGACTGTTTTCATGCTTGAATTGAAGCACGATAATTTATCAATTCTAAACTACTAATTTAAAAAATAACATTGGTGCGTTATTTTGTTGGATATTTTGTTAATACAATCTTCGAATTCTGAAGACTGACTGCTAATATTATTAGATTGTAAGAGAGAGTTTATTAAGACTTAATATGGTATGTCGTATTAAATTTCGGATTCAAATGATCTACGTAGATTATTTATTTTAAAAGCGGATGAAAATAATCCACAAAAGATTTTTCTACAATTTATACCTGCAATCATTTTTTTGAGTTTTCATATTCTGTTCGCGGAAAAATCTCATAGTTGTGATTATCTTTCATGAAAATTGGAGATACAAACACTGCATATCTTTAACTGTTCAACCAAAATCGGATGAAAACATGTACTATGTCGATAGGAGGAAAAAAGTTTTTGATTGGCTGAGTTTTTTTGTCAATAGATTTAATAAATTTAAATATAAGTTTTGTCACATAATAAAACTGTTTTCTGTATAATGTTGAAGGTAATAAATACATGTCTGCTTATCAGATATACCGTTCATATATTTATTGGTGATTCTGAACCCAATACAGGCAACGGTTGGAGCCTGGCCACAGCTCTGGTCGTAAATCTGGGCCAATTTCGGGCCGAATGGTCAGCCCAGAATGCGGCCAAAGTTCGGCAATAGGTCTGGGCCAATTTCGGGCCGAATGGTAAGCCCAGAGTGCGGCCAAAGTTCGGCAACAGGCCTGGGCCAATTTCGGGCCGAATGGTAAGCCCAGAGTGCGGCCAAAGTACGGCGACCGAAGTCTGGCCAAAGTTCGGTCCCAGGCCTGGCCCCGTGTTATCATCCCAGGGTCTAGCCAAGTTCGGCGCGAGTTTGGCTGGAGCCCGGGTGCCGAGCTACGGCAGCTCGGCGGCCGTGCTTGTACCAAGGTTGGCCCATTCGTTTTTTCCTACCTGGGTTGTGAGAGTCTTACGCTACCGACGAGAAAGAAATTTCTGCCTCACTGGGGGGATTTGCGGCCACACCAAGATGGGATAACCAAACTTGGAGTACACAGCTGCCGGCCAATGCTCAGATTTACCGACGAATAATTGCCATTCCGACTTTTCCACAAATGGTTATCGAGAGATGGGGAATATACGCCATTGACCTGATATCTTATGGGGACGAGGGGCGACTTAAAGACCATTGTTTCGAGAATGTGAAAGTTTGAAGATTCAGGGGGGAACTTCTCCCGGCGTTAAATCATGATGATTTTTTTCCGTGGAATCGTGACTCGAATATTTCTCGATTTTTGCGATTTTTGCCGACGTTATTTACGGATCATGAGGCCATGGCTTCGAGGGAAATTGCGAGGCTTTTAATTTTGACGGAATAATCGAGGAAAAAAATTAAGGACTCTTCACAGAAGGATTTTTTATAGTAATCCGTCTCCTAATTAATTATGAGAAATCCCACAGTTCTGGCATTACCAGAAAAATACTAATGAGCTTAATTTTCCTGAGATACCCTCATTTGAATGAAATTTTGGCAGAGCAGGCTATCAGAATTCAACAAAAACTTGACACCACTTTGAATTAACAAAGAACCCGAGTTACCCTGGTGCGAACACACCGGGTGATGGGAATTTTAAATTATTACCAATTACATATAGCAAATATGGTAGAATTTTTTTTCAAAATTCCTTTAAACCTCTCTCAAAGATATTTTCCTCTGCGACAACTTATGGCATCCAAAAGTCTTAACTTGACAGTCAGAATCGACGATTCATTCACATATTTTTGATGGAATAGCCAAAGCCGAGACCTTGATATACTCAAGTCGCGAGGGTAGGGGCGGGAGGGGAGACCCGGTGTATCGCCAATGACATTTCAATACTTGTAATCCACCTGATGCCTATCCCCACACGTGGCCCACAATAATTCAGCAACAAGTATCAACCGAATATCAGCCACAAACATGCCATGCATCATAACGATGGCACAAGGAGAGACTCAATACCAATAATGATAAATAATGATTTCACATTAACAATCGTGTATTGAATTGGCATCGCCCAGTGATAAATCAAATAACCGGGCATTTGTTAGTGGGCACGCCTGGTGTGCGGTTGTTGGGTTTTGTGACGTTGAAAGATGCATAACTACACCCAATCGTTGGTATATATTTCAATATTAGTTTAAGCCATTGTGTCGAGTTCGTGGAGGTGTGCCACCTAAAAAGTGCCCGTTTTGCATTTGAAAAGGGAACAATTTCCACGAGGAAAGAAATTTTAGGTAGAAATTAGACCTCCAGGGGGCGAAACGAGGGACGAATGTCAATTTTACCGCTCCATAGTAATTTTTATCTGGAATTCAATGCTCATTTTACCCCGGTGAGTCTTACAAAAAAAATCCAGGTTAGCCTCTGAAAATACGTGACATTATCCCTCGAATAAGTGATAACACCCTTGCAATATCAGACACACACCGTCAATCACACAATCCATTACGGAATTTAAAAAATCTTCAATATTTAACTGTCTCTCAACTCTTCACCACTGACAGAATTTTATCTCCCCTTCGAAGGTCAGTGATCAGTGAAATAAACTCGACAAAACAAACTCCCAGTTCTCCACACACCAGTGGGAAAAATAAATGTAGAATACTAGTAGAATTTCATGAATAAAATCCTTATCATCGATTTAAATCTCTTTTACGAAGTAGCCAGATGAAGAAGAAGAAAAAAAAAACCGTATGTGCCCGGAGCGCATCCCGAGTGGCGTGCGTAGAAGTAGTAGTGGAGTAGCTCGATGAGGTGGGGGACGCACGTCGGCCACGAGGAGGCACGAGCCGACACGTGGGACTAGAGACCTCTCTCGACTCACGCGCTTCCACTCCACTGGCGCCCCCTCTTCACCCCGTCGTGTCGTTCGTCTCGCCGTCGGGTCTCAGGCACTCACACACATACTCACACGTGTACATTTCTAACCACCCACGCACATGGACATGGGAAGAGAGACGGAGAAATTGAAGAGGAGCGTGGGCACGAATGCAGTGACAAACTCTTCAGGTTCCTGCCAAATCGAAGCTATTATTTTTCCCTTTTCCTCCCCCTCCCGGTCGGTGGTTCTCCCCCCGCGAGGGAGAAAAATATTTTGCATATGTATGGGTCATACGATATGTAAAATACGGAAATTTTCCTGTAGTTGAAATTATGATAGGATTTTCTTTAATTTTATGTCATATTTTTCCGTACACATACACACGTAATCTTGACATATGCGAGTATTGCTCTTCGCGTATTGTGACAAGTGTTTGCATCGTCAATGAACGATTGTCGTCTAAAATTTTCCTATGCGAGGCAAAAGTCAAATGTACTAAGTGCTGTCGACGTATTTAAACTACACCAGAAGCTACAACTGGCGCCAAAACTCGTTGTGTCGGTTATTGTCTAGCGGGGGACAACTTGTTTTGGGTGATATTTAAATTTAGAGATAATGTAGAGTTGGGGGGATTAGCTGAGTGCGTGTGTCAAGGTGAATGATGCGTCGTGTTGGCTGAGAAATGACGATTTACCGAATTATTCATTCGGTGGGAGATAAAGAAGGCTTCGAAGCTTCAGAAATTGGTAGGAGTCCGATAAGATGTTAAATATATCTCGGAAACGAGTGTTCGAGTGATATAAAATTATTGTAAAATATCGGAACTCCAGGTCAAATGGCTATCGCATTAAATCTCTAACGTTCGTTTCAAAAATAGAAACACAATTCACTAGAGAAAATAAAACAACGTACGTCAATGAAATTTCAAGTTTCTCTAAATATTCTAATTTTACGCCGATAGTCAGACGAGAAGTTCATACTCTACTTGAATTTTCTCAAACAATTTTCACAACAAATATTAATTACTCACATGATAGAAACTCCAGAAGTCGGAAGTTAGAAAATTCCAGTGACAAAATTCATTGCAATTCTCGTGGAACGTGTGTTGGCCTCGCCTACAATCAAGATAAATCCTCCACCCTTTATTTATCCCAAGGAGGCGTTATTCCAAGCTGATAAAAATTCTTGTCCACTCTTCATCGTGGCAAAACTCCAATCAAACCGCAGG
Source organism: Diachasmimorpha longicaudata (assembly GCF_034640455.1). Lineage (NCBI taxonomy): Eukaryota > Metazoa > Arthropoda > Insecta > Hymenoptera > Braconidae > Diachasmimorpha > Diachasmimorpha longicaudata. The sequence goes on along the minus strand of NC_087238.1, from coordinate 5,720,377 downwards.
CACACGGTATAATCACGCGCCTCCGGTTTGTGTGGTGCGAAACCACGAACTAGACGAAATACCGTCTGCAAAATTTAAATTGGCCTAGATTACTTTCAGTGTTCTCTCACTGTGGGTAGAAGGATATATGGCAGGACAGATTAGATTTTTAGGTGTGAGGCAGTAGCAAAGCCCTATTCCACTCTCCCTTGTGCAACACCAAAAATTTCCCCCTCGACTCTCTCATCGCCAGGCGGTGAGGCCTGTGATTATCTGAAAATAAAGAGAAAAAAAAGGAGGAAACGAATTGCTCGGGTTGGGGCCACCGAAAAATTGCCCTCGAAATACCGCGAGACATTTTTATGGGCTTTGATTGGAGTGAATCGTCGGACATCTCTCTCCCTTTCTCTCTCTCTTCTTCGCACATCAGTGTAGACAAGTGTACATAATTACCGGAGGAATACTTGTGCAACAAAAAATTGATAAATTTTCCGGTACCCGATAGAGGTGCAGCTTGTATTACAGCAATTTGAAGGTTGAACATACCTCCATGAAATAATGCCAATAGATAATCCACGTGACGCCCCAAAATTCCCCCGACGACAGTAGAAAGTTCGCTGTTGTCACGATAAAAATAAAAAATAAGTAAATTAGCTCTTGAAAGCGAAATGAAGAGATTTTTTTTTCTAAAATCTCCTGCTCCCTCCCCCAAACCCCCACTCGACCGGGTCTCGCCGGATTGAACTCAATACAGATTAATTCCTCAACAATCGAGTATCTATCTAAATGAAAAAATTAATTGGAAAGCGATTATCGAGGTACGATCTCCCTCCGCGGCGTATAATGATTGTTCTAGCGTAGCTAATCCATATTAGATTGGATACCGTATGCATGCGTGGCTTATTAATCGCCCTGAGCTAGGTTTCACCACAAAAACATCATCGAAATGAAAGTAAAAAAAGAGGAGCATATGAATCATCAAATGAGAGAGACGAAGGGGAATTTCTCTCGGGGGCAAGTAGATCGTTGCCAAATTTGGCGCGACGTTGTATTCAGTGAGCAGATGTTTCTCCAGGGGGCAGGTACACTCTGATGCACCATCAAAGACAATTCTATGATTTATATTTATGAGTCGAGGATTTAATAGCTCCCGTACAGTGGATTATTGCACTTACCCGGCGTCCAGAGCTGCCGCCCTGAAGGAGATACTCCTCGCGGTCTTAAAACGTTGATCATAAACTCTGATATACACGAAGTCAAGTGATGAACGATCCAGATCGATGGTTTAATGGCCAACAATCGCCTGAGGTCTGATTTTCGGTTGTGTAAAAAATTTTTCATTGAATATTAACATTCTTGCTCCTGAAATCGTCTCGGAGCTGAAAAAAAACAAAAATTTTACGGTAAATTGAATCATCGCGTCCTCATTTAGTGAGCATTAATTTTATTTAAATCGTGCTAATTGAAAATCGCAAATATCGAACAAAATACCGGGTCGCTCACAACCACCAACACACAAGAGAGAATCCCTTTATGAGAAATTCTACAGCTGTCAGGGAGCGAATAAAGCCAGTAATTAACGAGCCACTCATTGACAAGCCCTCAAAGCTACCTTTAACGAGTGCCCATTAAAGGCGTCGGTCTCGTTTGCCTCTCCGATTAAATTCATCCCGATGTCAACTGTTGTTCCGACCTCCCCCCTCACCCTCACCCCCATTGCCCCTCGTCAGACAAAAAGATCCCTCCACCAGGGTAGCTTTCACGAAGGACACAGCTCTTTTATTTGCATATTACAGAGAAAGAATCGGGCCACTGCATCCGTTGGTGTCATTATGATGCATATGATCCTCGCCCATTCCTCAAGGACACCAGGAACCCTTTGATACAACTTAAGGAGCGGAAATTGGTTTTATAATCCCTCAAACTGGGTAATCGTTACGCAGTGTACCCTCCCGCTGTACCTCATCATCTCTTTACAAATCACATTCTCTGATTGACACTCAATGCTGGCGTTCCACCACCAGGTGATTCGATCGGGCCATCATTGTAATAAGGAGCCTGAAGAGGCCTTCGTGCCTTTTTTATTTCGGTCTTAAACAGATGTCTATCTAATGAACCGTGCATACTGACAAGTCTTTATCGTGTCCTTGCTCGGCATCACCTCGGATTGAATGAGAAAAAAAAAAGACGATCGTGAACATCAATTGCAGACACGTGGAGGAGCACCAGAAGGTGCAGGGGAGCAAAAACAGCAGGTGGAGTTGCTTCACTGAATGCTCGCAGGATTTTTAAAGGGAATATCGGTTGTCATTGGGAGGTGAAGTGTCTTGTAGGACACGCCTTTTCAGGTTATGGTGCACATAATGGGGTTGGGAAGAAGCGCAGTATCAGAAGATACCCCGAGTCGCAAAAATTTTACCGGTTTACGAAATTGATGGGAACGGGGGACGAGATTCGGGAGAATAAAAATTCGAATTTTTCCCCAAATCGCTGAAGTGTTTTTCCCTATTTTCTAGGGGATTCCCCGTGATGGGGAGTGGGCTCTAGGAGCTCCTTCGTTATTCCTCGTGTTGTAGTTGCGGCCACGTTCGACAAAGTGATTTTCTCTTCACGGATCGAATTTATGATTCTCTCAAATCTCCGTCCAATTCTAATAACACATTTTAACCTCTCCATTAAGGAGGATGTTTCATCGGCGACCACACGCACTCGGTGGATTTCAATGCCACAGCGAAAACCTCCGGACGCCACCGATTTGACCAAAATTGATTGACATGTCGGCTTAATAACACATTTTTCGTCCACAAGTTGACCCGCCCCCTCTTACCTCGACTCCGGACCACTGTATTTCCACCCGGGGCCCACCCCTGTTATAAGCCTCGAGATCTGTATCTCATGAGCAGAAGTATCCGACTCTCGTTCAATAACTCGCCGACCCACTGCCAATTTGCTTCGGTCTTGCAGTTAATATTGTCTCTGGGCGAGCCCTTCAGCATCATTTTTCTTCCATTTTATCATTTTAGAATGTAGTGACTCCACATATTCAGAAAACAAAAAAATCCCCATCAGAATCATCCGAAGTAGTTCAACACGTGAGACGAGAAAAAAAAATAGAAATTTTGAGAATCGCTTGAATATTTGCGGATCGACCTGACTCCTCGGAGAAGACTATCCCCGAAAATTCTCCGTAACTCTGTCGTTAAAAAATTCAAGTGAAACTTCCCAGCGGTGAAGCTGCTTTTTGTGAAATAACGACCCGAATTTTCATGGTTCCACTTCAACACATGTCACATCCGGCATCCGTTTCCCCGGCATCTGTTGAACCTGTCGGGAAAACTATTCAATCCACCATCAAAGCCAAGATGCCGGCCTCTCAACTCTTCCACCCCCGAGATATTCGAGAATAAATAATAAAAAGTAGAGCACGAAAACAGACGTTTTTTTTTTGGTCCCCAGGAATCGGGCGTCCTGACGTTAACCGAGTCCAGGACTAGACGTCAGTGTGGTCCACAACTCCAGACGTCCGCCCCACGCGACCTCAATTTATTCGACACCTCCCCTCGCCTTGAGCGTCGAAAAAACGTCAGCATCACCCCCTCTCGTCGGCCCTTTCAAATCGACGAGAGAAAAAAAAACGAACCGTGAGGAAAGCCGCGGGTTTCAGCGCTTGGACTCTATCTCCCGTGCGTTTTTGGGAGGTTAAAAGAGTTATTATGCTAATGAAGTGTGCAGCATCCTAATTACCGTTTCGATGTGAAGGGGATCCGTCTTGAGATCGAGGATGGGAAGGGGTGGAGGTGAGTGAGTCGTCAGTCCGACTGGGGAATCATCGGGCGATCGCAAGGGGAAAAATCCTTATTATCTACCTGTGCGGTTGCACCTGCCTTACAAATACTCGATTTTTCACGGGTACGCGATCTTCGGGGGGGGTGGAACATCCTCTACGTGGATTCCATTATCTCAAGACAAGTATAGCCGTTCATTACGATAATTAAACACTCGAGCGACAAAAAAATACAACAAAAACAAAATTTCAATAAAACAATTGCGTTCAATCAAAGACCGGACATTCCCAATCGGAAAAAAATTGATGGCTTTTCCTGTATCGGAAAATATCACATCTTCACACAAAAAAAATACAATCCGAATGCTACACGTGTTGAACCCATGTAGACACGCTTATACCCTATTCAGGAAGAGGCGGGTCAGTTGCTCGAGGGTCGAAAAACCCCCGGGGAGAACTTGCGAATGTCGACGGCATGTGTTTTATTTGAGAGCCAGGTCCACCAGTGGCCATCACGTGTTTGGTGGTCTTCACTGAGGTCCAGTTCAAACTTACGTCAGTGAAAAATCACCGACAAAGAAAGCTCCACTGACATTCCCATTGTCCTCAATATTTAACTGTGAAAATGTGGGCCTTTGTCATGTGTGAACGTTTCCTGTCACGCATCCCAGGGTGGGATTAGGAGTTTATTTTTTCGGGAGTGTATCAAGATCACTGAAGTGTCCCCGGAAGCACCAGAGGTGGAGAAAAGTCCTGAAACGTCATGGACCCGTCCCAGAAAAGGAAAAAGATTTTTTCCTGGACTTCCTCCGCCAAAATTATCCAACTTTTTTTTTCTCGGGGCATCACCTTCAGCAGTACCGGGCCCGTATGGGCCCAATAAATTCACCTTTCTCATTTACAACATCTCATACTGTTGATCTGCATGCCCACCAGTTAAGAACTTCATCCGGCCGGTCCCAAAATCACTCGGAATGATTCAATTAGACTTTCCCCAGCACATAATAAAGCAATCAGGCTAAATCGCCGGCCATATTCAGAATTGCATTTCACTCCTCCACATGCTCGATCATCTCTACGCCCTGGTGAAAAAAAAAATTCACTGTCTGGCTGAACGTGAAAGAAGTCTTTCACTAGGCCTGGAAGCGTGCCATCTTGGGCGGTCGTAGGACTCCGGCGGTGTGGGACCCCTGGCCATCCCTAAATATGTTATTAGTTCGGTCGTATAACTGCTTCATTTTGAGTGGATTGCCCCGGGGGCGATCATCTGCTTCATTGCAAAAAGCCATTTTTGCGCATAGAAACACGACAGAGATGATCAAAAATCCTTTTGACGATCTCTGGTGGGCCCAGCCCTCCCAGAAGTTTCGACCAGGGAGGCCTAGATTGTTTAATCGTACTCCCCCCTAATCAATGCTCCGCCACCCTGTAATTTAGATAAATTGCTGGAGACGATGCTGGACATCTGACTATGTGCATCTGTGGGCTGAGTTCCTCAGGTCCTGGACAGAGGGTAAAGGGGTGGCGAATGAATGGATGGAGCCACTCAAAAATCCAAACCGGAACGTCTTAATTTCACCTGCCTGATGCTGAATACTGAAACCTGGGACATCGGGGTAGAGCTGCTCATGCCTTCACGTGCGTGGATTTAATGATTTCAATCGGGAATTATATGCAAAGACTAGAAAATTGCTGTTCTAACGTTCGCCGAGGTTCTACCGAAATTAATAAAAGGCTTATGATGACATAATTGTTGTTAATTGAGTAGTTGCTATCCTCGGGGAATCGGGGTGAACTTCTGGGGGAGCTGATTGGAGTGAGTCAATTGGGAGAATTGTTTTTTGGAGATCCACCACCGGGGGCTACTGGATAATCATTGTCTTGTGGATAATTGTGGAACCAATTTTGGTGATAGCTACACTGAGGAATATTCAGGGAAAACATTAAATTTAAATGTCATTAACTAATAATCATAGGCATCTAATTATGGAATCGTAAAAATTCATTAAAAATCAAGTAAATTTGACATTTGTACCGACCATTGCTTTACAGCCCCATTTCAACCTTTCACTTGCGCCGTAAATTACTGTTATCATAACAACATTCGCCCCCCCCTCCCTCCGCGATGTCAACATCACAACTTTTCATTTAATTTTTTTTCTCCCTCTGAGACCTTGAGGCCCATTCCAAGGCGAACCTTATCCGTTTCATTTTTATAGGAAGTAAAACCGAACTCGTCTGAAACTAGTCTATTAATCTACATCGTCAGTCTTCACCACCGACAATCATTCAGCAAAAATTAAAGGCCCCAAGCCCGAAGGTACTTGGCTTCTCCCCCTCCAGAAAAAAAAATCACGGACGTAAATACATTTTTCTTATCCCTCGCGGTAATTGTGCGTTACCCATCGCCTGTACGGAGGTCAAATTACTCATTAGATGTGTTATTATGAAGAAATACTTTGCCCTTATACGCGAGAGGTCCAGCGAAAGTGCAACGGTAAAACAACAGAGCCGAGATATTTATAATTTTCTTCGTTCCAACCTGCCGTGAATCTGGTGAAGAATATCACGAAAGGCCACACACAAACCCCAAGAAATTATGGTTTTTAAATCTCTCGGAGTTTCGAATTGAATTTGCAAACTGCTGATGCCGGATCAGAGGTGGAAAATCATCGTCACGGGAATTTAATCAAAAAATCTGGAATTAGTCCCTATTTTTTTTTTCGCATATGTTGCCAGATTGAAATTTAAGAGCTACCCTGATGCTAATTTGCCGCAACATATGGGCAATACAATCAGTTGTTGGTGTTTTATCAGGCCAAAGATCCTCGAGAACCTGATTGCATGAATCTGATCATTTGAACAAATTAAATGAGCAATACTGGGGGGATTCGGTGGTTTTTGATGGCACTGGCAGAATGTCCACATCGTTAGTTAATCGATTTTCTCCATCTCCGAAGGAAGAAAGTATACAAATGGTAGAAGTGAAATGGGGACCTCACAGGACGCTCCAGCCCATCCAGATCGTATTATAAAAGATTTTATTCAGCCCAGTGGATAATTTCAAGTGGCACTTGATGCAGCATCAGCCCAACTAATTGCCAATATTTGAATGGCCACCCGAGGGGGAGTGAGGCAAATCAGTGTTTCTCAAATGGTTGAACAAAATTAAATAACTGGAGATAAGCGCAAATGCTGTTGCTGCTGAATGGGAAACGAATTCCGACGATGTTTTATTCCACAAGCGAAATACTCGACGAGGAATTTCGAGAATACAAGGATATCGCTGAGGCATCCGGTGGGAGAGTCCATCTGAATTCACCATTCTCAGAGTGTTTCCACTTATAATAACATTCGAGGACACGTAAATATACTCAGAGAGGCCTAGGCTGTGCTGTAGGTCGGCAACACTTGAAAAGAGTTCCAAACATTTTGAACGTCTGTTATTTAGGGGTTGTTGTGTCATATTTTTTTAGGGGTTTATGGGAAAATATCCGAGGAATTTTGAGTGCTGCGTTCGAGAATTATCCGGGGAAATTGACTGATGGTGATTAATCGGGTCTAACGATTTTGGTAAAAATTATTTGAAATTAAATAACTATTCGATCGAAGGGATTACAGGTGGTCGTTCATCGTTCCCTTTCCATTGCCAAGTTGATAATAAAATCTGAATCTTTATCGATCTACATTTCCGTTAAATACTGCAAATGAAGATGTAAATTAAGAAGGAGCAAGTTACTAATTAACGCTCCGGGTACGCGAATCGCGAAATTTACGATATCATTTTTTAGGGTAAAACAAAAAGAGTCTCGGTTTCAATTTTGTTGATGTCAGATGTAAAAAATGAATGCAAATAAATGCGGGATTCACTGACAATTTAATATTTTGGTGCATGTGTGGAACAAAAGTCCCCGTTTAATTCCGAATTCGCTGGTGCCACTTTCGGAACCCGCTGCTTACATCATTCCTCCGGTCCTCCCACTCCACCAGGAGGTACCACACATCGGATGAGCTGTGATCCAAGGTTTATACCCCTAAGCAGCCATTAATATTCAGCTTCCAGATTTTTATGGTCACTGCAACGTGGCGCCTTGGATTTAATGAAAAACTTTTTCTCTCTCTTATGTTTTGGGGCGTATTTTCGAGTCTTAAAGTGTCTTGGCGCCGTGATATTCACAGGATGCAGACAAAGGAGAGGGGGACAGGGACAGACGGGCCAGAGGAATAATTTTTCGAAGGAAGTGACCGGTCCAATGCATTTTAGGATACTAAAACGTTTTTTTTTTCCCCCGAATGGACTGCGTCACGTTCGACTGTTTTTTATCTCAGGAGGACGTGAGGTAAGACGATGATGGAGTCTGCATGGGTGCACTTCTGGTTTGAAAGGAAGCAGGTATTCGGGTCAGGGGGAACCGGAAGGAAATTGCATGAATCGGTACTGAATTCTTCAAGGTTGCGTCACAAAGCCGAGCGTCACAAAGCGGATCTTCGTGGAATAACCTCTGGAGGGGGTGGACGAATAAGGGTTCGGGCACGTGCACCCGGAGACGTTGTCTCCGAAACTTCGGGACTGAGTATTGGTGAGGAGATGATGCAGGAAAAATTATTTTCACCTCCTGTTGTCCGTTGAGACGGTACATCCCCTGCAGGAGTTCCAGGGAGGCCCGGGCGAGAGGGTGGGGCTGGCAACCGTAGCAAAAGGGAATGAACTACTGTGGCCGATTCTTCGAGGGAGGTGGAAAGACGGGGAACTTGGTCTAACACAGCCATCCGTGAACATGCTCATAATCCTCGGTAATTGCTTAATTTATGTTTTGTCCCGGTGGACTCCTCCAGGGTCT